>NC_088332.1:1646000-2252000 GCF_036884655.1 Musa acuminata AAA Group
GTGCGACTCGCACATCCGCTCCCCCCGGGTCCTGCTACGCGTCGTACCCCCTGATCACCACGATCGACATTGCTGCACCATCCTTATATGGCGGCCAATTATGGCGGCCAATTTCTCCCTCTGTCCTCCCACTAGGCTCGATCACGCAGCAAGCAAAAGAACAAACAGAAGCACGCCGCTACAGCTTGTGTCTTCACATAATTGATGGCAGTGGAACTTCTCTCTTTCTTCAGAAAAGAGTAGTTGGCATGAATTGAAGTGCAGCAATGGTGGGTTGAGAGAAAAGAGATGGGAAGGGTAAGGTATGGGGTTCGGTCAGTAGTTGGGACGAGGTGCGAAGGTGCGGTTACTCTCTCCCCCCTCCTTTTTATATATAGCAGCAGCTCATCAGTCACAGAGAGAGAACAGAAAAAGACCAGATTGAGAGAGAGAAAGAGAGCAGTGTGCATATACATAGCTGTAAGAGAAGCACAGGAAGAGGGGTTGAATTTCCAAATGGAAATGGCAACTATGGCTGCGTGGTCCCTCTGCTTACTTCCTGTGTAAGCAGAGCAGGGCAGCGTGGCAAGAATAGCGCCATATATTATGTAATTTAGATGCCAGCTTCGCCCCAACAAGGGAGCTGTGTGGACGGTAAGTATGGGTAACGGCGCATCATCATCCTTATGCGGCAGATGTGTCACGCACCACCCAATTAATGATGGTGATGGTGGGTGCACATCGCCTGGGTGATGGTGATGACGGCGAGATGTAGGCAGATGCGAATCATGTAGCTTTGGGTGTACCACCATGGTCGAATTGGCCCATTCCGATCGACTCCCAATGGTGGTACCTCCGAGTCCCACATCTTTCCATCAATAAGAAGATGATGTTCCCGGGTAGGTGCCTCCACCGTGATGACGGTTGTTTTCGTGGGTGTGCAGCGGCGGATGGCGACGCGTGTGGGGAGGGGGAGGGGAAGGTGGTGGGCTACCATGGGGGGTGCACCAGGTTGGCGGGGGTGCGAAAGTTGGAGTAACCGCACCGCCCGGTGAAGAGGCGGAAAGACGCGTCATCCTTCTCCGTAGCCATGTACGCATACGTCGCCCCCTTCTCCATAGACCACTCCTCCAACCTCTGCACCAGCTTCAGTGCGATCCCCCTTCGCCTAAGGAAGCCACTCGATTAGATTAGTATTAAATACAGTGATTGGTTTGGTGGGGGAGATTAACGGGTGGTGAGAGTCATCGGCGAGAGGGGGAGACGCGGAGGTCGAGGAGGTAGGCCACCTCCCCATAGATGGTGGCGGTGTGGTGCAGCAAAATGTTTACGGGTCACAATAATTTCAGTACACCAATATTCTTCGTTAAACACTATTAGTGTCATGAGTTGAATACCATTTAAGAGAGCTATATCTTTCACCATTATAGGTAAAATACTATCACCAAATAGATGGGAAGACAAAGTCCCATCTCTAGAGTGTTATAGGATAAGCAAAATGACACGGGTGTGAGGTCAAATGGACGCTGACAAGGTTAGGGGACTTGAAAATCGAATTCAATCAGGATGAAATACTTAGATCGTAAGTAATATAAGAGTGGTGCATCACTAAATCATAGTCATGTGAGCTTTTTTATTTTAAGTCTCCACGAACCTTCGTGTTGACGGAAACTACCTCCCCTAACAAAGGAGAGGTTAGGACCTTCTCTGCTCTTGGGCTGTTGAAAGGCGGAGTGTGGACCTCAATTGTCTAACGACCAATAGTACGAGATATAAGAGACATCATAACTTGAGGAGAAAGAGCAGAATGGTGGTAGATCGATCTTTTGTAAAACCGACGCTAGGACTAAAGGGACTCGAGAACTAATTCATTCTATAAGAAATAAGGACAAATTAGAGAAGACTTCTAATAAGGCCCTAGAGGCTCAAATGAAGGAATGAGCCTCACCCACATGATAAGGGGGTCTTTTCCTTCTTTTGAGTATTCACACCCACATTCATCTCGAGTTATTAACTTGAGTATTAAAAGGATCGAGTTGAAAAATCTCTCGTGACCTCGATTTTTGTGTTAGAAACACCTCATGAGCTCGACGTTTCTATCTTGGAGGCACCTCGAATAACCTTACTCATACGAGTCCAGATAACGTCGAGCTGACTAAGATATCAACGACTTTTTATCCTAACACTTATAATGATGAATAAATAGTTTCTTGTATAGGTAATTTTCATATAAATATTTTATTTTGATGTTATTATATTATTTTATTAAATGATAGATATTCTTGGTTGAACAAAACATGCACGTGTATCTTTGGGACACGAAGACACACAAATGAATGTGTCGCTGAGATTTGATAGGTTAATAAAAAATAGGCAGGATTAGAGGAATAATAATTTCTAAAAAAAATTAGCACAGTAAAATAATCACTTTCTCATAAACCTTTTTTTATGAAAAATTGGAGTGTAACGTTAGCTTTAGACCTCACCTCATTTTTTTCAAAGCTCCTTTTATTTTTTTACTCTATACCCAGAAAAACAAAACTAATCGGGATGTGGAAAAGAAAATGTGTCACCACACCGTTACGAGAAGTGAATTCCAATTTTGAGTATTTGTTGCATGCTTCTTTGTCAAATGTTAATATGAAGGACATCGTAGAATTGTTTATCGAGATCAAAATTTTTGTTTTTGTTGCTCCATATAAGCTTATCATCTTCATAAAAACAACATGACATTTTTAATCTTTTCTGTAAAACTATTGAGATTGACCAGGTAGAGTATCTATTTTAACAACTGAAATAAAGAAAATTATATTTTTAAACAACTGAACCATGAACAATAATATCCCTCCGACAAATGGAGTGATCAAATTCAATGATAGTCTTAATTGATCACTCAAATTCAATAATAGTCTTAATTGATCACGGGACAACCTTTTACGATAACTCCCGGCGCTGTAGGACAATGAGCCAAGGGGCAATGGTCATCCATCTCCAACCCCCACCAATCAGGTCCATATATACCTCGAAATTGAAGAAAAAGAGTAACAATAATCGTCAAAAAAGTTGCTCCAAGATCCAATCCGATTGATAACACATAATTATAACGTGCCCACCATCCTTTGAACCTTCGGAAGACAAAGTAGTTAAATATTAAACCAATTATGAACCATGACCAAACGTTAACCGGAGTGCCAAGAGGCACGATGGTACCAACACTGAATATAACCGGCCAATTAATTAGTTTTATCCATATTGTTTCTGGGTATACACGCGACAACATCCACACTTCTACTGGTGCAAGGAGTCCAACAATAATGAAGATGAAGATGATGGAGTATGTGCCATGAGGATAGAACATTCTAATTGGACCTATAACACCCCATGTGACTCCTATTGCGAATGACCTTCTTTCCAAGGACTTTCTTTGGGTAATAATTCTAGATAACATATATTTTTCACGGAGTGTAAGACCCACCATCCAACACTGAAGCTAACCACACATGCTAGTATACTACCTAAAATCTACGTACAAAGAAAAACATATAGGATAGTAAATATAATATAATAATATTAGCAAATTCAAAATCTGGATTTGCAAAAATATGTCAATATATGGTACATAAATTGTGATGTATCTTAATGTAACAAAGTGGTCCAGAAAATACCTGTACGAAGAACATTACTTTTGGGGGAATCTTCATGTAATATGCTCTCTTCATATCCATAGTAAAATATTTTGCCGTATTAATTGCAGTAGAGCCGTATGTTGTGAATGCAATATTTGCAATAGGTTTACCTGACTGCAAGTACCCAATTATGATCTCTAATAAAAGTTGTATTGAAAATTCCTGCAATATAGTAATTATAATTATTATATTAAGCTGGATTAGAAGAAAAATATTGACAACGTTGAGCTACAACTATATACGAGAATACGATGACTCAATATTCATCTTACCGAACTAGTAGTAGCCATCATGACACCTTCTGGAAGCAAAAATATGAACACCAAGGCACAAGCTAATACAACTCCCCAATAGCGAAGTTGAAGTTGATCACTAAATATTTCACATACCAAGATGGCAAAACCCATCATGGAGAAGAGTAGAGAGTAGAACCACCACCGGGGAATAGACTAGTAATTTTGTTTCATCAACCTCGTGTGAACATCTTGCATTTGACACTGATATGAATTGACAAATTGTATCCATAGTGAACTGCTTAACACCGGAAGAGAACTATTAGCCAACAAGATTATAACACGTATCTAAATCAGGACTAAGGATTATTTCAACTATAAAAACAAGAGCTCACTAATTGTACCAAAAACAAACATTACAATGAATATTTATTTACAAGATAAAAAAAAAGTTACAGGTCCTACCTCCCATAGAAGAGAGCAACATGAGAGATGCTTGACGTAAAACTAGCCAAGGTAAAACCATAACTATACATAAGGGAGGCACTGAAGTATAATTTCGAATAATTGTTGTATGTTTCTTCGTTGAATGTGAGTGACTTCTCATCTAAAACCAGCGACACATTGTAAAATTACCCATCGATGTCAAAAATACTTGATGAAAAAATAGGAAAGCGTTTGGCATCGTACGCATTATTCCAATAAGATAATGGTATTAGAACATAAAGAATAAGAATGAATCCGGCCATCATGTTGACCACCACAAATGCAGGAACTGCCAGAGGACTGTTCAGGTAGGATGACATGGTCATCCAATCCAACGCAAAGGACCCGATGCCTAATCCATTGAATCCAGAACCAATTTGCTGCATAGTTATCGAGTCTTTCCATATCCAACAAACGAACGATAGAGCCGTGATAGAAGGAAAAAGGTAAACAGGAACAATACTGTAGGTAAAAGTTGCAACGATGACTACGACAAAAAACTGATATCGTGACAATTTTCCTTTGGCTCTTTTCTCCGGCTCGTGTAATGCTCTGCGAGTGCAAACAACGAAGACATGTTAAATAAATAAAAAGTCTCTTATCTTTTGCATTGTTTACGAGGAGAGGCACGCCACCTGTAGAAGGAGACATCTACTAGAGTCGAAGGCCACCACATATAAGGCGAGTCCACTAGCAACTTCATGAATATGCCAGCAAACCCATATCCGAGAAACTACACACCATAAGTCATTTTAAGTCGTCACTACTTCAAAGGAAGTAGGGAAAGATCAACTAGAATTAACTAAAACAATCAAAGAATTCAGCACCATATTATTACCTCTTTTAAAGAATAACTAATGATTTTTTTTACACCGATTTCATGATAACAAAAGAAATCACCTGAATCGATAGCACCAGCAGCATGGCCGGCAGTAACGGGATATCCTTGTGGTAGAAGATCTTGGATATGGTTAATATTTCAAAGCCGGCAGAAGCACTTGCCGTGCCGGCCAACATGGAGGTCACCACATGTTCTTTCAAGTTGAAGGGTCCCGGATTCAACGAGAAACTCCAGTTTGTGTATGGCATTCTTATCACTTTGTTCGGTAGCATGTTAGCCATTAGTTTCCCAGCAATGAACACCATCATGTTGATGCAGACATGTGAAAAATAGAACATTTGCTGTCGGTAAAAGGATAATGCTGCACTTACGGACTCGAGGATGCAAATGGGGATTCCGATAAGCCATGTTCGGAATGTCAAGACCTGCAATGTGTTATCATCTGTTGGTGGGACTGTCAACCGAACTTGCTCGATCGGAGAGTCATCCAGAATCGAAGAACCTGAAAGAAGAGGAGAGGGATGAAGAAAATGATAAAGAATCATATAAGGATGACAGTAAGAAGTCAATACGAAAGATGTCAGGGCATATCACCTTCTTCATCGGCCATTTGGTAGGACTCCTAATAGAGAATAAGCTGTATATTGAGCAGATTTAAAGGATGAAAGCATCTCTAAATATAGTGGAAAGGATTAATTGTCCAACCATTAATAGAAAGAGTTGTGATTTCGATGCCAAATATACTTTGATTAGTTTTAAAGGTGTCGGTGTGGCTGTGATAGTTAAGGGAATTAAATCTGTCAGTGATCCAAAAAAAAAATGTAAAAAATCGTGAACTGGATAGTGGGAATATTCTATATTAAGTGGATTGGCGTTGGTACATTATTGCTTTCAAAATCTTTTTTCTCTTTTTCTCACCTGGTTATTGATGGCAACGTCAACACCGGAATGGCTGTCGAGGAAGAAAAGGAGAGGAAACGAGGTGTGAGGCGATTGGGAGAAGATATTGGTTCATGCAAGCTAATATTTCATTCCTCAGAAAGGTGTGAGGCGATGGGGAGAGCAACGAGGTCTTTTTTTTTTTTTTTTTTTTCTTCTAACTATTATTTTTTATTTATTTACACACACGTTTCCCTGTGCCTCGAGCTCGCCCCCTCCAACGACGTCATCGCCGCCGCGGCAGTGCCGCTGCCGACGCTCCCGTCGTTGCGGCACCTCTTGTGCCCCCCAGCGCTTGCCCCAAGGGAAACGTCTTCAGGCACCCCGAGCACCGGTGCACCCTGTCGCCACCGGAGGCGCTTGTGCTAGTCGTGGAAGAGCTCAAGGCGAGGCTTCCTCGATGCCGCTGCTAGGCTTCCGATGGCTGGCCTTGTGCCCGCCCAGGGCCTGATACGACCCGAATGCCTTCCGTCCGGAAGGCCTGTACTCGAGCTTCCCCGGCGGTGCCGAGTCGGAGGACAACAATGGCAGTACCGGGCCCTCGCCCGAGGAGGCAGAGCGCCCCTCCTTTGTCGGCGGGTGATCGAAGCGGAGGGAGAATCACATATCAAACCTGAAAAAAAGAAACAAGCAAAAAAAAGAAAAAACCATATTGTGCATAACACAGATTTAACCTCCTCGTTTCATTCCATTCATAGTATCAATCTACAGAGTAAAACGCTTAATCACAGTCATATATTACAAAATTAAAGTACAACTCTAAGAAGTTAATCACACATCCCACTAGATAAGATAACCTAAGTTAACGAGGAGGATTAGATGATAATAAACTACATAGTGCCATTGACCGACGTTGGATTTATAGGACAACACGATAATTTTTGGGCACAACATTCTTTACCTTCGCCAATAAAAAATATTAAAATAATCATTATAAATAATATAAAATAAATAGCATCACATCAGCCATCCTTCGCACGCTACTATTTCACAACCATACTCGTTGTTGTACTATGAGTACCATTTTATAGACAATGTTTCAACCTACTTCCTCTCAAAAGCCAGCCAGCCCACCCGTGAGGTGACAGTGCTAGCGACAACGACGTGAGCTACTTTCGTGCGATGCCCTAATGTTCAGCGTCGGTCCTACGGGTCCCGTATCATTCGCCTCGCCAATGGTCCTATTGATCGGAAACCTCGTGGTCTCTGAAGTGGAACCTCATGGTCGACAGCCACCACGTCGTCTCCGTTGTCTGCCCACGTCGCGTCCGGCAGATCTCATACAAGCAGAGACAGCCACCACGAGAAAGTAGGACGAGTGAGCCTGCCCTGCAGGTCTCGTGATCCCTCGTACCCATCCGTGAACTCCGTCACGTGCACAACAGGTCGTGGGGGATCGCGGCTGCCGAGTGGTGGCGGCGTGCGAGCAGCTCCAGCGGGGGATGCACAGCCACGACAGCGCCCGGTCCACCGCGCGGAAGGTGCCGAGGGAGGGCGGGTTGACGAGGACGGCGTCGATGCCACGGTGTCCTTCTCCGTCGCCATGAACGCGTACTCCGCCCTCTTCTCCGTAGATCACGCCTCCATCGTCTGCCACTCGATTAGATTAGATTATATTAGCCTAAGGTGCAATCCCCCATGCCCTGTTACGGAGTTCACGGGTGGGAGGGACCGACCTGCGGGACAGGGCCCACATGCGGGCGTTAACGGGTGCGTGTTCACGGGGGAAGGAGGGACAGCGAGGAAGTATTAAAGACAGTGATTGGGAGAGCGGCTCGCACGCCGCCACCGCTCGGGAGCCGGGGTCCCCCACGCCTTGTTGCGGAGTTCACGGGTGGGAGGGATGACCTGCGGGACAGGGCCCACGTGGTCGTTCACGGGTGGGTGTTCACGGGATCACTGGCGAAGGAGGGACGGCGAGGAAGGTGCCAAGTGAGGTTGTCTTCTCCGTCGTCCCACGGGACCTAACGATGCCACTCGATTAGATTAACCTGAGGTACAATCCCCCACGCCCTGTTACGGCGTTCACGGATGGGAGGGATCACGGGAACTGCGGGACAGGGCCCACGCGTGGTCGTTCACGTGTGCGTGTTCACGGGATCACGAGGGAAGGAGGGACGTCGAGGAAGGTGCCCAGGGAGGGCGGGTTGGTGAGGACGGTGTCGATGTCGCGGGGGAAGAACTCGGTGGCGGCGAAGCGGCGACGGTACAGGGACTGGGCATCGGCGGGGGTGAGGCGGAGGATGGCGATGCGTGGGGGAAGGGGAAGGCGATGGGGGCTAACACGGGGTGCACCGGGATGGCGGGGGTGCGGAACTTGGAGTGACCGCACCGCCCAGTGAAGAGGCGGAAAGACGATTAGTTGTCCTTCTCCGACGTCATGTACGCGTACCCCGCCCCCTTCTCCTTAGACCACTCCTCCATCCGCTGCACCAGCTTCAGTGCGAGCCCCCTTCGCCAAGTATGCCACTCGATTAGATTAGTATTAATGACAGTGATTAGTGTGATGGGAAAGATTAACGTGTGGTGAGAGTCACCGGCAACAGGGGGAGCCGCGGAGGTCCACCTTCGCATAGATGGGGGCGGTGTGGTACTTGGAGGGTGAGGGTAATAACAAGGCAAGGGGGTTGCCTCAGGCCACGGTGCGATGCACCCGCGGACAAGCCCAACGATCTCCTTCTCCAGCCCGCTAACCATCTCCACCACTTTTATTAACATTATGATTGTGCTTCTTCGCATACGCAAACTTACTGAGGAGAATAAGATCACAGAAGGATGTCCAAAGTGCGTTAACTCAGAAACAGGAGATGATCGGAAAGAATGGAACACAAAAAAAAATAAGAAAAAAAGAGAAGGAATACGGACCAGCATGAGGAAGGAGGGGGAGCGACGGACACGGCAGAGGGGATCGCCGAGGAGGTCGGTCCCGCTGCGCGTCGTACCCCCTGATCACCACGACAGCCATAGACTCCACCATCCTTATATGGCAGCCAATTATAACGGGGGCGTAAGGGATGATTCAAGTGTTTCTCCCTCTGTCCTCTCACGAGGCTCGATCACTTAGTATGCAGCAAGCAAAGAAGAACAAACAGAGACATGCCGCTGCAGCTTGTGTCTTCAGATAGATATGTATGTATCTAGTCTTTCCCAAGTAGGGGAAGTTGTCCTCTCACGAGGCTCGATCACTTAGTATGCAGCAAGCAAAGAAGAACAAACAGAGACATGCCGCTGCAGCTTGTGTCTTCAGATAGATATGTATGTATCTAGTCTTTCCCAAGTAGGGGAAGTAAGTGATGCCAGTGGAACTTACCTCTTATTCAGAAAAGAGTAGTTGGAATGAAGTGAAAGGCAGCAATGGTGGGGGGCTCTTTATACTACTTTCCTTTCCCTGGTCGGTTGAGAGAAAAGAGATTGGGAAGGAGAAGGTATGGGGTTCAGTCAGTAGTTGGGACGAGGTGTGGAGGTGCGGTTACTCTCTCCGTCCCTCTTTTTATATATAGCAGCAGCTCATCAGTAACAGAGCGAGAACAGAAAAAGACCAGATTGAGAGAGACAAAGAGTGCAGTGTGCATATACATGGCTGTAAAAGATGCACAGGTAGAGGGGTTGAACTTCCAAATGGAAATGACAACTATGGCTGCGCGGTTCCTATGCTTACTTCCTGTGTCCATAATGGAAATGCCATGGTTATTCCGTTCCCACGTCCATAATAGCATATTCGAAGGATATGATGTGTATCTACATATATACGTACATAGAGATACGTTATGTATATACATACATACGTATATAGAGATATGTTACGTATATAGAAATATGTTAATCGGGAACGGATGAAGAGAGGTCAATGTAGCACGAATAGTGTTAAAAAATTTAGATAAGTAATAAAATATTTAAAAATAAGTATTAAATTTATTTATTTTTTAATGTGAATTAAAGACTCATATTTTTTTAGGACAATATATAATGTCTTTTCTATTGATCCATGACTCAAAAAAAATTGATGGAATTAACTTACTAGAAACTCTATTCAAATTATACATAACTATCTTCATAGCTTTTTATCACATTGAATCGGGTACAAAAGAATAACCTAACATACTCTTAATCATATCCATAAGAATATAATTTCATCCGATTTATAATAAAATTATAACATAACTATCACTCTTTGGATCTTCGGAAGATGAAGCGATTAAATATTATACAAACAATGAACCATGACCAAATGTTAATTGGAGTGACAAACGACACAATTGAATCAACACGGAATATAATTAGTCAATTAATTAAACTTACCTATGTTTTTTTAGATATACACATGACAACATCTACTCAACCATTGGTACAAGGAGTCCAATAATAACGAATATATATATATATATATATATATATATATATATATATATATATATATATATAATAATAATAATAATAATAATAATAATAATAATAATAATAATAAAATCACTAATCTCATGAGGAAGAATCATTCAAGATAAATCAATTAAATTGTTTTGGTTTTATAGCAAACGATAGCTCAAGAAAAAGTCAAAATCATTATGATGATAGGTGAAATTTGCTAAACCGTATATAGCTTACCAGGATATAGAAAACAGTTAGTTCTTGAAACATAATTACATGAACTTGAGTAGATATATTGGGTTTAAAAAAATCAAATAATGTGAATGAAGGGATGGTCATCATAAGAACTTTTGTCCATAGATCGAGTTAGATGCTTCTATCTAAATTGGGCAAATCGGATGTACATATCACTTCAATCGATAGATCATACTTAAACTTTATTCAGACAAAATCGTAAGAGACTTCAATCGATAGTTCATACTTAAACTTTATTCAGAAAAAATCAAAAGAGAACAATCTTACCATGATATGGATGTTCAAATCTTAACATATCTTTTCTTCATGGTAAACTACACTTGATTCTTATCGTAGATAAGGTTGGTTTTGAGGCACATATTCTTTTATGAATTTAGAAGTCGGGAAAGCCATAGAACTGAGAGAGATAACGAAGACCCTGTCTTTTAGATGCATTTGTCTATTCATTTCTTTAGTTTTTGAGATGTGTTCTGGATACATATAGAAAGGCATACTCTCAACCAAATCTCTTGTATTGCTTTTGTTGCGTCTCCACATCACTAGGGTGATACATGTGACGTATGTATCAAGCTTTTACGAGCTAGTATCTTTGTCTTAGCACCATGTTAAGATCACATCCAAGTACCCTTCTCCACCTGGGAAGGCTAATATCCAATTCTTATCATCATGCTGGTTAATTATCAATCTTAGAAATAAACTATGCTTCTTATATATAATCCCTTGTTTCCTCGTTGAGTTTGTGTAGCACTCCATCGAAGTGGTCGAAGCTACTAATTGAAGAAGTTGAACTCTCTAAGTGGCACACATACGATTCAATTCAAAAGCAAAAGCGAGGAAGCAATGGATGAAGAAAGAAAATATGAAAGAAGGGTCATGATAGGTTATTCAAAGGACTCCTTATGTACATGTTATGTACTAATTTACATCAATAAATATGTATGTCTAATTTTACACCTTCTTATGTACATACTCATGTTCGCGTTTCTACATATATGCTTTGCTACAAGAGAATAAATTGAGATAATATTTTTTTTTATTTTAGTGGTGCTAAGAACACTAATGTTGTGGGTATCCCTGATTGTAATACCGAGTGTTATGCGGTGAAAAGTTGCATTGACTAAACTTGATGAGATTTATAAATATGTATTTAACCCTCATTTATATGGGTGAAACGTTGTATCGTTAAACTCGATGTGATTAGTCATTTACAGTCTTTTAGATTTGTATTGTTAATCTCAATGATAATTTAACGTTTAAAAAAATAATAATTCAAGATTAATAAGCACATAGTCTGTGGGCTTACTTATAATGATAAATAAATACGTTACGTGGGTTTAGTTATAATTTTAAATAAATAACTTCTTGTATGAATAACTTTCATCTAACTCTTTTATTTTGATATTATTATATTATTTTAATAAATGATGATGATATTCTCGATTTAACAATATGAATGTCGTTTTCGGGACTTGACGACACAGATGAAGGTGTTTTTTGTTGAGATTTCATAGGTTAGGATAAAAAAAAAAAGACAGGATTAGAGGAACAAGATACAATAATTTCCAAAATTTCTTTAGCATTTTAGCAAAATAATTACTTTCTCATAAACCTTTTATATGAAAATTTTGAGTGCCACGTTAACTTTAGACCTCACCTCATTTGTTCGAGCTCCTTTTATTTTTTACTCCATACCCAAAAATGAGATTGAACAAGCAAAATTATATGTTTAAACAACTGAAACAAAACAAATTATGTTGTTTTAACAACTGAACCATAAATAATAATATCCTTTCGACAAATTAATGGTAGTCATATACTCGGTGATCAAATTTAGTGATCATCTCAATTGAATACAGGACAGCCTTCTACAACAACTCATGGTGCCGTTGGACAATGAGCCAAGGTGCAATGGTTGTCCATCTCCAAACCCCACTAATAGGTCCATATATACGCTAGATTGAAGAAAAAGAATAACAAAAGTGCTCAAAATAGATGCTCCGGAATCCAGTCCAATTGATAACACGTAATTATAATGTGCCCACTATTCTTTGAACCTTCGGAAGACAAAGTAGTTCAATATCAAACCAATTATGAACCATGACCAAACGTTCACTGATTTCGATCCTTAAAAGGTTTAATTTGTGTATTTATTTAATTTTGGCTAATTCAACATGAATTTATAACCACTTTGAGCAAAAATAAATATATAAATATTGTTAGAGAAGATTTTTCGAAGTTGAGAGAAAAATCTATGGAGACCTATCTTATGTTGTTTTAAAATGAACAAGGTCACATTATTTTTTAGTCCTATTAAAAAAATGGTGAAATCTCACTTAAAATAAATATAACTCAGATATCACATTTTAAAAAAATTATTAAAATCTCAGAAATCCTTAAAAAGATATACAAAGGCCCAAATGACCTATTTTTGGACAAAATTACACAAATTTTAATTTTATTAAAAAAATAGTATAATCCCATTAAAAAAGAACATAACTTAGGTGCTAGTTTTCTTTTCTTTTTTTTGAAGTTTTAGGAAACTATGGAAATAATTTAGAAAGGTCTAAATGGCCACTTTCGGTTTTTAAGCTTTTAAAATGGATGTTTCCACTATTTTTAGCCTTAAAATATTGAATTTATCTCATTTTAAAATTTTGTCCAATTTAATGTGAATTAATAACCATTTGGGTCACAAAAAATGAATATCATGAGATTAATGTTTTGAGAAAATAATTTTGAAGTCCTTGCTTATATTATTTTTGAGATTTGATTTACACGATTTTTGAATATGATTGCATTGTTTTTATTATTGAGTTCAAAAATAGTGCGACTCAATTCAAAAATTTTATAACTCAGATCTCACTATTTCTATATTTTATGAAATTTTATAATTCCTTTTAAATGACTTACAAAGGCCTATATGTATTTTTTTCCTATTTCTAAGTCATTCAAATAGGCATTTTCACTGATTTCAACCCTTAAATGGTTGAATTTATATCATTTTTTTTATTTTTATAAAATTTGAAGTAAATTTAAACTATGTCGAGTATAAATTCACTTAAATTTTATTGAAAAAGTTTTTATAAAATAATAAAAATAAAATTTTGGAGACTCGAGTTACATTTTTTAAATCTAGGGTTGCATTGTTTTTAATCCTATTTTAAAAAAAGCATTTAATGTCATTCAAAAAGACTATGAAGACTATAAAACAATTTAATCTCATCCAAAAAGCCTTTAAAATAGGTATGAATATTTATTTTAACCATTAAAGCATTTCATTAAAGTTCGATTCCAAATAAAGTTCATTATACTTTTATTTGATCCAATTTAAGTACCTGGATAGACCTCAACAGAAAACTCAAGACCACAATTATTAGTATACAAGTATTTTTAAATTTTTGAGAGAAAATTATTTTTTTAGATCAACTATTTTTAAATATGGTCACACTGTTTTTTAGTCCTATTTAAATATAGGATAACCTCATTCAAAAAGAGTAAAAGTGAGGTCTAAATCTTTTTTATTTTCTAATTTTTAGAAACATAAAAAACTATTTACAAAGGCCTAAATCATCAAATAAGCATTTCACATATTTTTAAGCTTTTAAAAGGGCCAAAGAGTCATTTTTTTCAATTTTGACCAATATAACATGAATTTACAACTATTTTGTACTAAAAATCACTTATATGTTATTAAAGAACGTTTTCTAAAGTTTTGAAATAATTTTTTTTTGAGACAAAGTTACACTATTTTCAAATTTTTAGGTTTTTATTCAAAAATAGTGTAATTTAGGTCTAACTATTTTAGTAATATCCAAAATTTCACAAAACCTTGGAAATAATATATAAGACCCAAATGATCATTTTTCATTTTTAATATTTTAAAATAATAATTTCATGTCATTGTTGAGACAACCTAATGGTTAGTGCATTGTTGCAATATTAATTGATGTAACGTTCGACTACATGTTTGAGTGTCTTATAAATTGTTTAATGTAATAATTTTTTAAAACATATGGTTATTAATTTTTTAAACCTTTGAAAAGCTCAATTTGTACCTTTTTTTCAATTTTGATATTTAAAGTGAATTTACAATTACTTTAGGCCAAAAACTAGTGAATATTATCGTCGTATGTTTTCCAAAGGAGTTGAGTTACATTGTTTTTGGTTCTCATTTACAAACAATATTTCTTCATTAAAAAATAATGCCAATTCAGTCAACTATTTCAAAACGATCCAAGATTTAATAAAACAAAAACATTTTGTAAAGGCTTGAAGAATCACTTTTTCTATTTCAAACTTTTAAAATAGATATTTTCAACTTTCAAAATAGATATTTTCACTGATTTTAGTCCTTAAAACATTTGCGTCAATTTTTTAGTTTCGACTAATTTGAAAAGAATTTACGATCACTTAGGCCAAAAATCACTTGTAAATTATTAGAAATTTTCTTTCTAAGTTTTAATTAAAAAATTGGATACTTGAATTACAATATTTTTAAATAGCATCGGACTATTTTTGAGTCCTATTATAAAAAATGTAACCTCAGTTTCACTGTATTCAAAAAATCATTAGATTCTGTTTCTCTTATAAATTTGCATTCCTCCAATAACATTCAACTATATTTCATCTCTTGTTCCTTAATCCTTCAGTAACTTTGGTTGTCTGACAAGCATAAAAAAAAGGTGTATCTGTCTGAAAATTGCAAAGAATTTTGGTGAACTTCTATGATTCATAGAGGTTTATCCATCACTCTTCTCCTAATCTAGCTTACAAAGTCATAACTCATATAAGAAGATCTTACTCAAATACAAAGAATTTAGTATGACTCTAGATAACACCTTTTAACACTAACTCAGATAAACTTTAGATTATTTTCCAACATTATATAATTTCTTTTACAGGTTGAATAAACATGGAATGAATGAATCTCAGGGCTACAAGTATTTTGTTTTGAGTGCACAAAAAATAGCATTATCACATGGAGATGAAGTCATCAATTGGTATGAATTGTATGTCCTCGGTTGTTTCTGCTCTAAAACTTGTGTTCCTTGATGAACAGGGAAGAGACTTTCAACAACTTTGGGAGTCAACTCAGCCCAAAAACTGTGGTTCATAACTGGTATTTTTTCTTGCTCTGCCATGTTTGTTCTAATTGGTATCAAGCAATACATATGCTTTCAAATATGTCAAATGTAAGTTCTCATCATTAATGATAAAACACACATCAAATGTAAATTTTTTGGATAATAAAACACAACAGGACAATCTTCTATAGCTTCCAGAAACACAACTAAGAAAGGATAGGAAAGAGATGAGAAATCTGACTGCTGAGAGATTTTAACTTTTTTGTTGCTAACATCATAGAACTAAATAAGAAGAAGATGCAAAGAACTCAGATATCAGGAAAACTAATTTGTTAATCTTAAACATGTCAATGATCGACAAAAAGAAACATTATGTCACATTGCTCCACAGCAGAAATTTTATTTTTTGGGTTTGCTTGAATGACACTAATCAGCAAGATTTCAGCAGAAACTGATTAACTATTGTCGTATAAATACTAATTTACCCCCCCATAAAGGCCGGCAACAATGGCTGATCCTCTCTTAGCGTCATGCAAGCACTGCTGTCGATGATCTTAATGGCTGTTCACTGCTTGTAGCAAGAACCAGGGCCCAATGGAGCAGTTCTACCAGGTCCTGCTACCGGCGCAGCAGCAACCCCCATTTGGTTGAGCAAACATCTGAATCTAGCCAATCTTCCTGTGGCTTGCCTTGGGTCCTTCGCTAGTTTGTCAAGAGGAGTCCACAACCTCTCTTTGGAAAAAACAAACCGATTGCAGAATTCAGTAGATTCACGAAAGATGATCAGAAACACTTAATTAACAATGGCGTGAATTTTGACAAACAGTTTATACAAGTATTGATCTTTATCTCTGCTTTTGATACTACACAATACATTTTTCAGATATGAGTAGCATGCATGTTGAAGAAGACAACTTGATAATATGATTCTGTCGAAGTAAGGAGACAGCAGAGGTAGCACTCGGCTGGTTTGGTGCAGGTTGGTTATTCTTGAATCTTTCATATGAAAAAATTAAGTAGAATTATTTACCTCTATATCATAAATCTTGTATTGGCAAGTTTGATATTCTATACTACCACAGTACTTTGGATGCACAAGAAGATATCACTTGTTCTACAAACATGCAAGTTCAGATGTACAAAAGATGGTGGACTCATGCTGAGTTTGTGAATTTGTCAATGCACACATCTAGTGTCAGACCAATAAAGATATTACCATTTTGAAATGTTCAATTGATCAGTATGCGAACATGCATGGACTGATGTTTCCTGTCTGACTGAATGCCGATATTGGAACATATAGTTCGATAGCGATACAATACCATTACTTTTTAATTTGTTTTTCTATTTTATTCAATTATATATATACTGGTCTTATATTGGTTGGGTAGGTTATGGAAACTGATATCTAACCGAGATTTTAATGCTTAGTTTTCGCCAGAATTACCTGCAGCAGCTGCAGCACGAGGCCAGATGGTTTGCTCAATATCAGAGGCATCAATACTTTCTCCCCACATGCACACCTCACCACCAATGACCAATTTTTGCTGCTCAGGCGTGGAGATGTTTGTAAGGGGCTCATTCATGTAGAACTTCTGCCATGGGACATCCAAGTGATCCAAGTACCACTTGTCCTGGTTGCTCACAATGCATATCTCAGTCCGGCCACCACCACCTTCTGCGCTATTCCACCACCAAGCCTGCAAGCACACAAGGAAAATTGTCTTATGACATTGATGACACCAACACAATCCATCCGGATCGGTGTACACATAAATAAATCCAAATTTCCAACATGCATTCTGATTTTTCTTTTTTTTTGGGGGTGAGGATCTGGGAGAGGAAACACATGTGGTTTCTGAATAAAGTAAGATAGTGTATCATCATAACTTTTTGTTTTGACTAGACAGATTGGACAAAGAAAAAATGGCATCAAGAGCATAATGCAATTAACATTCTATAAGAAATAATGATCTGATCTCATTGGATGATAAGTTTGTGCTGCATTAGTTTGTTCAGTTTGCCATGCTGACGAGAAGATGGATACTGAAAAAGCAAATTGTTACTATACATGTACAAAGTCAAAGATTATAAATATGTTTATTTTGACTAATATTAGACATTTTACAACATCAACTACAAGTATGATGAATGAATGATGGATGGTCTCTGTTCCCACGTTTCATCATGGTATCACTGATTACATGAGGGTTGTTAATGACCACATTTATTATCCAAAAAATCAACATTTGATGTGTGTTTTATCATTAATGATGAGAACTTACATTTGACATATTTGAAAGCATATGTATTGCTTGATACCAATTAGAACAAACATGGCAGATCAAGAAAAAATACCAGTTATGAACCACAGTTTTTGGGCTGAGTTGACTCCTAAAGTTGTTGAAAGTCTCTTCCCTGTTCATCAAGGAACACAAGTTTTAGAGCAGAAACAACCGAGGACATACAATTCATCCAGATGTAGAATTCATACCAATTGATGACTTCATATCCATGTGATAATGCTATTTTTTGTGCACGCAAAACAAAATACTTGTAGCCCTGAGATTCATTCATTCCATGTTTATTCAACCTGTAAAAGAAATTACATAATGCTGGAAGATAATCTAAAGTTTATCTGAGTTAGTGTTAAAAGGTGTTATCTAGAGTCATACTAAATTCCTTGACACCGTTGCTAGGCTTCCGGTGGCTGGCCTTGTGCTAGCCCAGAGCCTGGTAAGACCCGAATGCCTTCTCGCAGACTCAACGACCCGAATGCCGAGTGAGAGGCCAACAATGGCAGGCGATGAGTATCGGACCCTCAGCCGTAGAGCGCCAAGTACTCTTTCTTTGTCGATGCCAAGTACTCTTTACCATGACACAGGATAACACAGATTTAAACTCCTCATTCCATTCATAGATTTAACATAGTATCATTCATTCATACAAAATAAAAACATACTCCTACATATTACAATATTAAAACATACCATAACATTTACTCACACATTCACATACATAAATAAAAAGACTAATTTAAAACTACAAACTACATAGTGCTATTAGCAAAAGATGCTGTCTAGGGGGGGGGGGGGCAGCATTTCAGGCGGCGAGCGCAACAGTCTTTGGTACTTTGCCTTGTGACTGTCATGGATATAATCAATAAGATTAGCAATATATAAAAAAATAAAATGACACCCTTAGCCATCTCTTACAAACAATCACTCGCTTGTACTTGGTCTTGTACTACAACAACCATTTTATAGACGTGAACTCACTCCCTCTCAAAAGCCAACTCGTGAGGTGATACAATAACATTACTTTTTAATTCTTTTTCTATTTTATTCAATTATATATATACTGGTCTTATATTGGTTGGGTAGGTTATGGAAACTGATATCTAACCGAGATTTTAATGCTTAGTTTTCGCCAGTATTACCTGCAGCAGCTGCAGCACGAGGCCAGATGGTTTGCTCGATATCAGAGGCATCAATACTTTCTCCCCACATGCACACCTCACCACCAATGACCAATTTTTGCTACTCAGGCGTGGAGATGTTTGTAAGGGGCTCATTCATGTACAACTTCAGAGCTCTCAGCTCTTGCACTTCCTTTTGCAGGAACTCGCAGTCCACCTCTGTTTGCTTCAACTTCGTCTTGAGATTAACCCAAGCATTAACGAGATCAGTATACGAAGGTCACAGCATCATCACACCTAATTAATTGCCGGAGAAAGAATACCTTGCTCTTCGGTTCTGAAACCACACTTCCTCTTGCCTTGGCCTCAGGTTGAGTTGTTTGGCCAACGCCAGTTTTTGCTTCTGTCATCACGCAGGAGAAGCAGACCCATGTTAGCAACGATTGCTACACCATCATGTATCGGTAGTCACCGAAGGAGAAGAGGGAATTAAGGGGATGAGGGTGTTGTGCTCCTTGAAGCTCTCCTCGAGGATGGTGGACTGGTCCTTGGAGAGGAGGAGAGATTGTTGCTCTCCCCATCCAACGACGTCATCGCCTCGTTGGGAGAGCTCGCCCCCTCCGACGACGTCATCGCCGCCGCGACAGTGACGCTGCCGACACTCCCGTCGTTGTGGCACCTCTTGTGCCCCCCAGCGCTTGCCCCAAGGGAAACGTATTCAGGCACCCTGAGCACCCTGCCGCCACCGGAGGCTGGAAGGAGGCGCTTGCGCTAGTCATGGAAGAGCCCGAGGCGAGGCTTCCTCGACACTGCTGTTAGGCTTCCGATGGCTGGCCTTGTGCCCGGCTAGGGCATGATACGACCCGAATGCCTACCCGTAGACGGAAGGCCTGTACTCGAGCTTCGCCGGCCAAGTCGGAGGACAACAATGGCAGGCGATGAGTATCGGGCCCTCATCCGCGAGCGAGCACTAGGAGGCAGAGCGCAAGTACTCCTTTGCTGATCGAAGCGCTTGGGTCCGAGGGAAAATCGTTCCATATCAAACCTGAAAAAAAAAAACGAAAAAGAAAAAAAAATATATTGTGCATAATGAAATAGTTGAAAAAAAGAAAGTTTTACCATAACATTGTTTACGAGGAGAGGCACGCCACCTGTAGAAGGCGACGTCTACTAGAGTCGAAGGCCACCACATATAGGGCGAGTGCACTAGCAACTTCATGAATATGCCAGCAAACCCATATCCGAGAAACTACACACCATAAGCCATTTTAAGTTATCACTTCTTCAAAGGAAGTTGGGAAAGATCAACTAGAATTAACTAAAACATTCGAAGAATTCAGCATCATATTATTACTTTTTCTAAAGAATAACTAATGGTTTTTTTTTTACACCGATTTCATGATAACAAAAGAAATCACCTGAATCGATTAGTACCAGCAGTATGGCCGGCAATAACGGGATATCCTTGTGGTAGATCTTGGATATGGTTAATATTTCAAAGCCGGCAGAAGCACTTACCCTGCCGGCCAACATGGTGGTCGCCACATGTTCTTTCAAGTTGAAGGGTCCCGGATTCAACGAGAAACTCCAGTTTGTGTATGGCATTCTTATCACTTTGTTCGGTAGCATGTTAGCCATTAGTTTCCTAGCAATGAACACCATCATGTTGATGCAGAGTCGCAGACATGTGAAAAATTGAACATTTGCTGTCGGTAAAAGGATAATGCTGCACTTACGGACCCGAGGATGCAAATGGGGATTCCGATAAGCCATGTTCGGAATGTCAAGACCTGCAATGTGTTATCATCTGTTGGTGGGACTGTCAACCGAACTTGCTCAATCGGAGAGTCATCCAGAATCGAAGAACCTGAAAGAAGAGGAGAGGGAGGAAGAAAATGAAAAAGAATCATATAAGGATGACAGTAAGAAGTCAAAACGAAAGATGTCAGGGCATATCACCTTCTTCATCGGCCATTTGGTAGGACTCCTATTAGAGAATAAGCTGTAAATTGAGAAGATATAAAGGATCAAAGCATCTCTAAATATAGTGGAAAGGATTAATTGTCCAACCATTAATAGAAAGAGTTGTGATTCCGTTGCCAAATATACTTTTATTAGTTTTAAAGGTGTCGGTGTGGCTGTGATAGTTAAGGGAATTAAATCTGTCAGTGATCCCAAAAAAAAAATGTAAAAAATCGTGAACTGGATAGTGGGAATATTCTATATTAAGTGGATTGGCGTTGGTACATTATTGCTTTCAAAATCTTTTTTCTCTTTTTCTCACCTGGTTATTGATGGCAACGTCAACACCGGAATGGCTGACGAGGAAGAAAAGGAGAGGAAACGAGGCGTGAGGCGATTGGGAGAAGATATTGGTTCATGCAAGCTAATATTTCATTCCTCAGAAAGGTGTGAGGCAATGGGGAGAGCAACGAGGTCTTTTTTTTCTTTTTTTTTCTAACAATTATTTTTTATTTATTTACACACACGTTTCCCTGTGCCTCGAGCTCGCCCCCTCCGACGACGTCATCGCCGCCGCGGCAGTGCCGCTGCCGACGCTCCCGTCGTTGCGGCACCTCTTGTGCCCCCCAGCGCTTGCCCCAAGGGAAACGTCTTCAAGCACCCCGAGCACCGGTGCACCCTGCCGCCACCGGAGGCGCTTGCGCTAGTCGTGGAAGAGCCCGAGGCGAGGCTTCCTCGACGCCGCTGCTAGGCTTTCGATGGCTGGCCTTGTGCCCACCCAGGGCCTGGTAAGACCCGAATGCCTTCCGTCCGGAAGGCCTGTACTCGAGCTTCCCCGGCGGTGCCGAGTCGGAGGACAACAATGGCAGTACCGGGCCCTCACCCGAGGAGGCAGAGCGCCCCTCCTTTGTCGGCGGGTGATCGAAGCGGAGGGAGAATCACGTATCAAACCTGAAAAAACGAAACAAGCAAAAAAAAAACAAAAAAAAAACATATTGTGCATAACACAGATTTAACCTCCTCGTTTCATTCCATTCATAGTATCAATATACAGAGTAAAACGCTTAATCACAGCCATATATTACAAAAGTAAAGTACAACTCCAAGAAGTTAATCACACATCCCACTAGATAAGATAACCTAAGTTAATGAGGAGGATTAGATAATAATAAACTACATAGTGCCATTAACCGACGCTGGATTTGGATGACAACACGGTAGTTTTTCGGTACAGCAGTCTTTACCTTCGCCAATAAAAAACATTAAAATAATCATTATAAACAACATAAAAATAAATAGCATCACACCAGCCATCCTTCGCACGTTACTATTTCACAACTCGTACTCGTTGTTGTACTATGCGTACCATTTTATAGACAATGATTCGACCTACTCCCTCTCAAAAGCCAACCCACCCGTGAGCTGACAGTGCCAGCCCACCCGTGTTATCCTGTGTCATGGTAAAACTTTTGCTATTTCATTATGCACAATATATTTTTTCTTTTTTTTTCTTTTGTTCTTTTTTTTTTTTCAGGTTTGAGAGGGTCCGGTACTTGGCATCGACAAAGAAAGAGTACTTGGCGCTCTACGGCTGAGGGTCCGGTACTCATCGCCTGCCATTGTTGGCCTCCCACTCGGCATTCAGGTCGTTGAGTCTGCGAGAAGGCATTCGGGTCTTACCAGGCTCTAGGCTGGCACAAGGCCAGCCACCGGAAGCCTAGCAACGGTGTCAAGGAATTTAGTATGACTCTAGATAACACATTTTAACACTAACTCAGATAAACTTTAGATTATCTTCCAGCATTATGTAATTTCTTTTACAGGTTGAATAAACATAGAATGAATGAATCTCAGGGCTACAAGTATTTTGTTTTGCGTGCACAAAAAATAGCATCATCACATGGATATGAGGTCATCAATTGGTATGAATTCCACATCTGGATGAATTGTATGTCCTCGGTTGTTTCTGCTCTAAAACTTGTGTTCCTTGATGAACAGGGAAGAGACTTTCAACAACTTTAGGAGTCAACTCAGCCCAAAAACTGTGGTTCATAACTAGTATTTTTTCTTGATCTGCCATGTTTGTTCTAATTGGTATCAAGCAATACATATGCTTTCAAATATGTCAAATGTAAGTTCTCATCATTAATGATAAAACACACATCAAATGTTGATTTTTTGGATAATAAATGTGGTCATTAACAACCCTCATGTAATCAGTGATACTATGATGAAACGTGGGAACAGAGACCATCCATCATTCATTCATCATACTTGTAGTTGATGTTGTAAAATGTCTAATATTAGTCAAAATAAACATATTTATAATCTTTGACTTTGTACATGTATAGTAACAATTTGCTTTTTCAGCATCCATCTTCTGGTCAGCATGGCAAACCGAACAAACTAATGCAGCATCGGACCAATAGGACCAACGCTGAACATTAGCGCATCGCACAAAGTAGCTCACATCGTTGTCGCGGGCACTCACCTCACGGGTGGGCTGGCTTTTGAGAGGGAGTAGGTCGAACCATTGTCTATAAAATGGTACTCATAGTACAACAACGAGTACGAGTTGTGAAATAGTAACGTACGAAGGATGGCTGGTGTGATGTTATTTATTTTTATGTTGTTTATAATGATTATTTTAATGTTTTTTATTGACGAAGGTAAAGACTGCTGTGCCGAAAAACTACCGTGTTGTCATCCAAATCCAGCGTCGGTTAATGGCACTATGTAGTTTATTATTATCTAATCCTCCTCGTTAACTTAGGTTATCTTATCTAGTGGGATGTGTGATTAACTTCTTAGAGTTGTACTTTAATTTTGTAATATATGACTGTGATTAAGCGTTTTACTCTGTATATTGATACTATGAATGGAATGAAACGAGGTTAAATCTGTGTTATGCACAATATGTTTTTTTTTTTTTTTGCTTGTTTCTTTTTTTCAGGTTTGATACGTGATTCTCCCTCCGCTTCGATCACCCGCCGACAAAGGAGGGGCGCTCTGCCTCCTCGGGCGAGGGCCCGGTACTGCCATTGTTGTCCTCCGACTCTATTACTTATGGTTTCCAATAACACATGATCATTGGCCATTGAAACGTGACCCATAGAACCACGGTGTTTAGGCGGATGAACATTTATACGTCGCACGAAGTACTGGCTTTGCTCAGGTCGCTGTCGTGGTCACTGTCACCTCACGGGTTGGCTTTTGAGAGGGAGTGAGTTCACGTCTATAAAATGGTTGTCGTAGTATAAGACCAAGTACGAGCGAGTGATTGTTTGTGAGAGATGGCTAAGGGTAAGGGTGTCATTCTATTTTTTTATATATTGCTAATCTTATTGATTATATCCATGACAGTCACAGGGCAAAGTACCAAAGACTGTTACGCTCGCCGCCTGAAATGCTGCCCCCCCCCCCCCAGACAGCACCTTTTGCTAATAGCACTATGTAGTTTGTAGTTTTAAATTAGTCTTTTTATTTATGTATGTGGATGTGTGAGTAAATGTTATGGTATGTTTTAATATTTAATATGTAGGAGTATGTTTTTATTTTGTATGAATGAATAATACTATGTTAAAACTATGAATAGAATGAGGCACCCCGAGCACCGGTGCACCCTGCCGCCACCGGAGGCCGGAAGGAGGCGCTTGCGCTAATCGTGGAAGAGCCCGGGGCAAGGCTTCCTCGACACCGCTGCTAGGCTTCCGATGGCTAGCCTTGTGCCCGCCTAGGGCTTGATACGACCCGAATGCTTACCCGTAGACGAAAGGCCTGTACTCGAGCTTCGCCGGCCAAGTCGGAGGATAACAATGGCACGCGATAAGTACCAGGCCCTCATCCGCGGGCGAGCACGAGGAGGCAATGGTCATGAGTGATCGGAAACCGTATCGAGGAACCTCATGGTCAGGTAAGTCTCGATCGACTGCACACTTTGTCGTCACCACCATCAGTAACGCATCCGGCAGATCTCGTACAAGCAGGGGGGGCCGCGGAGGTCCACCTTCACAAAGATGAGGGCTATGTGGTGCTTCGAGAGTGAGGGTAATAACAAGGGAAGTGGGTGCCTCAAGCCACGGTCTTTATGCACCTGCGGACAAGCCCAACAATCTCCTTCTCCGGCTCGCTAACCATCTCCGCAACCTTTATTAACAAAATTAAAGCATATTCCTAACACTTAATCACACATCAAAGATAGATAAATAAAAACAATAATTATCATCATTAAGAAAAGCAAAATTAAGACAACTAGAATCGCACCTTGGCCATATCTCACACACCACGATCTGAGAAACCACTGCCTCTCAAAAGCTCACCCGTGATTCCACTGTCTCTCAAAAGCTCACCCGTGAAATGATGATGACCGTGACAGTGACTGAGCAAAGCGAGCAAAATACTTCGAGCAACGCGCAAATCTTCACCCGCGTAAATACCATAAGCCAGCATTAATGGGATTCATATGTTGATCCTATGGGTCCCGTTTCAGTCGTCAATGGTCATGAGTGATCCAACAATAACTAACTAACTAACTAAATCATCAAAATTCAGCAACCATATTATTTATTGCCTCTTCTTTACAAAAAAAAGAATAAATAATTATTTTTTAATACCAATTTCTCGATACTAGAAGAAGAAATCACCTGAATCGATAGCACCAGCAGCATGGCCGGTAGTAATGGGATATCCTTGTGGTAGAAGATCTTGGACATGGATAATATTTCGAAGCCGGAAGAGGCACTTTCCGTGCCTTCCTTTAATTGGGTGGTGCGTGACACATCCGTCCCATAACGATGATGATGTGCCATTACCCGCTACTTACTTTGTGGCGAAGCTCGCATCTAGATTACATAATATGTGGCGCTATTCGTGTCATGCTGCCCTGCTCCTTCTCTTCATCCCTGATTAACGTATGCCTATGAACGTATAAATGTACATACACGTCACATCCTTCGAGTATGCTATTATGGACATGGGAACGGAATAGCTATGGCATTTCCATTATGTACATTGGAAGTAAGCAGAGGGACCGCGCAGCAATGGTTGCCATTTCCATTTGGAAATTCAACCCCTCTTCCTGTGCTTCTCTTACAGCTATGTATATGCACACTGCTCTCTCTCTTCCTGTACTTCTCTTACAGCTATGTATATGCACACTGCTCTCTCTCTTCCTGTGCTTCTCTTACAGCTATGCATATAAAAAGAGGGAGGGAGAGAGTAACCGCACCTCCACACCTCGTCCCAACTACTGACTGAACCCCATACCTTACCCTTCCCATCTCTTTTCTCTCAACCCACCATTGATGCCCTTCAATTCATGCCAACCACTCTCTTCTGAAGAAAGAAAGAAGTTCCACTGCCATCACTTACTTCCCCTACTTGGGAAGGACACAAGCTGCAGCGGCGTGTTTATTACCCTCACCCTCGAAGCACCACACCGCCCCCATCTATGCGAAGGTGGACCTCCGCGGCTCCCCCTGTTGCCGGTTTTGTCTATAAAATGGTTCTCATGGTAAACACCGAGTGCGAGTGACCGACTGTGTGATGGCTAAGTGTTTGATATTATTTATTTTTATACTAATTATGGTGCTTATTTTTATAATGACAGTTTATGGAAGAATGACTAGAGAAGAAGAGTGTTGTCTGCGTCATCTTAGTTCCTGCCTAGACTAATAGTACTATGTAGTTTATTATTGTAATCCTGCTCATATTTTTATTTATCTATCTTTATTTAGTGGATGTGTGATTAAGTATTAGGAATGTGCTTTAATTTTGTAAGTGGATACTATGAATGGAATGAAATGAGGAGGTTAAATCTGTGTTATGGTAAAACTTTTCTTTCTCAGTTATTTCTTTATGCACAATATATATATTTTTTGTTTTTTTATTTTTTGTTTTTTTTGCTTCTTTCTTTGGTTTTTCAGGTTTGATTCGATCACCTGGGCGGGCACAATGCCAGCCATCGGAAGGCTAGCAGCGGCGTCGAGGAAGCCTCGGCCTCGGGGCTCTTCCACGGCAAGCGCAAGCGCCACCGCGGCGGCCTCCGACGGCGGCAGGGTGCACCGGTGTTCGGTGTGCCTGAAGACGTTTCCGTTGGGGCAAGCGCTGGGGGGCACAAGAGGTACCACAACGACGGGAGCGTCGGCAGCGGCAGTACCTCGGCGACGATGACGTCGTCGGAGGCGACGAGCTTGAGGCACAGGGCGTTCTATGAATCATAGAAGTTCACCAAAATTCTTTGCAATTTTCAGACAGATACACCTTTTTTTTATGCTTGTCAGACAACGAAAGTTACTGAAGGATTAAGGAACAAGAGATGAAATATAATTGAATGTTATTGGAGGAATGTAAATTTATAAGAGAAACAGAATCTAATGATTTTTTGAATTGAGTGAAACTGAGGTTACATTTTTTATAATAGGACTCAAAAATAGTCCAATGCTATTTAAAAATATTGTAATTCAAGTATCCAATTTTTTAATTAAAACTTAGAAAGAAAATTTCTAATAATTTACAAGTGATTTTTGGCCTAAGTGATTGTAAATTCTTTTCAAATTAGTCGAAAAGGACTAAAATCAGTGAAAATATCGATTTTGAAAGTTTAAAATATCTATTTTAAAAGTTTGAAATAGAAAAAGTGATTGTTCAAGCCTTTATAAAATGTTTTTAAGGTTTTATTAAATCCTGGATCGTTTTGAAATAGTTGACTGAATTGGCATTTTTTTTTTTAATGAAGAAATATTGTTTGTAAATGAGAACCAAAAACAATGTAACTCAACTCCTTTGGAAAACATACGACGATAATATTCACTAGTTTTTGGCCTAAAGTAATTGTAAATTCACTTTAAATATCAAATTTGAAAAAAAGGTACAAATTGAGCTTTTCAAAGATTTAAAAATTTAATAACCATATGTTTTAAAAAATTATTACATTAAACAATGTATAAGACACCCAAACATGTAGTCGAACCTTACATCAATTAATATTGCAACAATGCATTAACCATTAGGTTGTCTCAACAATGACATAAAAATTCTTATTTTAAAATATTAAAAATAAAAAATGATCATTTGGGTCTTATATATTATTTCCAAGTTTTTTCGAAATTTTGGATATTTCTAAAATAGTTAGACCTAAATTACACTATTTTTGAATAAAAACCTAAAAATTTGAAAACAGTGTAACTTTGTCTCCAAAAAAAAATATTTCAAAACTTTAGAAAACGTTCTTTAATAACATATAAGTGATTTTAGTACAAAATAGTTGTAAATTCATGTTATATTGGTCAAAATTGAAAAAATGACTCTTGGCCCTTTTAAAAGCTTAAAAATATGTGAAATACTTATTTGATGATTTAGGCCTTTGTAAATAGTTTTTTATGTTCTTAAAAATTAGAAAATAAAAAAGAGTTAGACCTGACTTTTACTCTTTTTGAACAAGGTTATCCTATATTTAAATAGGACTAAAATACTCTGTTGAGGTCTATCCTATAGAAGTACTCAAATTGGATCAAATAAAAGTACAATGAACTTTATTTGAAATCGGACTTTAATGAACTGCTTTAACGGTTAAAATAAATATTCATACCTATTTTAAAGGCTTTTTGGATGGGGTTAAATTGTTTTCTAGTCTTCGTAGTCTTTTTGAATGACATTAAATGCTTTTTTTTTAAATAGGATTAAAAACAATGCAACCCTAGATTTAAAAAATGTAACTCGAGTCTCCAAAATTTTATTTTTATTATTTTATAAAAACTTTTTCAATAAAATTTAAGTGAATTTATACCCGACATAGTTTAAATTTACTTCAAATTTTATAAAAATAAAAAAAATGATATAAATTCAACCATTTAAGGGTTGAAATCAGTGAAAATGCCTATTTGAATGACTTAGAAATAGGAAAAAAATACATATAGGCCTTTGTAAGTCATTTAAAAGGAATTCTAAAATTTCATAAAATATAGAAATAGTGAGATCTGAGTTATAAAATTTTTGAATTGAGTCGCACTATTTTTGAACTCAATAATAAAAACAATGCAATCATATTCAAAAATCGTGTAAATCAAATCTCAAAAATAATATAAGCAAGGACTTCAAAATTATTTTCTCAAAACATTAATCTCATGATATTCATTTTTTGTGACCCAAAGTGGTTATTAATTCACGTTAAATTGGACAAAATTTTAAAATGAGATAAATTCAATATTTTAAGGCTAAAAATCGTGGAAACATCCATTTTAAAAGCTTAAGAACCAAAAGTGGCCATTTAGACCTTCCTACATTATTTCCATAGTTTCCTAAAACTTCAAAAAAAAGAAAAGAAAACTAGCACCTAAGTTATGTTCTTTTTTAATGGGATTATACTATTTTTTAATAAAGTTAAAAATTGTGTAATTTTGTCCAAAAAGAGGTCATTTGGGCCTTTGCATATCATTTCTAAGGATTTCTGAGATTTTAATATTTTTTTTTTAAATGTGATATCTGAGTTATATTTATTTAAAGTGAGATTACACCATTTTTTTAATAGGACTAAAAAATAATGTGACCTTGTTCATTTTAAAACAACATAAGATAGGTCTCCAAAAAATTTTCTCTCAACTTCGAAAAATCTTCTCTAACAATATTTATATGTTTTTTTTGCTCAAAGTGGTTATAAATTCATGTTGAATTAGCCAAAATTAAATAAATACACAAATTAAACCTTTTAAGGATCGAAATCAGTGAAAATACCAATGTTAAAGACTTATCTTAATTACACTTTATTTATTAGGATTATACTATTTTAGAATAGGTTTCCAAAAACAATATACCTTGTTTGAAAACTATGTAACTAAAAAAACATTCTCTAATAATATACAAGTGGTTTTGGGGTAAAGTGGTTGAAAATTCATCATAAATTGGCCAAATTTATAAAATTAACACAGATTCATCATTTTAAGGGTAAAAAATAGAAAAAATCATTTAAGTCTGTGTAAGTCATTGCCAAAGTATCTTGGAAATTTGATAGTTTTTGAGAAAAGTGGATCATGAGTTATTCTTTTTTAATAAGATTATACTGTTTTTAATATGACTCCAGAAATAATATAACTCTTAGTCTCGAAAATAATTTTTTAATAGAACTTCAGAAAAATAATATTTAACTGGTTTTTTAGATCAAGGTGGTTGTAAATTCACCTTAAACTAGGTTAATTTAGATAATGACAAATTCAATCTTTTAAGGGCTTTAATAAGTGAAAATACCTATTTTAAAGACTAAAATTAGAAACATAGGTATTTGTGCTTATAATTTTTTTAAATTTCCTAAAAAAAATTTAATGGGGTTAAATTTTCTTTAATAGGAACCTAAAGATAGTATAATCTCATTCAAAAATAGTATGATCCAGGTTTTAAAAGGATAAAAATTCAGAAAACCTTTTAAGATAATATTCAAGTGATTTTTTGGCCGAAGTAGTTGTAAATTTAACTTAAATTTGATAAAATTAGATAAACAAAACAAATTCAAAATTTAAAGGAATCAAATTATGAAAACACCTATTTTGATACCTTAAGAAAATGATGATCATTTAGAACTATGTTAGTCATTTCAAAGTTATTCTAAATATTTGATAATTTTTAGAAAAAGTGAAACCTAAGTTTCCTTTTTTTTTTTTCAAACTTCAAAAACCCTTCTCTCATGATATTTAATAAGTTTTTGTTCCAAAACAATTATAAATTCACTGAGTAAGAAAATTTGCTTAAGCGTAATCATCAACTTGTTCCTCAAGAGAGGTGGGCAAAGCTGATACGAAATTTGAATGGAAATTAAAGGCTGAAAATGTACTATAAAATTTAAGTCCCAAAGAAAGACATGGGCATTCTAATGAATGTAGATAAACGATGAAGTTGTCTTGATAAAAACTATTAGAGGTAGAAGAAACTATGATCTATGCCATGAATAAATTCTATAAAGGTGAAAATTTGGGTTTGTAAGGATACATACCATTCAATTATACGAGGAGTGTTGGTCCAGCAGCCTGAAATCCACAACAAAAGCGGTATATTATGCAAAAAAAAAAAAGAAACACTTGCATACTTCAAAATATTAAATTAAATTAAAGTTAAAAATATCACCTGGTGTGGCTTGGTATGAGCGGTATTTACCAATTCCATAACCTACTAGTACGTGGACCAGAGTAAACCGGATGGTATGTGTGGTACATGGCTTGTACCACCCAATATAGCTGGCATAGGATGACACTAACCTTTTTTCTTTTTTTTTCTTCAGATCTTTTTTTGAGACTCGATATGTCTCGGTCCAGTAACCAAAATTAAAACAAAACCTTTTGATTTGAAGTATCTAAACTTCTAAAACAATTGTTTCTTAAAGCCATCTTTTGCTATTTGTATGAGACATCAAATGAAACATGAATGGTAGAAAAACAAAGTCCGAAAGGAAAACATGAAAAGTGACTTTGTAAAGATCAAATGTCAAGAAATGACCCAAAAAGAAAGTTAAATCAGTGAAGTAGTATTTGATAGTTTCCGTTGTCTCTAGAAGTTTCAAGTTTGCCCACCACTGACCATGATGACTAAAAAGAACATGTTGAGGCATAAACAAATGAGGTGCTATTACACTTAACAGGAAATGTATGAGCTTACTTGTGTTAACTTCATCACCCCCCCCCAAATGGACAAACCTGAACTTGAAAACCTTAGTGAAATCTGAAACATTAATCAGGAATTAGTCATTCATCTAACAACCATCATGAAAGATAATCTAACTTGCTTTTCTAAACTAAAAATAACATGAACTTTGAGAATAAATTCTTAGAAAAGAAGTCACATCAAAAGTATCAATTCACTGTATTGTATTCATCCAATATTATCAATTGCAGATATGATCAAACTCTGCTGTTAATCTTGTAGAAAGTTCTGGCTTTATTTGTCAGGTGCCTCTGGGAACCTGATTATTATGTGTGGCTAGTCTTGTTAACATCTAAATCACTGAAACCGTATTGTATTAGATGCAAACAGCAAGAAGAAGAAAATTTACCAGAAAGAATTCCTTCAATTACTTTGAATGTGAACTCTTTACTGACATCAAGTGGTTCTTGGCATTCAGCTGAGGGCCACAAATCAGGATAGCCCACACCCCTACAAAAGATAATTTATAGAGTTTTATCTGGGTTGTGTAATCACTCCCAACCCAATTCACAGAGAAAAATCAAATAAATTGAAAAAGAATATTGCATTGCAGAAAAGAAGACATCTTTGGAGATGCAGGCTATGATCACCAAGAGCAGTATGAGTTACTATAATAACAACATGATTTCTTTTAGTTAAAAATTCAAGAATTTTTAAATCCATACTACAAAATAAGAGCTAAAAGGCCTTTGGACTTTATCTACCATGAGAGAGCATGGCCGGGCACATCAATCTCAGCCAACACGTTTACTCCCCTTCTTTCTGCATGCCTGAAAATATTCTTGTTTAGAAGTACAAAAAGATTCAGTCATGAAGAAACTAAGAAGCACCATAAAACTCATACTGATATATAAATTACAGGTATACACATATGAACCATTTAAAAACATACACAAGTGCAGATGATAATTTATGCATGTGAGGCATCATACAGGAGCTTTTGTCCCCAATTCTTGTCACCAGAATGTATATTCTTAGGGGTTTGTTCAATGTTCATCAGAGCAGAGGGTCATATGTGCCACTAATATATGTGCATGACCACAGAGAAGAAGTAGGCCTGCTTAGCATGTAATTAAAACTTAAGTATATTTTAAGAAGTCTGATCATATGTGCCACTGATAAATGTGCATGAGGGGATGATGCAGAGACACTGACAACAGTAGTGTGATGGAGATTATATGGGTCATACATTGCAAGAAAAAATATTTCAACTGATGAAAGGAAACTAGACATCACATAAGAAAAAATAATTACTTTCTTCTTAGTTCAGATGTCTGTTACACTCAAATATATCTGTATGCAAACTTTTTGTCCTAAAAAGTCATATGCCTGTAATGATCTAGGTATAACCCTAGCATATTCACCATCTCTTGTTGAGAGCTAGGTACAGATGGCTGGTTAATGATCAGATCTAGGCCAGTGTGACAATCTCCAAGAACAAACATACCACAACCTTGAAAAGGATGCTTAAGTAGCCATTCATTGCTTACTGTGCGATTTCAAGAGCATCAGCCTTAGTATCTCGCTCAGAGTAGGAGTATGCACCAGCCCACAGTCTTGGATATGATGGTATCTCCAAGGGGAAGGATTGCTTATCCACCGCGCGGCTCGCCCGCGCCAGCCTTTGCCGCCACCGCCCTGCCCCCCTGCCCCCCGCGAGGACGTGTAATCCCCGGATGCCATTCGATTAGATTAGTATTAAAGATAGTAATTAGTGTGATGGGAGAGAGGCTCGTACGTCGCCACCGCTCGGCAGCCGGGTCCCCACGCTTGTAGCGTCGTTCACGGGTGGGAGGGATCATCACGGGACCTGCGGGGTCCCCACGCCTTGTTGCGTCGTTCACGGGTGGGAGGGATCATCACGGGACCTGCGGGGTCTCCACGCCTTGTAGCGTCGTTCACGGGTGGGAGGAATCATCACGGGACCCGCGCGGTCATTCACGGGTGGTGGCAGGGATTACGGGCGAAGGAGGGACGGCGAGAAAGGTGCCGAGAGGCGGCGCCGATGTCACGGTGTCCTCCTTCTCCGGCCCGCTAATCATCTCCGCCACCACGGTGTCCTCCTTCTCCGGCCCGCTAATCATCTCCGCCACCTTTATTAACATAATGATTGTGCTTCTTCGCATACACATACGCATACTTACTGAGGAGAATAAGATCACAAAAGGATGTCCAAAGTGCGTTAACTCAGAAACAGGAGATGATCGGAAAGAATGGAACACAAAAAGAAAAAGAAAAAAAAGAGAAGGAATACGGACGAGCATGAGGAGGGAAGGGGAGTGGCGGACATGGCAGCGCTGCTGTACCCCACCTCCCACATCTGCTCCCCCCGGGTCCCGCTACGCGTCGTACCCCCTGATCACCACGACCGCCATAAACTCCACCATCCTTATATGGCGGCCAATTTCTCCCTCTGTCCTCCCACTAGGCTCGATCACTTAGTATGCAGCAAGCAAGAGAAGAAGAAACAGAAACACGCCGCTGCAGCTTGTGTCTTTCCCAAGTAGGGGAAATAAGTGATGGCAGTGGAACTTCTCTCTTTCTTCGGAAGAGAGTGGTTGGCATGAATTGAAGGGCATCAATGGTGCTGCAAAAGAAGAACAAACAGAAACACGCCGCTGCAGCTTGTGTCTTCACATATGTATGTGTCTTTCCCAAGGAGGGGAAGTGATGGCAGTGGAACTTCTCTCTTTCTTCAGAAGAGAGTGGTTGGCATGAATTGAAGGGCATCAACGGTGGGTTGAGAGAAAAGAGATGGGAAGGGTAAGGTATGGGGTTCAGTCAGTAGTTGGGACGAGGTGTGGAGGTGCGGTTACTCTCTCCCTCCCTCTTTTTATATGCATAGCTGTAAGAGAAGCACAGGTAGAGAGAGAGAGAGAGAGAGAAAAAGAGAGCAGTGTGCATATACATAGCTGTAAGATAAACACAGGAAGAGGGGTTGAATTTCCAAATGGAAATGACAACTATGGCTGTCGTGGTCCCTCTGCTTGCTTCCTGTATCAGCAGAGTAGGGCAGCGTGGCATATTATGTAATCTAGATGCGAGCTTCGCCCCCAACAAGGGAGCCGTGTGGACGGTAAGTAGCGGGTAATGGCGTATCATCATCCTTATGGGGTGTATGTGTCACACACCACCCAATTAATGATAGTGATGGTGGGTGCACTTTGAAATTATCAAATATTTAGAATAACTTTGAAATGACTAACATAGTTCTAAATTATCATCATTTTTTTATGGTATCAAAATAGGTGTTTTCATAATTTGATTCCTTTCAATTTTGAATTTGTTTTGTTTATCTAATTTTATCAAATTTAAGTTAAATTTACAACTACTTCGGCCAAAAAATCACTTGAATATTATCTTAAAAGGTTTTCTGAATTTTTATCCTTTTAAAACCTGGATCATACTATTTTTGAATGAGATTATACTATCTTTAGGTTCCTATTAAAGAAAATTTAACCCCAATAAATTTTTTTTAGGAAATTTTTAAAAAAAATTATAAGCTCAAATAATTATGTTTCTATTTTTAGTCTTTAAAATAGGTATTTTCACTGATTAAAGCCCTTAAAAGATTGAATTTGTCATTATCTAAATTAACCTAGTTTAAGGTGAATTTACAACCACCTTGCTCTAAAAAACCAGTTAAATATTATTTTTCTGAAGTTCTATTAAAAAATTATTTTCGAGACTAAGAGTTATATTATTTCTGGAGTCACATTAAAAACAGTATAATCTTATTAAAAAAGAATAACTCATGATCCACTTTTCTCAAAAACTATCAAATTTCCAAGATACTTTGGAAATGACTTACACAGACTTAAATGATTTTTTCTATTTTTTACCCTTAAAATGATGAATCTGTGTTAATTTTATAAATTTGGCCAATTTATGATTAATTTACAACCACTTTACCCCAAAACCACTTGTATATTATTAGAGAATGTTTTTTTAGTTACATAGTTTTCAAACAAGGTATATTGTTTTGGGAAACCTATTCTAAAATAGTATAATCCTAATAAATAAAGTGTAATTAAGATAAGTCTTTAACATTGGTATTTTCACTGATTTCGATCCTTAAAAGGTTTAATTTGTGTATTTATTTAATTTTGGCTAATTCAACATGAATTTATAACCACTTTGAGCAAAAAAAACATCTAAATATTGTTAGAGAAGATTTTTCGAAGTTGAGAGAAAAGTTTTTGGAGACCTATCTTATGTTGTTTTAAAATGAACAAGGTCACATTATTTTTTAGTCCTATTAAAAAGATGGAGTAAAATCTCACTTAAAATAAATATAACTCAGATATCACATTTTAAAAAATTCTTAAAATCTCATAAATCCTTAGAAATGATATACAAAGGCCCAAATGACCTATTTTTGGACAAAATTACACAATTTTTAATTTTATTAAAAAATAGTATAATCCCATTAAAAAAGAACATAACTTAGGTACTAGTTTTCTTTTCTTTTTTTTGAAGTTTTAGGAAACTATGGAAATAATGTAGGAAGGTCTAAATGGCCACTTTTGGTTCTTAAGCTTTTAAAATGGATGTTTCCACTATTTTTAGCCTTAAAATATTGAATTTATCTCATTTTTAAATTTTGTCCAATTTAATGTGAATTAATAACCACTTTGGGTCACAAAAAAGGAATATCATGAGATTAATGTTTTGAGAAAATAATTTTGAAGTCCTTGCTTATATTATTTTTGAGATTTGATTTACACTATTTTTTAATATGATTGCATTGTTTTTATTATCGAGTTCAAAAATAGTGCGACTCAATTCAAAAATTTTATAACTCAGATCTCACTATTTCTATATTTTATGAAATTTTAGAATTCCTTTTAAATGACTTACAAAGGTCTATATGTATTTTTTTTCCTATTTCTAAGTCATTCAAATAGGCATTTTCACTGATTTCAACCCTTAAATGGTTGAATTTATATCATTTTTTTATTTTTATAAAATTTGAAGTAAATTTAAACTATGTTGGGTATAAAATCACTTCAATTTTATTGAAAAAGTTTTTATAAAATAATAAAAATAAAATTTTGGAGACTCGAGTTACATTTTTTAAATCTAGGGTTGCATTGTTTTTAATCCTATTTTAGAAAAGCATTTAATGTCATTCAAAAAGACTACGAAAACTAGAAAACAATTTAACCCCATCCAAAAAGCCTTTAAAATAGGTATGAATATTTATTTTAACCGTTAAAGCAGTTCATTAAAGTCCGATTCCAAATAAAGTTCATTGTACTTTTATTTGATCCAATTTGAGTACCTCTACAGGATAGACCTCAACAGAAAACTCAAGACCACGATTATTAGTATACAAGTATTTTTAAATTTTTGAGAGAAAATTATTTTTTTAGATCAACTATTTTTAAATATGGTCGCACTGTTTTTTAGTCCTATTTAAATATAGGATAACCTCATTCAAAAAGAGTAAAAGTGAGGTCTAACTCTTTTTTATTTTCTAATTTTTAAGAACATAAAAAACTATTTACAAAGGCCTAAATCATCTAATAAGTATTTCACATATTTTTAAGCTTTTAAAAGGGCCAAGAGTCATTTTTTCAATTTTGACCAATATAACATGAATTTACAACTATTTTGTACTAAAAATCACTTATATGTTATTAAAGAACGTTTTCTAAAGTTTTGAAATAAATTTTTTTGGAGACAAAGTTACACTGTTTTCAAATTTTTAGGTTTTTATTCAAAAATAGTGTAATTTAGGTCTAACTATTTTAGAAATATCCAAAATTTCACAAAACATTGGAAATAATATATAAGACCCAAATGATCATTTTTCATTTTTAGTCTTTTAAAGTAAGAATTTTCATGTCATTATTGAGACAACCTAATGGTTAGTGCATTGTTGCAATATTAATCGATGTAAGGTTTGACTACATGTTTGAGTGTCTTATAAATTGTTTAATGTAACAATTTTTTAAAACATATGGTCATTAATTTTTTAAACCTTTGAAAAGCTCAATTTGTACCTTTTTTCAATTTTGATATTTAAAGTGAATTTACAATTACTTTAGGCCAAAAACTAGTGAATATTACCGTCGTATGTTTTCGAAAGGAGTCGAGTTACATTGTTTTTGGTTCTCATTTACAAACAATATTTCTTCATTAAAAAATAATGCCAATTCAGTCAACTATTTCGAAGCCATCCAGGATTTAATAAAACCTTAAAAACATTTTGTAAAGGCTTGAACAATCACTTTTTCTATTTCAAACTTTTAAAATAGATATTTTCAACTTTCAAAATAGATATTTTCACTGATTTTAGTCCTTAAAACATTTGTGTCAATTTTTTAGTATCGACTAATTTGAAAAGAATTTACAATCACTTAGGCCAAAAATCACTTGTAAATTATTAGAAATTTTCTTTCTAAGTTTTAATTAAAGAATTGGATACTTGAATTACAATGTTTTTAAATAGCATCGGACTATTTTTTAGTCCTATTATAAAAAATGTAACCTCAGTTTCACTCTATTCAAAAAATCATTAGATTCTGTTTCTCTTATAAATTTGTATTCCTCTAATAACTTTCAATTATATTTCATCTCTCGTTCCTTAATCCTTCAGTAACTTTCGTTGTCTGACAAGCATAAAAAAAAGGTGTATCTGTCTGAAAATTGCAAAGAATTTTGGTGAACTTCTATGATTCATAGAGGTTTATCCATCACTCTTCTCCTAATCTAACTTACAAATTCATAACTCATATATGAAGATCTTACTCATATACAAAGAATTTAGTATGACTCTAGATAACACCTTTTAACACTAACTCAGATAAACTTTAGATTATGTTCCAACATTATGTAATTTATTTTACAGGTTGAATAAACATGGAATGAATGAATCTCAGGGCTACAAGTATTTTGTTTTGCGTGCACAAAAAATAGCATTATCACATGGATATGAAGTCATCAATTGGTATGAATTCTACATCCGGATGAATTGTATGTCCTCGATTGTTTCTGCTCTAAAACTTGTGTTCCTTAATGAACAGGGAAGAGACTTTCAACAACTTTGGGAGTCAACTCAGCCCAAAAACTGTGGTTCATAACTGGTATTTTTTCTTGATCTGCCATGTTTGTTCTAATTGGTATCAAGCAATACATATGCTTTCAAATATGTCAAATGTAAGTTCTCATCATTAATGATAAAACACACATCAAATGTTTTTTTAGGATATACACATAACATCTATACAACAATTGGTACCAGGAATCCAATAATAATGAATATATATATATATATATATATATATATATATATATATATATATATATAATAAATCACTAATTTGTGCGTTGGTCTCGTGGATCCTATTTTGGATTCCTTGATTGAGATTTCTCATGGGGAAGAATCATTCAAGAGAAATCAATTAAATTATTTTGGTTTTATATCAAACTATAGCTCAAGAAAAAGTTAAAATCATTATGATAATTGGTGGAATTTGCTAAACCATATATAGCTCACTGGGATATAGAAAACAGTTAGTCCTTGAAACATAATTAGTAGATATATTGGGTTTAAAAAAATTCAAATAATGTGAATGAAGGGATGGTCATCACAGGAACTTGTGTCCATAGATTGAGTTAGATACTTCTATCTAAATTGGGCAAATCAGATGTACATATGACTTCAATCGATAAATTATACTTAAACTCTATTCGGACAAAATCATAAGAGACTTCAATCGATAGTTTATACTTAAACTTTATTTAGGCAAAATCGTAAAAGAACAATCTTACCATCATATCGATGATCAAATCTTAATATTGATAGAAATAATAGAAGATAAGAACAATTATTGAAAAAATTTTATTGAAGAAATGAAGAAGCTTAAATACATTAACATGTTCCCTCTCCTATTTATACAGATTATGCTAAAGTAATTATTTTAACAACTGAACCATAAACAATAATATCCTTTCAACAAATTAATTGTAGTCATATACCCGCTGATCAAATTTAGTGATAATCTCAATTGAATATTGGACAACCTTCTACAATAACTCCTGGTGTTGTTGGACAATGAGCCAAGGGGCAATGGTGCATATATTTCATGAGATTGAAGAAAAAAATTAACAAAAATGGTCAAAATAAATGCTTCGAAATCCAGTCCAATTAATAACACAATTATAATGTGCCCACCATTCTTTGAACCTTCGAAAGATGAAGTAGTTAAATATCAAACCAATTATGAACCATGACCAAATGTTAACCGTAGTGGTAGGGGGCACAATGGTGCCAACACTAAATATGACTAGCCAATTAATTAGTCTTATTCATGTTTTTTCTGGATATAGATGCGACAACATCTACATTCTCATTGGTGCAAAGAGTCCAATAATATTGAAGATGAAGATGAAGATGATGGAATACATGCAATAAGGAAATAACATTTTAATTGGACCTATAAGCCCCCATGTCACTCGCAAATTACCTTCTTTGGCAACGGCATGTCCAAAGATTTTTCTTGGGCAATAATTCTAGATAACATATATTCTTCAACAAGTATAAGATCCATAAGCTAACTACACATGCTAGTAGACTATCTGAAATCTACATCTAAAGATAACATATAGGATGGTAAGTACAATATAATAATGTTATAGAATTCAAAATTTAGATTTGCAAGAATATGTCAATACTAATTTTCAAATCTATTCAGATACTAGCTAGATAAGGATACGACACAGTGATCCAGAAAATACATGTATCAAGAACATTACTTTTGGAGGAATCTTCATGTAATGTGCTAGCTTCAGTTGTACAATGAAAAATTTTGCCGTATAAGGTGCAGTAGAGCCGTATGTTGCGAATGCTATATTTCAATAGGTTTATCCGACTGCAAGTACCCAATTATAATCTCTAATAAAAGCTTAGTTGAAAATCCCTAAAAAATATTTACAAGGTTGTCTCAATATTCATCTTACCTGACCGATCGTAGCTGCCATGACTCCTTCTGGAAGCAAAAATATAAACACCAAGGCACCAGCTAATATAACTTCCCGATAACGAAGTTGAAGTTGTTCGGTAAATCCCAGAATGAAAAAATGTGAACAATAAGAGAGTTTGATATCAGGCATCAGAATGATCCCAGTCTGTGGCACGGAATAAACAGTGAGTTATAATAATAGGTCTAAAGAACCTCCGCAAAAGAATCGTGAAAATTATTTTTTATGATACGTACAAAAAGATTGGCAACACAATTGAGAAATACAATTCAACATGAATTTACTAAAGCAGGTAAATTCCTCCATCGAAAACGATTTCTAAAGAAATCAATTTGACGTTAGGGAAAGAATCGACTTCAGCTACAAAGAATGGGTCATTCTCTGTACACAACGAATGACCAATATTCCACGCACTGGAGTTGACTCGCTCATGTCGGGATGACAGGTCTCGGTTTCTTGAAGGCTGACAGGCTCTGCACCCCGTTTACGTCGTCGAACTCCGGGTTCGGCGACGCTGGCGCGATCAGATAGAACGCCCTGTGCCTCGAGCTCGCCCCCTCCGACGACGTCATCGCCGCCGGGGTAGTGCCGCTGCCGATGTTCCCGTCGTTGTGGCACCTCTTGTGCCCCCCAGCGCTTGCCCCAATGGAAACGTCTTCAGGCACACCGAGCACCGGTGCACCGTGCCGCCGCCGGAGGCCGCCACGGTGGCGCTTGCGCTTGCCGTGGAAGAGCCCCGAGGCCGAGGCTTCCTCGACGCCGCTGCTAGGTTTCCGATGGCTGGTCTTGTGCCTGCTGGTGCGATCCGAATGCCTCCCCGCTAGGTTTCCCATGGAGAACCATTCCGGGTGGGAGGGATCACAGGATCACGGGACCTGCGGGACAGGGCCCACGCCTTGTTGCGTCGTTCACGGATGGGAGGGATCACGGGACCTGCGGGACAGAGCCCACGCGCGATCGTTCACGGGTGGGAGGGATCACGGGACCTGCGGGACATGGCCCACGCCTTGTTGCATCGTTCACGGATTGGAGGGATCACGGGATCACGAGACCTGCGGGACAGGGCCCACGCCTAGTTGCGTCGTTCACAGGTTGGAGGGATCACGGGACCTACGGGACAGGGCCCACGTCGTTCACGAGTTGGAGGGATCACGGGACTTGCGTTCACGGGTTGGAGGGACAGATTGGAGGGACAGGGCCCACGCGCGGTCGTTCACGGGTGGGAGGGATCACGGGCGGAGGGGTGGTGTCGACGTCACGGTATCCTCCTTCGAGGGTGAGGGTAATAACAAAGGCAAGGGGTGCCTCAGGCCACGGTCTTTATGCATCCGTGAACAAGTCCAACGATCTCCTTCTCCGGCCCGCTAACCATCTCCGCCACCTTTATTAACAATATGATTGTGCTTCTTCGCATACGCATACGCATACTTACTGAGGAGAATAAGATCACACAAGGATGTCCAAAGTGCGTTTAACTCAGAAACAGGAGATGATCGGAAAGAATGGAACACAAAAAAAAAGAAAGAAAAAAGAGAAGTAATACGGACGAGCATGAGGAAGGAAGGGGAGTGGCGGACATGGCAGCGCTGCTGTACCCCACCTCCCACATCTGCTCCCCCCGGGTCCCGCTATGCGTCGTAAATCACCACGACCGCCATAGACTCCACCATCCTTATATGGCGGCCAATTATGACGGTGGCGAAAGTGAGGGATGATGCAAGTGTTTCTCCCTCTGTCCTCTCACAAGGCTCGATCACTTAGTATGCGGCAAGCAAAAGAAGAACAAACAGAAACACGCCGCTGCAGCTTGTGTCTTCAGATATGTACGTGTCTTTCCCATGTAGGGGAAGTAAGTGAAACTTCCTCTCTGTACACGCCGCTGGCAGTGGAACTTCTCCCTTTCTTCAGAAAAGAGTAGTTGGCATGAATTGAAGGGCAGCAATGGTGAGTTGAGAGACAAGAGATGGGAAGGGTAAGGTATGGGGTTCAGTCAGTAGTTGGGACGAGGTGTGGAGGTGCGGTTACTCTCTCCCTCCCTCTTTTTATATATAGCAGCAGCTCATCAGTCACAGAGAGAGAACAGAAAAACACCAGATTGAGAGAGAGAGAGAGAGAGAGCAGTGAGCATATACATAGCTGTAAGAGAAGCACAGGAAGAGGGGTTGAATTTCCAAATGGAAATGGCAACTATGGCTGCGCGGTCCCTCTGCTTACTTCCTGTGTAAGCAGAGCAGGGCAGCGTGGCACGAATAGCGCCATTTATTATGTAATTTAGATGCGAACTTCGCCCCCAACAAGGGAGCCGTTTGGCCGGTAAGTAGTGGGTAACGGCGCATCATCATCCTTATGGGGCGGATGTGTCACGCACTACCCAATTAATGATGGTGATGGTGGGTGCACATCGCCTGCGTGATGGTGATGACGGCGAGATGTTGGCAGATGCGAACCATGTAGCTTTCGGTGTACCACCATGGTCGAACTAGCCCATTTCGATCGACTCCCAATGGTGGTACCTCGGAGTCCCACATCTTTCCACCAATTAGACGATGATGTTCCCTGGTCGGTGCCTCTGTCGTGACGACGGTTGTTTTCGTGTGGGTGACGCGGCAGATGGCGACGCGTGCGTGGAGCGGAAGGCAGCGGGCTACCATGGGGTGCACTATCGCCATGTACACGTACCCCGCCCCCGTCTCCTTAGACCACTCCTTCAGCCTCCGCACCAGCTTTAGAGCGATCCCCCCTCGTCTAAGGAAGCCACTCGATTAGATTAGTATTAAATACAGTGATTAGTGTGGTGGGGGAGATTAACGGGTGGTGAGAGTCACCGACGAGAGGGGGAGACTCGGAGGTCGAGGAGGTAGGCCACCTCCCCATAGATGGTGGCGGTGCGGTGTGGTGCAGCAAAATGTTTACGGGTCACAGTAATTTCAGTACACCAATATTCTTCGTTAAACACTATCAGATAGTGAGTTGAACACTATCTAAGAGAGCTATATCTTTCACCATTATAGGCAAAACACTATCACCGAATAGATGATAAGACAAAGTCTCATCTCTAGAGTGTTATAGGATAAGCAAAATGATACGGGCATGAAGTCAAATGGACGCTGACAAGGTCAAGGGACTTAAAAACCGAACTTGATCAGGATAAAATACTTAGCTCGTAAGTAATATAGGAGTGGTGCACTCATCACTAAATCATAGTCATGTGAGTTTTTTTATTTGAAGTCCCGACGAACCTTCGTGTTCACGAGAACTACCTCCCATAACAAAGGAGAGGTTAGGACCTCCTCCGCTCTTCGGCTATTGAAAGGCGGAGCGTGGACCTCAATCGTCTAACGACCAATAGATCAAACGAAGCCTGTACGAGAAATAAGAGATCACAACCTAAGAAGAAAGAGCATAATGGTGATAGATCGATCTGTTGTAGAACTGAGGCCAGGACTATAAAGGACTCGAGAACTAACTCACTCTATAAGAAATTGGGACAAATTAGAGAAGACTTCTAATAAGGCCCTAGAGGCTCAAATGAAAGAATAAGCCTCACCCACATGATAAAGGGGTTTTTTACTTCTTTTGATTATTCACGCCCACATTCATCTCGAGTTATTAACTTGAGTATCAAAATGGTCGAGTTGGAAAACCTCTCGTAATCTCGATTTTCAAGTTAGAAACACCTTATGAGCTCGATGTTTCTACCTTGGAGACACCTCGAATAACCTTACTCATACGAGTCCGGATCACGTCGAGTTGACTAAGATGTCAACGACTCTTTATCCTAACACTTATAATGATGAATAAATAGTTTCTTGTAAAGGTAAATTTCATATAAATATTTTATTTTGATATTATTATATTATTTTATTAAATGATAGATATTTTTTGTTGAACAAGACATGCACGCCTATCTTTGGGACACGAAGACACAAATGAATGTGTCGTTGAGATTTGATAGGTTAATAAAAAATAGGCAGGATTAGAGGAATAATAATTTCTAAAAAAAAATTAGCACAGTAAAATAATCACTTTCTCATAAACCTTTTTTATGAAAAATTTGAGTGTAGCGTTAGCTTTAGACCTCACCTCATTTTTTTTAAAGCTCCTTTTTTTTTTTTACTCTATACCCAAAAACACAAAACCAATCGAGATGTGGAAAAGAAATTTGTCACCACACCGTTACGAGAAGTGAATTCCAATTTTGAGTATTTGTTGCATGCTTCTTTGTCAAATGTTAATATGAATGACATTGTAGAATTGTTTATCGAGATCAAAAATTTTGTTTTTGTTGCTCCATATACAAGTGATGGGATACATTTCAGCCTATCTTCTTAATAAAATCAACATGACATTTTTAATCTTTTCTGTAAAAAAAATTGAGATTGACCCGGTAGAGTATCTATTTTAACAATTGAAACAAAGAAAATTATTTTTTAAACAACTGAACCATGAACAATAATATCCCTTCTACAAATTGAGTGATCAAATTCAATGATAGTCTTAATTGATCACGGGACAACCTTTTACAATAACTCCTGGTGCGGTAGGACAATGAGCCAAGGGGCAATGGTCATCCATCTCTAACCCCCACCAATCTGGTCCATATATACCTCGAAATTGAAGAAAAAGAGTAACAATAATCGTCAAAAAAGTTGATCCAGAATCCAATACGGCTGATAACACATAATTATAACGTGCCCACCATCCTTTGAATCTTCGGAAGACAAAGTAGTTAAATATCAAACCAGTTATGAACCATGACCAAACATTAACCGGAGTGCCAAGAGGCACGATGGTACCAACACTGAATATAACCGGCCAATTAATTAGTTTTATCCATGTTTTTTCTGGGTATACACGCGATAATATCCACACTCCCACTGGTGCAAGGAATCCAATAATAATGAAGATAAAGATGATGGAGTACGAGGATAGAACATTCTAATTGGACCTATAACACCCCATGTGACTCCTATAGCGAATGACCTTCTTTCCCAAGGGCATGTCCAAGGACTTCCCTTGGGCAATAATTCTGGATAACATATATTTTTCACCGAGTGTAAGACCCACCATCCAACGCTGAAGCTAACCACACATGCTAGTATACTAGCTAGAATCTACATACAAAGAAAAACATATTGGATGGTAAATATAATATAATAATATTAACAAATTCAAAATGTGGATTTGCAAAAATATGTCAATATATGGTACATAAATTGTGATGTATCTTAATGTAACAAAGTGGTCCAGAAAATACCTGTATCAAGAACATTACTTTTGGAGGAATCTTCATGTAATATGCTCTCTTCATATCCATAGTAAAATATTTTGCCGTATTAATTGCAGTAGAGCCGTATGTTGTGAATGCAATATTTGCAATAGGTTTACCCGACTGCAAGTACCCAATTATGATCTCTAATAAAAGTTTTATTGAAAATTCCTGCAATATAGTAATTATAATTATCATATTAAGCTGGATTAGAAGAAAAATATTGACAACGTTGGGCTACAACCATATATGAGTATCCGATGACTCAATATTCATCTTACCGAACTAGTAGTAGCCATCATGACACCTTCTGGAAGCAAAAATATGAACACCAAGGCACAAGCTAATAGAACTTCCCAATAGCGAAGTTGAAGTTGATCGCTAAATATTTCACATACCAAGATGGCAAAACCCATCATGGAGAAGAGTAGAGAGTAGAACCACCACCGGGGAATAGACTCATAATTTTGTTTCATCAACCTCGTGTGAACATCTTGCATTTGATGCCGATATGAATCGAGAAATTGTAGCCATATCGATTTGCTTAACACCAGAAGAGAACTATCAGCCAACAAGATTATAACACGTAACTAAATCAGTAGTAAGGTAATTATTTCAACTATAAAAACAATAGCACACTAATTGTACCAAAAACAAACATTACAATGAATATTTATTTACAAGAAAAAAAAAGTTACAGTTCCTACCTCCCATAGAAAAGAGCAACATGAGAGATGCTTGACGTAAAACAAGCCATGGTAAAACCATAACTATACATAAGGGAGGCACTGAAGTATAATTTCGAATAATTGTTATATGCTTCTTCGTTGAATGTGAGTGACTTCTCATCTAAAACCCGGGACACATTGTAAAATTGCCCATCGATGTCAAAAATACTTGATGAAAAAATAGGAAAGCATTTGGCATCGTAAGCATTATTCCAATAAGATAATGGTACTAGAACATAAATAATAAGAATGAATCCGGCCATCATGTTGACCACCACAAATGCAGGAACTGCCAGAGGACTGTCCATGTAGGATGTCATGGTCCTCCAATCCAACGCAAAAGAGCCTATGCCTAATCCATTGAATCCAGAACCTATTTGCTGCGCAGTTATCGAGTCTTTCCATATCCAACAAACGAACGATAGAGCCGTGATAGAAGGAAAAAGGTAAACAGGAACAATACTATACGTAAAAATTACAACGATGACTATAATGAAGAACTGATATCGTGACAATTTTCCCTTGGCTCTTTTTTTCGGCTCGTGTAATGCCCTGCGAGTGCAAACAACGAAGACATGTTAAATAAATTAAAACAACGAAGACATGTTAAATAAATTAAAAGTCTCTTGTCTTTTGCATTGTTTACGAGGAGAGGCACGCCACCTGTAGAAGGCGACGTCTACTAGAGTCGAAGGCCACCACATATAGGGCGAGTGCACTAGCAACTTCATGAATATGCCAGCAAACCCATATCCGAGAAACTACACACCATAAGCCATTTTAAGTTGTCACTTCTTCAAAGGAAGTAGGGAAAGATCAACTAGAATTAACTAAAACATTCGAAGAATTCAGCATCATATTATTACTTTTTTCTAAAGAATAACTAATGGTTTTTTTTTTACACCGATTTCATGATAACAAAAGAAATCACCTGAATCGATAGTACCAGCAGTATGGCCGGCAGTAACGGGATATCCTTGTGGTAGAAGATCTTGGATATAGTTAATATTTCAAAGCCGGCAGAAGCACTTACCCTGCCGGCCAACATGGTGGTCGCCACATGTTCTTTCAAGTTGAAGGGTCCTGGATTCAACGAGAAACTCCAGTTTGTGTATGGCATTCTTATCACTTTGTTCGGTAGCATGTTAGCCATTAGTTTCCCAGCAATGAACACCATCATGTTGATGCAGACATGTGAAAAATTGAACATTTGCTGTCGGTAAAAGGATAATGCTGCACTTACGGACCCGAAGATGCAAATGGGGATTCCGATAAGCCATGTTCGGAATGTCAAGACTTGCAATGTGTTATCATCTGTTGGTGGGACTATCAACCGAACTTGCTCGATCGGAGAGTCATCCAGAATCGAACCTGAAAGAAGAGGAGAGGGAGGAAGAAATTGAAAAAGAATCATGTAAGGATGACAGTAAGAAGTCAAAACGAAAGATGTCAGGGCATATCACCTTTTTCATCGGCCATTTGGTAGGACTCCTATTAGAGAATAAGCTGTATATTGAGCAGATTTAAAGGATGAAAGCATCTCTAAATATAGTGGAAAGGATTAATTGTCCAACCATTAATAGAAAGAGTTGTGATTCCGTTGCCAAATATACTATGATTAGTTTTAAAGGTGTCGGTGTGGCTGTGATAGTTAAGGGAATTAAATATGTCAGTGATCCCAAAAAAAAAATGTAAAAAATCGTGAACTGGATAGTGGGAATATTCTATATTAAGTGGATTGGCGTTGGTACATTATTGCTTTCAAAATCTTTTTTCTCTTTTTCTCACCTGGTTATTGATGGCAACGTCAACACCGGAATGGCTGACGAGGAAGAAAAGGAGAGGAAACGAGGTGTGAGGCGATTGGGATAAGATATTGGTTCATGCAAGCTAATATTTCATTCCTCAGAAAGGTGTGAGGCGATGGGGAGAGCAATGAGGTCTTTTTTTTTTTGTTCTCTTCTAACAATTATTTTTTTATTTATTTACACACACGTTTCCCTGTGCCTCGAGCTCGCCCCCTCCGACGACGTCATCGCCGCCGCGGCAATGCCGCTGCCGACGCTCCCGTCGTTGCGGCACCTATTGTGCCCCCCAACGCTTGCCCCAAGGGAAACGTCTTCAGGCACCCCGAGCACCGGTGCACCCTGTCGCCACCGGAGGCGCTTGCGCTAGTCGTGGAAGAGCCCGAGGCGAGGCTTCATCGACGCCGCTGCTAGGCTTCCGATGGCTAGCCTTGTGCCCGCCCAGGGCCTGGTACGACCCGAATGCTTTCCGTCTGGAAGGCCTGTACTCGAGCTTCCCCGGCGGTGCCAAGTCGAAGGACAACAATGGCAGTACCGGGCCCTTGCCCGAGGAGGCAGAGCGCCCCTCCTTTGTCGGCGGGTGATCGAAGCGGAGGGAGAATCACGTATCAAACCTGAAAAAAAGAAACAAGCAAAAAAAAAAAAAACATATTGTGCATAACACAGATTTAACCTCCTCGTTTCATTCCATTCATAGTATCAATATACATAGTAAAACGCTTAATCACAGCCATATATTATAAAATTAAAGTACAACTCTAAGAAGTTAATCACAGATCCCACTAGATAAGATAACCTAAGTTAACGAGGAGGATTAGATGATCATAAATTACATAATGACATTAACCGACGCTGGATTTGGATGACAACACGATAGGTTTTCGGCACAGCAGTCTTTACCTTCACCAATAAAAAATATTAAAATAATCATTATAAACAACATAAAAATAAATAGCACCACACCAGCCATCCTTCGCACGCTACTATTTCACAACTCGAATCTATTTCACAACTCGTACTCGTTGTTGTACTATGAGTATCATTTTATAGACAATGGTTCGACCTACTCCCTCTCAAAAGCCAGCCCACCCGTGAGGTGAGTGCCCGCGACAACGACGTGAGCTACTTTGTGCGATGCGTAATGTTCAGCGTTGGTCCTGTGGGTCCCGCATCATTCGCGTCTCTGAAGTGGAACCTCATGGTCGACAGCCACCACGTCGTCTCCGTTGTCTGCCCACGTCGCGTCCGGCAGATCTCGTACAAGCAGGTCTCGTGAGCCTGCCCCGTGAGCCTGCCCCGCAAGAGGACGAGTGAACCTGCTGCAGGTCTCGTGATCCTGCCCCGCAAGAGGACGAGTGATCCTGCCCCGCAAGAGGACGAGTGAACCTGCTGCAGGTCTGGTGATCCTGCCCCGCAAGAGGACGAGTGAACCTGCTGCAGGTCTCGTGATCCTGCCCCGCAAGAGGACGAGTGATCCTGCCCCGCAAGAGGACGAGTGATCCTGTCCTCTTGCCCCGCAAGAGGACGAGTGATCCTGCCCCGCAAGAGGACGAGTGAACCTGCTGCAGGTCTCGTGATCCTGCCCCGCAAGAAGGTCTCGTGATACCTCACACCCATCCGTGAACTCCGTCACGTGCACAACAGGTCGTGGACCGCGGCTGCCGAGTGGTGGCGGCGTGCGAGCCGCTCCAGCGGGGGATGCGCAGCCACGGCAGCGCCCGGTCCACCGCGCGGAAGGTGCCGAGGGAGGGCGGGTTGACGAGGACGGCGTCGATGCCACGGTGTCCTTCTCCGTCGCCATGAACGCGTACTCCGCCCTCTTCTCCTTAGAACATGCCTCCATCGTCTGCCACTCGATTAGATTAGATTAGATTAGCCTAAGATGCAATCCCCCACGCCCTGTTACAGAGTTCACGGGTTGGAGGGACCGACCTGCGGGACAGGGCCCACGTGCGGGCGTTAACGCGTGCGTGTTCATGGGGGAAGGAGGGACGGCGAGGAAGTATTAAAGACAGTGATTGGGAGAGCGGCTCGCACGCCGCCACCGCTCGGGAGCCGAGGTCCCCCACGCCTTGTTGCGGAGTTCACGGGTGGGAGGGATGACCTGCGGGACAGGGCCCACGTGGTCGTTCACGGGTGGGTGTTCACGGGATCACTAGCGAAGGAGGGACGGCGAGGAAGGTGCCGAGGGAGGTTGTCGACGTCACGGTGTCCTTCTCCGTCGTCCCACGGGACCTAACGATGCCACTCGATTATATTAGATTAGATTAACCTGAGGTACAATCCCCAAATGCGGGACAGGGCCCACGCGCAGTCGTTCACGTGTGCGTGTTCACGGGATCACGAGGGAAGGAGGAACAACGAGGAAGGTACCCAGGGAGGGCGGGTTGGTGAGGACGATGTCGATGTCGGGGGGAAGAACTCGGTGGCGGCGAAGCGGCGGCGGTACAGGGCCTGGGCATCGGCGGGGGTGAGGCGGAGGATGGCGACGCGTGGGGGAAGGGGAAGGCGGTGGGGGCTAACACGGGGTGCACCGGGATGGCGGGGGTGCGGAACTTGGAGTAACCGCACCGCCCAGTGAAGAGGCGGAAAGACGATTAGTTGTCCTTCTCCGGCGTCATGTACGCGTACCCCGCCCCCTTCTCCTTAGACCACTCCTCCATCCGCTGCACCAGCTTCAGTGCGAACCCCCTTCGCCAAGGATGTCACTCGATTAGATTAGTATTAATGACAGTAATTATTGTGATGGGGAAGATTAACGTGTGGTGAGAGTCACCGGCAACAGGCGGAGCCGCGGAGGTCCACCTTCGCATAGATGGGGGCGGTGTGGTGCTTCGAGGGTGAGGGTAATAACAAGGCAAGAGGGTTGCCTCGGGCCACGGTGCGATGCACCCGTGGACAAGCCCAACGATCTCCTTCTCCGGCCCGCTAACCATCTCCGCCACCTTTATTAACAGTATGATTGTGCTTCTTCGCATACGCAAACTTACTGAGGAGAATAAGATCACAGAAGGATGTCCAAAGTGCGTTAACTCAGAAACAGGAGATGATCGGAAAGAATGGAACACAAAAAAAAAAAAGAAAAAAAAGAGAAGGAATACGGACCAGCATGAGGAAGGAAGGGGAGTGGCGGACACGGTAGCAAGCAAAGAAGAACAAACAGAAACATGCCGCTGCAGATAGGGGAAGTAAGTGACGCCAGTGGAACTTCTCTCTTATTCAGAAAAAGAATAGTTGGAATGAAGTGAAGGGCAGCAATGGTGGGGGGCTCTTTATACTACTTTCCTTTCCCTGGTCGGTTGAGAGAAAAGAGATTGGGAAGGAGAAGGCATGGGGTTCAGTCAGTAGTTGGGACGAGGTGTGGAGGTGCGGTTACTCTCTCCGTCCCTCTTTTTATATATAGCAGCAGCTCATCAGTAACAGAGAGAGAACAGAAAAAGACCAGACTGAGAGAGACAAAGAGTGCAGTGTGCATATACATGGCTGTAAAAGATGCACAGGTAGAGGGGTTGAACTTCCAAATGGAAATGGCGACTATGGCTGCGCGGTCCCTATGCTTACTTCCTGTGTCCATAATGGAAATGCCACGATTATTCCGTTCCCACGTCCATAATAGCATATTCGAAGGATATGATGTGTATCTACATATATATACGTATATAGAGATACGTTATGTATATACATACATATATGCGTATATAGAAGTATGTTAATCGGGGAGGGATGAAGAGAGGTCAATGTAGCACGAATAGTGTTAAAAAATTAGATAAATAATAAAATATTTAAAAATAAGTATTAAATTTATTTATTTATTATGTGAATTAAAGACTCATATTTTTTTAGAACAATATATAATATCTCAAGTTATGTTTTCAATCGGTCCATGACTCAAAAAAAAATTGATGGAATTAACTTACTGGAAACTCTATTCAAATTATACATAACTATCATCATAGCTTTCTATCACATTGAATCGGGTATAAAAGAATAATCTATCATGCTCTTAATCATATCCATAAGAATATAATTTCATCTAGAATTATAACATAACCATCACTCTTTGGATCGTTAGAAGATGAAGCGATTAAATATTATACAAACAATGAACCATGACCAAATGTTAATTGGAGTGACAAGCGATGCAACTGAACCTACACTGAATATAATTAGTCAATTAATTAATCTTACCTATGTTTTTTTAGATATACACATGACAACAGCTACTGGTACAAGAGTCCAATAATAATGAATATATATATATATATATATATATATATATATATATATAATAAATCACTAATCTCATGTGGAAGAATCATTCAAGAGAATTCAATTAAATTGTTTTGGTTTTATATCAAACCATAGCTCAAGAAAAAGCCAAAATCATTATGATGATAGGTGGAATTTGCTAAACCATATATAGCTCATCAGGATATAGAAAACAGTTAGTTCTCGAAACATAATTACATGAACATAGAGTAGATTTATTGGGTTGAAAAAATCAAATAATGTGAATAAAGGGATGGTCATCACAAAATCGTAAGAGACTTCAACCGTAAGTTCATACTTAAACTTTATTCAGACAAAGTCGTAAAAGAATAATCTTACCATGATATGGATGTTCAAATCTTAATATATCTTTTCTTCATGATAAACTACACTTAATTCTTATTGTAGATAAGGTAGGTCTTGAGGCACATATTCTTTTAGGAATTTAGAAGTTGGGAAAGCCATTGAACTGAGAGAGATAACAAAGACCTTGTCTTTTAGAGGCATTTGTTTATTCATTTCTTTAGTTTTTGAGATGTGTTCTTGCTACATATAGATAGGCATACTCTCAACCAAAGTCATAAGAGACTTCAATCGATAGATCATACTTAAACTTTATTCAAACAAAGTCGTAAAAGAAAATTCTTACCATGATATCGAAGTTAGAATCTTAATATACATTTTCTTCATGGTAAACTATACTTAATTCTTCTTGTAGATAAGGTAGGTCTTGAGGCACATTCTTTTGGGAATTTAGCAAGTTGAGAAAGCCATTGAACTCAGAAAGTTAACCAAGATCATGTCTTTTAGAGGCATTTGTTTATTCACATCTTTAATTTTTGAGATATGTTCTTGCTACATAAAGGAAGTCATACTCTAAACCAAATCTCTTGTTTTGCTTTTGTTGCATCTCCACATCACTAGGGTGATACATGTGACGTATGTATCAAGATTTTACAAGCTAGCATCTTTGACTTAGCACCATGTTAAGATCACATCCAAGTAACCTTCTATAGCTGCAAAGGCTAATATCCAATTCTTATCATGATGCTTGTTAATTATCAATCTTAGAAAGAAACTATGCTTCTTATATGTAATCGCTTGTTTCCTCATTGAGTTTGTGTAGCACTCCTTCGAAGTGGTCGAAGCTACTAACTGAAATCCCCCCATCGAAGAAGCTGAACTCTCAAGTGGCACACATACCATTCAATTCACAAGCAAAAGCGAGGAAGCAATGGATGAAGAAAGTAAAATATGAAAGAAGGGTCATGATAGGTTGTTCAAAGGACCCCTTCCTTCTTATGTACATGTTATGTACTAATTTATATCAATAAATATGTTCGTCTGATTTTACCCCTTCTTATGAACATATTCATATTCGTTTTTCTATATATTCGCTTTGCTACAAGAGAATAAATTGAGCTAATATTTTTCCTTTTAGTGGTGTTGAAAACACTAATATTGTAAGTACCCCTGAGGGAAATACGGAGTGTTAGCGTGTTGTGCGGTGAAAAGCTGAATTGCTAAACTCGATGAGATTTGTAAATATACATTTCCAATTTAACCCTTATATATATGGGATAGGTAAAACATTATCTTGTTAAACTCGATGAGATTATTAGCCTTTACAGTCTTTTAGACTTGTATTGTTAATCTCAACGATAATTCAATATTTTTTTAAAAAATAGTAATTCAAGATTAATAACCGTGGGCTTACTTATAATGACAAATGAATGCCTTCCATGGGTTTGTTTACTTGTAATGATAAATAAATAGCTTCTTGTACGGGTTATTTTCATCTAAATCTCTTATTTTGATGTTATTATATTGTTTTACTAAGTCGGTGTTGCTGAGATCCGATAGGTTAAGTAAGATTTTAAAAAAAAAAAAGCAGGATTAGAGGAATAATATTTTTGAGTATTTATTGCTTGCTTCTTTGTCACCACACCATTAGGAGAAGTGAATTCCATTTTTGAGTATTTATTGCATGCTTCTTTGTCAAAAATTTTGTTTTTGTTGCACCGTATAAAAGTGATGGGATCCCTTACGTTCTTAATAAAAACAATATGATATTTTTTAAAAAATATCTTAAAAAAAAAGAGATTGAACAAGCAAAGTATCTATTTTAACAACTGAAACAAGGAAAATTATATTGTCTTAATAACTGAACCAAAAACAATAACATCCTTCCAACAAATTAATGGTAGTCAACTACTGGCTTGATCAAATTTAGTGATGGTCTCAACTGATCACAGGACAACCTTCTACAACAACTCTCGATGCTGTAGGACAATGAGCCAAGGGACAATGATCATCCATCTCCAACCCCCACCAATCAGGTCCATATACACCTCGAGATTCAAGAAAAATAATAACAAAAATGGTCAAAAAAGTTGCTCCGGAATCCAATCCAACCGATAACACATAATTATAATGCGCCTACCATCCTTTAAACTTTCGAAAGACAAAGTAGTTAAATATTAAGCCAACTATGAACCATGACCAAACGTTAATCGAAGTGGCAGGAGGCACGATGGTACCAACACCGAATATAACTGGTCAGTTAATTAGTCTTATCCATGTTTTTTCTGGGTATAGACGTGATAACATCCACACTCCCACTGGTGCAAGGAATCCAATAATAATGAAGATAAAGATGATGGAGTACGTACCATGAGGATAAAACATTCTAGTTGGACCTATAACACCCCATGTGACTCCTAATGCAAATGACTTTTTTTCCCAAGGGCATGTCCAAGGACTTCCCTTGGGCAATAATTCTGGATAACATATATTCTTTACTGAGTATAAGAACCACCATCCAATGCTGAAGCTAACCACACATGCTAGTAGACTACCGAGAATCTACATGTAGAGAAAGCATATTGAATGGTAAGTGCAATATAATAATGTTAACGAATTCAAAAACTAGATTTGCAAAGAATATGCCAATATCTGGTACGTAATTTGTGATGTATCTTAATTTTTAATTCTTTGCATATACCAGCTAGATGAGGATATAATGCAGTGGTCCAGAAAATACCTGTATCAAGAACATTACTTTTGGAGGAATCTTCATGTAATGTGCTAGCATCAGTTGTACGATGAAATATTTTGCTGTATCAAGTGCAGTAGAGCCGTATGTTGCGAATGCTATATTTGCAATAGGTTTACCCGATTGCAAGTACCCGATTATGACCTCTAATAAAAGCCTAGTTGTAAATCCCTGAAATATAATAATTATTATATTAAACTGGATGAGAAGAAAAATATTTACAACGTTGTCTCAATATTCATCTTACCTGACCGGTCGTAGCTTCCATGACACCTTCTGGAGGCAAAAATAAAACCACCAAGGCACAAGCTAATAGAACTCCCCAATAGCGAAGCTGAAGTTGATCGTTAAATATTTCACATACCAAGATCGAAAATCCCATCATGGAGAAGAGGAGAGAGTAAAACCACCACCGGGGAATAGACTCATAATTTTGTTTCATCAACCTAGTGTGAATATCTTGCATTTGGCGCCGATATGAATCGACAAATTGTAGCCATATCGATCTGTTTGACACCAGAAGAGAACTATCTAAAGTTATCACTGACAACAAGATTATAACATGCAGGACTAAGATAATTATTTCAACCATAAAAACAAGAGCACACTAATTGTACCAAAAACAAACATTACAATAAATATTTATTTACAAGATAAAAAGTTACAGTTCCTACCTCCCATAGAAGAGAGCAACATGAGAGATGCTTGACGTCAAACTAACCAAGGTAAAACCATAACTAAGCATAAGGGAAGCACCGAAGTATAATTTCGAATAATTGTTGTATGCTTCTTCGTTGAATATGAGTGACTTCTCATCTAAAACCCGCGACACGTTGTAAAATTGCCCATGGACATCAAAAATACTTGTTGAAAAAATAGGAAAGCGTTTGGCATTGTAAACATTATTCCAATAAGATAATGGTAGCAGAACATAAAGAATGAGAATGAATCCAACCATCGTGTTGACAATCACAAATGCAGGAAGTGCCAGTGGACTGCCCACGTAGGATGACATGGTTATCCAATCCAGTGCAAAGGATCCGATGCCTAATCCATTGAACCCAGAACCAATTTGCTGCGGAGTTATCGAGTCTTTCCATATCCAACAAACGAACGATAGAGCCGTGATAGAGGGAAAAAGGTAAACAGGAACAATGCTGTAGGTAAAAATTACAACGATAACTATGATCAAGAACTGATATCGTGACAATTTTCCCTTGACTCTTTTCTCCGGCTCGTGTAACGTTCTGCCAGTGAAAACAACGAAGACATGTTAAATAAATAAATTAAAAAGTCTCTTGTCTTTCGCATTGTTTACAAGAAGAGGAACGCCACCTAAACTGTAGAAGGAGACGTCTACTAGAGTCGAAGGCCACCACATATAGGGCGAGTCCACTAGCAACTTCGTGAATATGCCAGCAAACCCATATCTGAGAAACTACACACCACAAGGCATTTAAAGTCATTACTTCTTGACCGGAAGTAGGGAAAGATCAATTAGAATTAACTAACTAGACCATCGAAGAATAAATAAATCATCGAAGAATAACTTACTAACCAAATCATCAGAATTCAGCAACCATATTATTTATTACCTTTTCTTTATAAAATAAAAGAATAAATAATGTTTTTTTTTTAATACCAATTTCTCGATACTAGAAGAAATCACCTGAATCGATAGCACCAGCAGCATGGCCGGCAGTAATGGGATATCCTTGTGGTAGAAGATCTTGGACATGGATAATATTTGGAAGCCGGCAGAAGCACTTTCCGTGCCAGCCAGCATGGTGGTCACCACATGTTCTTTCAAGTTGAAGGGTCCCAGATTCAACGAGAAACTCCAGTTTGTGTATGGCATCCTCACCACTTTGTTTGGTAGCATATTAGCCATTAGTTTCCCAACGATGAGCACGATGATGTTGATGCAGACTTGTGGTAAATAGAACATTTGCTGTCGGTAAGAAGATAATGCTGCAATTACGGACCCGAGGATGCAAATAGGGATTCCGATAAACCATGTTCGGAACGTCAAGACATGCAATGTATTATCATATGTAGGTGGGACTGTCAACCGAACTTGCTTGAATAAGGATGACAATAAGAAGTCAAAACCAAAGATGTCAGGGGCATATCACCTTCTTCATCGGCCATTTGGTAGGACTCCTATTAGAGAATAAGCTGTATGATGAGCAGATATAAAGGATCAAAGCTTCTCTAAATATAGTGGAAAGGATTAATTGTCCGACCATTAACGGAAACAGTTTTGATTCCGTTGCCAAATATACTTTTATTAGTTTTAAAGGTGTCGGTGTGGCTGTGATAGTTAAGGAATTAAATATGCAAAAAATCGTGAACTGGATGGTGGGAATATTCTTCTATACTAAGTGGATTGGCGTCGGCACATTATAGCTTTCAAAATCCTTTTTCTTTTTTGTCACCTGGTTCTTGATGGCAACGTGAACACCGGCATGGCCGACGAGGAAGAAAAGGAGAGGAGGAAACTGTTGAATCTCGTATTTTGATGATGAAACCACTTGATATATGTTTATGATTTAATCTGCGTTTTGAGTGACGCAGGATGCTTCGATCAGGATGAGACAATTAAAGCAGGAAAATCATGTTGTGCCGAAGGAACATGTCAGAAGATTGGACGTTGGGCCAGTGGATCGGTCGACGTATCGACAGAAGGCTTCGGGCCGTGGACTCGGGCATCGGGCCAAGAAGAGCGGGTATTGTGCCAAGGATATCGGAGTTGCGGAGTCAACTGGCCGATTGGGCAATAGGCTGCAGAAGAGGACGTTGCGCCGAAGAATCGGACGAAGCGTCGAGGGACCAATGACATGTCGGACAACTTGGTTAAATGCTTAGGATTAATTGTCTCGATCGAAGTTTTGATTTGTTGTGCAGGATTAACTACGATGAGAGTAAGACAAGCAGCAGGTGTTGCGCCGGAGTCAAGATCATGATCACGTTGGGAGTTCGAGAGTTCGACGGAAGTTCGGACGGTCGTCGGAGGTTCAGCGAGAACAGATCCGAGAAGTCCAGAAGCTTGCCAAGCGAAGCTCGTCGGAACTCGCCAAGTGGATCGTCGCAAAGTCCAGGAGTATGCCGGATGTCCGCAGAAGGATCACCGAGGGTTTATCGGATGATCGACGGAAGTTCGCCGGAAACTCGCCGGAAGAAGCGATCGACGCATCGGAACATAGCTGCAGAAGTTGTCTTAGAGTTAATCGTAGTTAGCACGATGATTAAGCTTGAAAATGGGAGGTGATCCCATTAGCTTAATCTTGGGGCAATTGGGCCCCTGAAAAGATTCAAATTGGGCCGAATGGAGCGAACCATTCGGACCCTGATTGCACCAGGCGGTGCAACCGCCTAGACCAGGAGGTGCAACCGCCAGGGCTGCGAGGCTGGGCGGTGCAACCGCCCCAGCCAAGAGGTGCAACCGCCCAGGCTATGTCTCCCAGCGAGACTAGGCGGTGCAACCGCCCCAGCCAAGAGGTGCAACCGCCCAGAGCTCAGTCTTCGAGCTAGACTAGGCGGTGCAACCTCCTCTGTCAAGAGGTAGCACCGCCAGAGCTCAAGTTTCGAGCTCTGCCAAGAGGTGCAACCACCGAGCTCGGTCTTCGAGCTCTGGCAGAGAGGTACAACCTCTTTGGACAGGAGATGCATCGCCTGAGCTCGGTCTTCGAGCTCTGGCAGAGAGGTGCATCAGCCTGAGCTCAGTTTCGAGCTCTGCCAGGTGATGCAACCACCGAGCTCAGACTTCGAGCTCTGCCAGGCGATGCAACCACTGAGCTCAGTCTTCGAGCTCTGGCAGAGAGGTGCAATCGCCTGAGCTCAGTCTTCGAGCTCTGCCAGGCGGTGCCACCTCTCCAGTCAAGAGGTGCAACCGCCTGATCCCAGAATTCTGGGATTTGATCGATTTGATCGTTTTGAGCTCCAAATTTGAATTGGGTTGGGGCCTATAAATACCCCACCCATTCAGCACTGAAAAGCATACAGATCCACACCGAATTCTTGATCTTTTCAGTGATTCTAAGAGCTCAAATTTGTGTAAAGTCCTAAAGTTCTCCTCCTTCTGTTCTTCAAGTCTTGAGTTGTAAAGTGAGGAGAGAAAGGATCTGTAAAGGTCGTCTCCTGAGCCTGTCAAAAGGAGAGAAACTGTAAAAGGGCAGTTAGCCTTCGCCCATTGAAGGAAGGCAGCTAGTTGACGTCGGTGACCTCGTCGGAGGAGGAAGCCAAAAGTGGAGTAAGTCAAGACTGACCGAACCACTCTAAATCTCTGGTTTGCTTTTACCTTAAGCACTTTATCATTACTGCAAACCTCCTACATTGCTACTGCCCTCTGCGCCTTTACGAACGAGTTTCTAAGCTCTGATCTTTCAGAATCTGCATTCAAACGTAAATCGTGTTTTCGTACGATCTTCACACTGCAGTTTACGCTTACATTCGGATTCCATTTATAACTGCAAATTGCTTTCTACGTAAAACGCTTTTCAAGGTTCAAAACTGCTTTTAGACGCAAAACTACATTTAGACGTAAAATTACGTTTAGACGTAAAACTGCGTTTAGACGCAAAACTGCGTTTAGACGTAAAACTGCGTTTAGACGCAAAACTGCGTTTAGACGCAAAACTGCGTTTAGACGCAAAACTGCGTTTAGACGTAAAACTGTGTTTAGACGTAAAACTGCGTTTAGACGTAAAACTGCGTTTGGACGTAAAACTGAGTTTAGACGCAAACTGCGCTTAGACGCAAACTGTGCTTAGACGCAAACTGGGCTTAGACGCAAACTGTGCTTAGACGCAAATGTTGAATCTTGGATTTTGATGATATAATCAATTGGTGGGTTAATTGATCTAATCCATATTATTGAGTTAAGTGCGCAGGATTAACTACGATAACCAGAAAACATAAAGCAAGGATACCGGAGTCGAGCTCGATGGACGTTTAAGAGACCGAAGAATCATCGGAGATGCTGCCGGAACCATCCGAGAAGAAATCGGGAATGTGTCGGAAGTTCGCCGAAGAAATCGTCGGAGGCTCGCGGAGATCACCGAGAAGGCTCGGCTACTCGTTAAAAGTCATCACAAAGATTGGGAGCTTGCAGGGAGTCCGTCGGAAGAAGTTCGTCGGAAAGCTCGCCGGAACAAGACTCGACGTTCGCGGTTGAAAATTTGCTTAGGATGTGTTTTGGTTATGTAGTCCACTTGTAATTAGGATTAGGATTAAGAGATAATCCTATATCCTGGTTAGGGGCCAACTGGGCCCAAAGTCAGAGTTGGTTTAGGCTAAAAATTAAGCTAAACCAGCGAACTAGAGAGCCAAGATTGAAGCCCAACTAGTGGCTGAAAACACTGTAGTTGGGCTGAAAATACTGTAGGCGGTGGCACCGCCTAGTTGGGCGGTGACACCTCCTTGGCTGGGCGGTTGCACCGTCCAGTACCCGAGTGTTGGGCGGTGGCACCGCCTGGCTGGGCGGTGGAACCTCCAGCACTGGAAACCCTAAAAGAATTCAAATTTTGAAACCCAAAATTTGAATCCTCTTGAGGCCTATAAATACCCCTCAAATCTCAACTGAGGTTACAACTTTTGAGAAGCATTTTGATTGAGAGAAAAGTCTTAGAAAGTCTTAGCAAGTCTTGTTTTCAATTTGCTAGAGAGTTCTCCTCCTTCTTTCTTATTGAAAATTTGTAAGAGGTTGAGCTGCTTGTAAAAGGTTGTAAGAGGGGTGTTTACCCTTCCATTTCAAGAGACTTGCTAGTGGAAGGTGGGAGCCTCATCGAAGAGGGGCCTCGCAAGTGGAGTAGGTCATTTGACCGAACCACTCTAAAAATCGGCGTAATCTCTGGTTTGCTCTTTATTATTGTCATTTACATTACTGCAAATCTTCTTACTGCTTTAGTTCCTTATTACTCTTGTTGCGCAACTTCAAGAATACGCCTTCAAGTTAAATTTCTCAAGTTTCGTTCTTAACGTACGAAAGATTTTGATTAAAATCGAAGTTTTTATCCGCTGCACTAATTCACCCCCCCCCTCTTAGTGCCGCTCCGATCCTAACAGCAAACTGGGCTTAGACGCAAACTGCGCTTAGACGCAAACTGTGTTTAGACGCAAACTGCGCTTAGACGCAAAACTGCGCTTAGACGCAAACTGCACTGTGATTCTGCTTTTATATCGAAATCGTTTTTTATCGGACGAACGCAGCTTTAGCTTTTAAATTGCTGTAAGATTTCCGCTGCACTAATTCACCCCCCCCCCCCCCCCCCCCCTCTTAGTGCTCTCGATCCTAACAATTGGTATTAGAGCGGGGTATTTCTCATTTCGGACTTACACCCGAGAGAAATGGCTCTTCAAGAGGGCTTGTCGGTCTTTCGTCCACCGTTCTTTAACGGATTGGACTACACTTATTGGAAAACTCGAATGAGAGTTTTCTTGATTTCTCTAAATATGGATTTATGGAGTATCATTGAAAATGGTTTTCAACTTCCCTCCAAACCGATGAACGAATGGTCGGATTTGGAGAAAAAGTATTTTTCTTTAAACGCAAAGGCTATGAATGCCTTATTTTGCGCTTTGGACAAAAATGAGTTCAATCGGGTTTCTTTGTGCGAAATGGCTTTCGATATTTGGCGCACTCTTGAACACGCACGAGGGAACTAGTAGAGTCAAAGACTCGAAAGTTAATATTTTACTGCATGATTTCGAGCTTTTTCATATGAAACCAAGCGAAACCGTTGTTGACATGTACACCCGTTTTATGGATGTCGTCAATGGTTTAAAATCACTTGGTAAAAGCTTTTCGGATTTTGAACTCGTTAACAAAGTTTTGCGCTCACTTTCTAAAACTTGGGATTCAAAAGTAACTGCTATTCAAGAATCGAAAAATTTGAACCAATTTCCACTTGAAGAACTAATTGGTTCATTGATCACATATGAAATGACGTGCAATGCACGTAAAGAACTTGAGAACCACCTTCCAAAGAACAGGAAGGATTTGGGACATAGAACATTTGAAGACCACTCGAGCATAAGCTCAAGTGATGGTGAACTTAAACTACAAATGAAACGAAAATTAAAAAGCAAAAAGAATGGAACTACTTGCTTTAAACGCAAGAAGAAGAACAAAAATTGGGATGAATCGAGCTCATCAGAAGACGAGAAAGTCAACAAAAGCGAGGCGGCAAACTACGCCTTACCAGCCTACGACGTTGAGGTAATTAAAATGCCTTTGGTTTATTTTGAAATTACTTGATGCTTTCATAATATATTTTATTTTTTAGTTTAGAATTAATTTTCTTGAAAATTACATGTTTAAAAATAAAAATACAAAAATTATGATCATGCTGATAATTTCGAAAATGATAATATTGCATGATAAACAAACAAAATGATTTTGATCATGGTTAAGAAGTAATAATGTGTATCACGTTTGATCAACATTGTTGAATGAAATCACGTCTGATTTAAAGTAATGCATAAAGATGTAATATTAAATGATTATTAATAATTTTATGCATGAGACTTTAAGTTATCCATGATCATGAGCTTGTTTGATCTTCTTTATTTAATTTCAAGATCTATAACAAAAATCATGTCTGAATATATGAAAGTGTTAATTTCATTTTCGGATTCACTTAACAATTGGTATCGTAACAATCGGATTTTCTCATACACTTATGAAAAATATTTTTCTAAAATGGATTTGATGAAATGATTCATGCTTATAAACTCCATCTTGAAATATGAATGATAGTGTTTTTGCTTGCAAAGATTTGTTTCACATTCATATCTCCTATGATTCGTGTGCAGAAAAAGAATTTATAAATCATAACACAATGTGATTTCTTATGCAAAAATAAAGTGCTTTTGTGATTCTTTGCTAAAGAGAATAATTATTAAAATCATGATCTTGATAACATGAAGCGCTTTATAAATCAAGATCGTTCATTATGCTGCCTACATTTATCAAAAAGGAGTTCTTCAAATGAAATGCAATTCAATGAAGTGTCATATTGATATCTTGAAACTTGGAATATTTTAAAATGTGATCTTGATAAGAATGTTTCAAGTTGCTCTTTATACTATATCTTTTCAAATGAATCATGAGCCTTGATATCATATATTTCATAATACAAGATTTCTTTGCCTTATGTCTTGAACTTTCATGCTTATCTTAATTTGGCATATAAAGACTAAGGCATGCTTAGATGAAAAAGAATCTCTTAAAAAATGCTTTTCCCATCTGATCGAGATTAATGATTTCATGATATTTTATGAATCTCGAAATTAATTTTAATGACTTGATTATGAATTTCAAGTTAATGATTTGATTTGAATAAGTTTTATCTAAATCATAATCTTGATCTTGCAAAATTGAAGTCACAAATAATATCTTGTGGTATTCATGGATTGAAACATTGTATGCTTAAATTAATCATTCTCCTATGTTTCAAAAAATTCCTTAAAAGCCTTATGTGATGATTGAAAACTAACTTGCTTTATGATGAATCACAAATCATGACTTGATCTATGATGTAAATGCCTTTAAATGATTGATATATTTAACACTTTTATGCTCTTCCCCCTACTTTCTTCTTGTTTTCAATGATAAAATGGGAGAAGTTTTGATCATGCATGGTAGGATATAATTTGACAAAATTGATATCATCATGATATGAAACATTTATGATGTGCAATTATGCATGCAATACTTGTGATTTCTAATTATGATGTGATGTATTGCATATGATGTAAATCATGATTTAAAATGCTATGAGTGCCAAGTTACACATTTTGAGAAGAAATTGTTATATTGAAATATTAATGTAATTATGAATGGTGATATGATATCATGCATGTAATACTTCAATTTATGATAATGATGCATGCAATGATAAAATATTCATGATGAAAAATTATCTTGACATTCATAACTTGATCATTCATCATTTGTCATGATTTTGAAATCATTGTAAAAGGAAAAGAGAACTACAAAACTGTATTCTCTTTTTCTTTTTTTACAATGACAAAGGGAGAGATAGCTAGCTTGTACAAGTTAAGAAGATGCAAAAACTTGATTGCTAACTTGCTTATTTCAAGAAGAAAAATTGTCTTCTTGAACATCACTATCTTGAATATCTCAAGAAGCAAAACTTGCAATTTGCATATTGCAATAGGAAGCAAGAATCATGAGCTTACACAAGAAATCTATCTTGCATTTGCTTTCGAAATTTTTGCTAGCTTATATATTGTGAAACTTGTATATCGCTAGCTTGTTGGTCTAAAGAGAAGCAAAAAGTTGCTATCTCAAAAGAAGCAAATATGCTATCTTGCCTATCTCAAGAGGCAAAAATGCTAACTTGTGCATCTAGCAAAGTGAGCAAAATTTTCAAGAAGCAAGAGTTGCCTTCTTGAACATCTCTAATTTGCTAGCTTGCATGATGTAGAACTTGCTATCTTGAACATTACCAAAAGTGCTATCTTATATGCTATAAAACTTGCATATCTAAAACTTGATAGCATGAATGTTCTAAGCATGATGTAACACTTGCTAAATCTTCTAGCTACAAGATTGCATGATGATAAAACTTGATATTATGATTTTCATGCAATAAGTTGAACCAATATCACACACAACCGATTAATTGTGATACTTCTCCTTTTTGTTGATGACAAAGGGGGAGAAGTATGTTGATGACATGACATGTGATGCATAAGTTTATGCATATGTTCATGTTGACGTGTTGCAAGTATTCATGATGAATATTGCAATGACTTGAATTCAGTTTGAATTCAAGGTTCTATCAATATGGCATATTGATAGGGGAAGTTTGTTTAAACTCCGGGAGTTAAGTTTAACTCCGTCATCAAGTGGTTGTCATCATCAAAATGGGGGAGATTGTTGAATCTCGTATTTTGATGATGAAACCACTTGATATATGTTTATGATTTAATCTACGTTTTGAGTGACGCAGGATGCTTCGATCAGGATGAGACAATTAAAGCAGGAAAATCATGTTGTGCCGAAGGAACATGTCAGAAGATTGGACGTCGGGCCGGTGGATCGGTCGACGTATCGACAGAAGGCTTCGGGCCGTGGACTCGGGCATCGGGCCAAGAAGAGCGGGTATTGTGCCAAGGATATTGGAGTTGCGGAGTCAACTGGCCGATTGGGCAATAGGCTGCAGATGAGGACGATGCGCCGAAGAATCGGACGAAGCGTCGAGGGACCAATGACATGTCGGACAACTTGGTTAATTGCTTAGGATTAATTGTCTCGATCGAAGTTTTGATTTGTTGTGCAGGATTAACTACGATGAGAGTAAGACAAGCAGCAGGTGTTGCGCCGGAGTCAAGATCATGATCACGTTGGGAGTTCGAGAGTTCGACGGAAGTTCGGACGGTCGTCGGAGGTTCAGCGAGAACAGATCCGAGAAGTCCAGAAGCTTGCCAAGCGAAGCTCGTCGGAACTCGCCAAGTGGATCGTCGCAAAGTCCAGGAGTATGCCGGATGTCCGTAGAAGGATCACCGAGGGTTTATCGGATGATCGACGGAAGTTCGCCGGAAACTCGCCGGAAGAAGCGATTGACGCATCGGAACATAGCTGCAGAAGTTGTCTTAGAGTTAATCGTAGTTAGCACGATGATTAAGCTTGAAAATGGGAGGTGATCCCATTAGCTTAATCTTGGGGCAATTGGGCCCCTGAAAAGATTCAAATTGGGCCGAATGGAGCGAACCATTCGGACCCTGATTGCACCAGGCGGTGCAACCGCCTAGGCCAGGAGGTGCAACCGCCAGGGCTGCGAGGCTGGGCGGTGCAACCGCCAGGGCTGCGAGGCTGGGCGGTGCAACCGCCCCAGCCAAGAGGTGCAACCGCCCAGAGCTCAGTCTTCGAGCTAGACTGGGCGGTGCAACCTCCTCTGTCAAGAGGTAGCACCGCCAGAGCTCAAGTTTCGAGCTCTGCCAAGAGGTGCAACCACCGAGCTCGGTCTTCGAGCTCTAGCAGAGAGGTGCAACCTCTTTGGACAGGAGATGCATCGCCTGAGCTCGGTCTTCGAGCTCTGGCAGAGAGGTGCAACCACCTCTGGCAGAGAGGTGCATCAGCCTGAGCTCAGTTTCGAGCTCTGCCAGGTGATGCAACCACCGAGCTCAGACTTCGAGCTCTGCCAGGCGATGCAACCACTGAGCTCAGTCTTCGAGCTCTGGCAGAGAGGTGCAATCGCCTGAGCTCAGTCTTCGAGCTCTGCCAGGCGATGCCACCTCTCCAGTCAAGAGGTGCAACCGCCTGATCCCAGAATTCTGGGATTTGATCGATTTGATCGTTTTGAGCTCCAAATTTGAATTGGGTTGGGGCCTATAAATACCCCACCCATTCAGCACTGAAAAGCATACAGATCCACACCGAATTCTTGATCTTTTCAGTGATTCTAAGAGCTCAAATTTGTGTAAAGTCCTAAAGTTCTCCTCCTTCTGTTCTTCAAGTCTTGAGTTGTAAAGTGAGGAGAGAAAGGATCTGTAAAGGTTGTCTCCTAAGCCTGTCAAAAGGAGAGAAACTGTAAAAGGGCAGTTAGCCTTCGCCCATTGAAGGAAGGCAGCTAGTTGACGTCGGTGACCTCGTCGGAGGAGGAAGCCAAAAGTGGAGTAGGTCAAGACTGACCGAACCACTCTAAATCTCTGGTTTGCTTTTACCTTGAGCACTTTATCATTACTGCAAACCTCCTACATTGCTACTGCCCTCTACGCCTTTACGAACGAGTTTCTAAGCTCTGATCTTTCAGAATCTGCATTCAAACGTAAATCGTGTTTTCGTACGATCTTCACACTGCAGTTTACGCTTACATTCGGATTCCATTTATAACTGCAAATTGCTTTCTACGTAAAACGCTTTTCAAGGTTCAAAACTGCTTTTAGACGCAAAACTACATTTAGACGTAAAATTACGTTTAGACGTAAAACTGCGTTTAGACGCAAAACTGCGTTTAGACGTAAAACTGCGTTTAGATGTAAAACTGCATTTAGACGTAAAACTGCGTTTAGACGCAAAACTGCGTTTAGACGCAAAACTGCGTTTAGACGTAAAACTGCGTTTGGACGTAAAACTGAGTTTAGACGCAAACTGCGCTTAGACGCAAACTGCGCTTAGACGCAAACTGTGCTTAGACGCAAACTGGGCTTAGACGCAAACTGCGCTTAGACGCAAACTGTGTTTAGACGCAAACTGCGCTTAGACGCAAAACTGCGCTTAGACGCAAACTGCACTGTGATTCTGCTTTTATATCGAAATTATTTTTTATCGGACGAACGCAGCTTTAGCTTTTAAATTGCTGTAAGATTTCCGCTGCACTAATTCACCCCCCCCCCCCTCTTAGTGCTCTCGATCCTAACAGAAACGAGGTGTGGGAAGCAAGGGATTCGGATTGGGGTGGGAGAAGATGTTGGTTCATGCAACCTAATATTTCCTTCTCTCAGAAAGGTGTGAGGCGATGGGGAGAGCAGGGAGGTTCTTTTTTCTTTTTCTTCTAACAATTTTTTGTTTTGTTTTACACACACGGTTAATTAATGCCTGTAGAGAAAAGGATACTTGTGTGCCTCATTCTATATATCAAAATATTTTAAAATCTCAATTAATGACAATATATCCATAAATCATCAAATTATATTTATATATATATATATATATATATATATATATATATATATATATATATTAGACACCACTATAACTATTCCGAGGATAGCACATAATTTAATACAAATGCATGCACGATCATTGCTCGTACACCTTATCCTTTCTAAAAAAACAATTGATCATAAATTTTCAAATAAAAACTATAGGATTAAGGTTTATTTTAACTCTTATATTTCTTTATGATAGATTACTTAAGTCTTTATAATTTACTCGTATCTAAAATAACTCTTATATTTTAAAAAACATAGCATATAAGCCCCTTACATCAAATCTAAGTTAACGGTTAGAATCTACTTATATGATATACTGGTTCACAATAAATTATTAATATAATAACTTATATAATTTAAAGAAAAAAAAGGATTAAGGTCCACTTTAGCCTCTATAATTTATCATGGACCACTTAAGCCTTTATGGTTTACTCATGTCTAAAACAACCCTTATATTTTTAAAAATATAGTATATAAGCCCCTCCCATCAAAATTGAGTTAATAGACATTAGAGTCTGCTTATATAGCATGCTAACTCATAATAAATCATTAATATAATGATATATATAATTTAAATTTAAAAAATGGTTAAGATCCATATTATCGTGGAAGAGAAAATGACAGATGAAGGTAGAGAGGCAGAGGTAAGAGAGGCCGGAGGCGAAAGTGAGAGAGAGCTAGACCACCACGTCATAGGCATGGTAGGTGAGGGTACATGAGAGGACGAAGTTGCAGGCGATATGGTCGAAGACTCACAATAGGAGGAAGAGGGACTAAGAGACCACTGCATGCATAGCATCGGATTGATCGACGCACATCCACCTGAGGTAGGATCGAAAGCTCTTAAGCTCGTCGTCATCATCAGAGAGGCTACGTGCATATGATGCCTTGCTAAGCAGTAACGACTTGGTGCTCTTGTTGATGGTCACTTCCACGATAACGCTTCCTCCCGTCATTGATGATAGTCTTAGTTTTTTTTTAACTTAAATTACATATGTCATTATATCAATAGTTTATTATGAGTCAACATGTCATGAAAGAAGACTTTGACGTTTATTAATTCTGACTTGACGAAAAGGGCTTATATGTTATATTTTTGAAAATATATGGGTAAGTTTAGACACGAATAACCCATAAGGGCTTAAGTGGTCCATGGCCAAAACCGCATGGGCTAAAATGGATCTAACTCTTTTTTAAACTTAAATTATATATATCATTATATTAATAGTTTATTATAAGTCAATATGTTACGTAAACAGACTTTAACATTTGTTAACTCAGATTTGTCAGATGGGACTTATATACTATGTTTTTTTAAAATATAAAAAGTTATTTTAGACATGAATAAATCATAAGGACTTAAGTGGTCCATGACCAAAATCACAGGGGCTAAAATGGATCTTAATCCAAAAAAAAAATTTCTATAACATGCTACTTCTTAACAAGTTCTAAAATACTTGACATTGCAATCATATTTTGTGTATTTTGCGAGGAGTCGCAATCTCTTTCCCAAGGCATGTTGGAACGTTTGATTTCTCAGCGATGCTTCATTTGATGATTCTGGTAATTCCATGGATAACACTGGTTTCTCCTTTTTCAGCTTCTAGCACGTTGTGAGAAGCTAACCAAGGAGTCTTTCTTTGTTTGTTGTTCTCATCCATCTTCTCGACCGAGTTCGTTTGTGTTTGGGTATGTTGAACTGTATTTTCTTGCAATTGCATTGTCTGAGTGAGACAGTACTTATGTTTTCTGTACTTTATTTTATTTCTTCTGTTAATGCGATAGAATGCGCCATACTGTTTACAGTTGTTATACTTTTAAATCGTATGAAACACAAACGAACGAAGACAATGTGTTTCACGGTGTTGTGGTCATCGTCTCGCATGGGATTACGTCCATGAGTTGATTCCAGAAAGCTTGTGATTCTGATTGTTTGCCATGAGAAGAAAAAGAAGAAAGGCAGAAGCAGATATTTGACATTGCAGTGGCCAAAATTTTAGCCTCTACGGTTCCTTACGAGTACGTCCATAGAATTTGAGGAATCCCAATCTGGTCGGATGTCAGCAGGGAAAAATGTCCTTCGGATAGTTATGTTCTTTGTTTTCATAACATATTAATGTGTTTGCTTGTCATGATCTTTATCTCGAATTCAAGTTCGAGCTATGTTATGGCATTCAGATTGAGAGTTACCAAGCAGCCACGAAGACAAATGGAATGGAAATGCTGGCTTGTTTTCTTTTTCTTTTCTTTCTTTCTTCTTTTCGAGAATGACTTGTATATTCATCTTACCCGTATAAACAAAAAGCTGTCGATCAATGATACCCAAAAACAAATGCACGATTTGAACAAGAAACTGAAATTAACGATCGATCATACACGAGTAGCCTCATACGCTCGATTGTAAAAATTTATAAAAACTCGGCACTTCCGTGCCCTATGGGTTACTCACCTGATCACACTCGGGAATCTTCAGAATCTCTCCGGGGAGATATCATGATGATTCTGGGAATTCTTCAAAAAAGGACATACAAGCAGAAGAAAATGTAACGGTGATCAGCCAACTACTTCTCCGGCTGCACTGCACGATATTCTCTCTCCGTAATGGACTTGAATCTTCTATCTTCGTCCTCTGGTACATCCATCCCTTCTTTAGGGGGGAAACCGCAGATTCTAGCAAACAACCACTGGTCAATGACACCACAATTAATCGCGTCTTTGATTGTGTGCTCCAGGTAACCCTTATCGGTGACCAGATGAGGCTGCACCGTAAGCATTCTCAAAAGCGCTGAAAGACGAGATACAAAGAAATTGATGTCACCATTCCCAGATGAATATGATGAATTAGTGCACATCAAAGCAGGATCTATAATCTGTAAAATGTTCCAATGATTCGAATAGGCAGGCTTGAGATACATGTCATGTTTTAACCGAAACATTGCTCTCTTCTGCAGCTAATATAGTCTACACTTACCAACCGGGTTTGATGTCCATCTTCTCTCACATATGATATCTTTTCCAGCCTTTCTATCACCCAACGAAAAGGGTTGCAAGAATTAATCAGCTACATCCAACCTATATTTGTTTGACATTTCTGTGCCACATTGCTTTTTGACTCCGTACGTTGACGCCGAAGGAGTCCTGCTCTAGTGGAAGCCATGCAAGCATGTTTGCTTATCTTAAGCATCAGCCGTGGAATACAACGCCATTGCCAACTTTCTGCCGAATAACTTGCATTATCCACCGTTCCACCTCGAGCTCCTCAATGGATTCCATGACAAATATTGCAGACCAACATCCCGCCAGACACTTGGTTCCTTTTTGATGAATATCGTGCAGTGCAGCTGAAGAAGTAGTTGGCTGATCACCCTTCCATTTTCTTATGCTTGTATGTCCTTTTTTGAAGAATTCCCAGAATCATCACGATATCTCCCCCGAGAGATTCTGAAGATTCCTGAGCGTGATCAGGTGAGTAACCCATAGGGCATGGAGGTGCCGAGTTTTTGTAATTTTTTACAATCGAGCGTATGAGGCTACTTGTGTATGATCGATCGTTAATTTCAGTTTTTTGTTCAAATCGTGCATTTGTTTTTGGGTGTCATTGATTGACAGCTTTTCGTTATATATATATATATATATATATATATATATATATATATATATATATATATATATTATTGGACTCCTTGTACCAATGATTGTATAGATGTTTGTCATGTTTATACACAATATAGATGCTTGTCATGTGTATACTCGAAAAAAAACATGGGAAAGATCAATTAATTGATCAGTTATATTCTGTGTGGATTAGTCTGTCGATTAACGTTTGGTCTTAGTTCATTTATTGGTATAATATTTAATTGTTTCATCTTTTGAAGATCCAAAGTGGGATGGTTATGTTATAATTGTGTTATTAGTCTAATGAAATTATACTCTCATACATATGATCAAAAGTATAATGAGTTATTATTCTGTATTCGAATCAATGTGATAAGCTGAGTATAATTATGCATATTTTGAATATGGTTCCTAGTAAATCAATTCCATCAGCTTCTTTTGTATTGTGGACTGATAGGATACTCAACTTGAAACATTGCATATTGTCCTAAAAATATATGGATCTTCAATTCACATTAAAGAAATTTAGATTTAATGATTATTTATAAAATATTTTATTATTTATCCATAAAACTTTAAATGTATATATATTTTATTTCTTTAATTATAGTATGAGAATAATTGAATCTAATAATGAAGAATTTCTAGAAAATAACAAATAATTGGGAGTGAAAATCTCAAAATTTTTATCTTGATATTGAGAAAATACAAGTTGATATTCCTTTATTATTTTCAAGGGATTGTTATTCTTCAAATCATTAAAAGAATTGATTAGATGAATAATAAAATAATATTGATAAACTTTTATTTAATTTTAATGTCGTCGTTAACGATCATGTAGAAAAATCACAACTGACAATTCTAAAAAAATCTAAAAAAAAGAGATATATTATTTATGATTATTATGTGTAATATATACAAGAATCAGATTATGATATAGAAATTAAAATGATCTCTTAATATTTTTATAAATTTTGAAAAGCAAGGATTTTGAAAAGTTGAACGATTCAATAAAAGAAAAATTGAAATCAATGATTAGAATGATGTTTGAGAACTCGTCGAATTACTCAATAACTATAAAAGAGTCTGTTATATAAATATAACTCAAAGAATAATATCAAACGATATAATGATTAGATTTACAATCAAAGATTTTACTTATAAAGAATGGATCAATAATAACGAGATATCTTTTCTAGTTTTTTAAATAAACTGAATCACCATGATATTAATAATTTATTATGATTTTGAGTTATATTATAAGAATATGAAAATAATTTTTTAATTAGGTATTCATAGAAAAAATAAAAGAAATATAAATTTTAATATATAAATTTTAAAAATCTATTTATAATTTTAAATAAATCTCCAAGAATATATAAAGCAAGTACCACTTGTCCTAATTTTTCCACCACCAAGCCTGCAAGCACACAAGGAAAATTGTCTTAGGTCAGTGATGACACCAACACAATCGATCCAAATCGATGTACACATCGATAAATCCAAATTTTCAATATATATTCTTTTTTTTTTTGCGGGGAGGGGGGAATTTGAGAGAGGCAACACATGAGGTTTCTGAATGATGCAAGATAGTCCATGATATAAGCAGTAACCTTTTGTTTTGACTAGACAGATTGGAAGTTGAAATAATGGCATCAAGAGCATAATGCAATTAACATTCTTTAAGAAATAATGATCTGATCTCATTGGTCGATAAGTTTGTGCTTCATTAGTTTGTTCAGTTTGCCATGCAGACCAAAAGATTGATGATGAAAAAGCAAACTGTTACTATATATATACACAGTCAAAGTTTATAAATATGTTTATTTTGACTAATATTGGATACTTTACAACATCAACGAACTTCAAGTATGATGAATGATGGATGGTCTCTGTTCCCATACATCATCATGGTATCACTGAATACGTGAGGGTCGTTAATGATCACAATTATTATCCAAAAATCAACATTTGATGTGTGTTTTATCATTAACGATGAGAACTTACATTTGATATATTTGAAAGTATATGTATTGCTTGATACCAATTAGAACAAACATGGCAGATCAAGAAAAAATACCAGTTATGAACCACAGTTTTTGGGCTGAGTTGACTCCCAAAGTTGTTGAAAGTCTCTTCCCTGTTCATCAAGGAACACAAGTTTTAGAGCAGAAACAATCGAGGACATACAATTCATCCAGATGTAGAATTCATACCAATTGATGACTTCATATCCATGTGATAATGCTATTTTTTGTGTATGCAAAACAAAATACTTGTAGCCCTGAGATTCATTCATTCCATGTTTATTCAAAATTACATAATATTGGAAGATAATCTAAAGTTTATCTGAGTTAGTGTTAAAAGGTGTTATCTAGAGTCATACTAAATTCTTTGTATTTGAGTAAGATCTTCGTATATGAGTTATAACTTTGTAAGCTAGATTAGAAGAAGAGTGATGGATAAACCTCTATGAATCATAGAAGTTCACCAAAATTCTTTGCAATTTTCAGACAGATACACCTTTTTTTTATGCTTGTGAGACAACGAAAGTTACTGAAGGATTAAGGAACAAGAGATGAAATATAATTGACCAAGAGATGAAATACCATCGTATCCAAGACTGTCTGATTAGCAATCAAAAACTCAAATCACAGAGAGATCGAGATAGTTATATGAAAGGTACACGGATTCGATTATTACAGGGATGCACGTTGTCACCAAGAAGAAGATGAAAGAGTCTAGGACGATCGACAGAGAAATGCGGGAGGAAGAGGCCTCGAGATAAGATCGGGAGGAAACCGATGCTCTCTCTTTCGATCGCAGACGACCATTGGAAATAACGACATCGTTTCGAATTCGAGGGACGACAAGGCGCCCAAACCGCGCCATAAATAGAGGTCCCCAAATGCGATTCCCACATCACCGTTACAATGCATCAATAACAAATCCAACGATCGCTAGTAGCCTAGTAGTGGAACAATGTGGTACTGACGAGACAACCGTATAGTATTTCTACTTTGATGCATCAGGATCCAACGGTTACGAGCAAGTTTCTATAAATATCTAGTCCCGTCGAGTTCTTCCCACCCACAATACAATACAAGCCCACGAACGAGAGCTTCCTGACTCATAATAGGGCTCATTGAGCCCATTAAGGCTCCAATTCATAGTCGCATCAATAGTAAATTTTATTTGTAGAAATTATCATAAATATTTTATATGTTACGTTAACACCTTACGGGGACGACTTAAGTTACCATACAAGACGGCACACGAATCATACCAGATCCCTGCTAATCGTGTCACGATAAAACCCTAAAAACCCGACCTATCGTCTTCTCTACTGACGTCTTCCTTATCCCGGCCGTCAATGGCGAAGACCGCCGCCCGCTCCGATCCCTCCAAGAAGGAGAAGAAGAAGAAGAAGGGGAAAGGGGCAAAGCGTCTGCCCTCCGGCCCCGCCGCTGCTGCCATGAAGGCGGCGAAGCCGCCCCCCACATTGAACCCCTTCGAGAGCATATGGTCTCGCAGAAAGTTCGACGTCGTCGGCAAGCGACGTAAGGGTGAGGAGCGTCGTATCGGTCTCTCCCGATCTCTCGCAGTCGAGAAGGTGCTAGACTTTCTTCCTCCATCTTCTTCTTTTGCCATCATTATATACCCAAAATTCTACTCGTTCCTTTAGACCATCTTTATTTTCTTGTTTGAATTTATCTTTTTATGGTTCTACGAGGTTCGTGATGATTTAAAGGTAGACGCACTTTGATGGAGAAGAACACTTTTATCACCATGAATTATCATCTCCCATAATCTTTGTTTCTTGAAAAGGCTTTTCATAACTTGCTTTAAGTTATTTTTATGGTTTTACTGAACTCTTGATGGTCGAATGAAAGATGCAGACTTATTAAAGACGAAACTTTCATCATTTTGCTTTATCGAAAAGATCTTTTTCATTTTTTGTACATAGCTGCCTTTGAGGGTTCTTCTTAACTGTTCTTGGGTTCTCAGTGACATGGGAAGATAACTTTTGATTACCATTGATGTCGTCTCTTATCATTTATGTTCCTCGAAAATATGTTTGCCTTTTATTGTTTGAAGTTGTTTTTACGGTTCCTACTGAGTTCTTGATGGTTTAAATAAAGAAACAACCTGTTGGAGAAGAAACTATACGTTGGGTTCCCAATAAAATAGGAAGAGAACGTTCATCATCATCCCTAATCATTTGAATTTTATGATTCTATTGAGTTCTTGATGGTTTAAATAAAGACGCTTCTTGTTGGAGAAGAAATTAGGATGGAAAAAGAAAATTTCATCAACTTCAGAATTTCTGTTACTGGATAAGATTTCTGTTCTTTCATGGTTCTACAGAATTATTAACCGTTTAGAGAAAATGGAACTTATTTGGAGAAGAAATTGGAAATTGCATCTCTTTTGGCTTTTCTTCAGTTTTCACAGATAGAGGAAGAAACTTCCATCATCCTCATCTCTCATCATTTTCATTCCTTGAATATATCATACTGCATAGTTATGGCCCCACTTTAAAATGATGACATGTGGCATGTTGTTGAGAAGATATGAAACAATTCTTTTGTTGTGATTCTTGGTTGTCGATGACAGAGGAAGAAGACTTTGCTGAAGGAGTATGAGCAAAGTGCAAAGTCATCCGTGTTTTTGGACAACCGAATTGGAGAAAAGGATGATACTCTACAAGAATTCGACAAAGCCGTGTTACGTCTTCAACGTGAGCGCCAGGTTGTATTTTCTTCAAATATGCTAATTTGAACTTGCTTTTTCCCAGCAATCTACTCAATGAATTATGTGATTCATTTCCATTTAGCTTTCTAGCTCTGTGAATGTATATCATCACAATATCTCCTTGGGTTCAGTTGAATTGCCATCTGTGTTTGTGACACTTCTTATGGCTCTTTCTTACAACTTTTCTTCGGTTTTATATTTTAGTTATAAAAGTTCAGTTCTTCATTGTTTTTCTTGTGTAGTTGTCCATCATCGGGATGCAGTGCCTGATATATTAATTGTCCATCTGGAAATTTCTTTCAAAAGTATCTATGGATTATTACTATAATACAATTATTGCAAATAAAAAAAGGAGTGTCAATACCATATCATCAGCTTGTTTGGTTTACATTCAGTTTAAGTAGTGTCGATAATTTCCAACCTTTAGAAATGCACTTGGGAACAAACACAGCAAAAGTGGAAAAATAGCACCTCCTTTGTTCATAAATTGTGTTGAACTTCAGTTGGCATGTCTTTTTGGAGATGGTCATGGTATAAAAGGGTTCAAATGTCAAATCCCCAGCATGTTCCTTGGATGTAAGTTCTATTATCAGTTACTTTGCGTTTTTTGTTTCTAAAGTTGAAGAGTATTCCTTTGAGGCAATTGCATCTTTTTGTGAGGGTTTCCAAAGAAGATAGATCGACTGAGTTAAAATTTCCATTTTGCATGGAAGCTCTACTCTTTCAAAATGGTATTCATGCTTTTGGATTTACTTTATATTTATTTCAGTCTTTCATGATTTTCTTCATATATTTTGGTCTGATCATTAGAGTAGAAAGCAGTGAATGGAAATTAGCGAATATATGCTCAAATCTGATGTTAGTTGTATTACTCTATCTATTTAGTTAAAGTTGAAAAGAACTAGCAAATACAATTTGTCCGATGACGAGGAAGATGATACTACAGTTGATCAGCCACATTCCTCTGACAAGGATGATTTTGAGGATGAAGTGCCCCTAGATGATGATGAAGATGCTGATTTCAAGAATGGAGGTGAGTAAGCTCTTCCTTGCTACAATTCCACTGTTATGTGATGCAACAAATGATCAATTACAGCTATACTATAATAGATCAGTTTATTGCCATGATCATTTGGGTGGAACAATTAATTGGGTCGTGATTTGTACCTTCAACTTTGAACATATGCATGGATGATCTTTTTTACATAAACCTTTTTATATAAAAGACAATTTAATTGTGTTTTCCAGGTGGTTTAGCATCGCCAAAACATTTGAGCTTGCAGTCTCTGCAAAATTCTTCAGAATCTAGCTTGCTTGATGGAGAGGATCAGGTAATGTTCTGTTTCACTATTTAAATGTAATATCTTTCTTTTTCATGGAATTTCTCATGACGATTTGGTGACTTTAGTGATTTGGATTTGTCTTAAGGCATAATGATCTAAATCTCTTTGTTGATCTGTCTGTAACTTTATTTACTTACAAAAACTCATGAAGATTTGGCTGGCTTCTAGCAACTAAAAGTTAAGAATAGATCTTAGTTGCTGCTAATTTCATTTATTTTATTTTTCAGAGTTTGAATTTGTCTTCTGTGTCCTTTATTACAAGTTAAATTGCATCAGTTTAAAGTATATGCCTTCTTGATTTAGATAATTGAATATCATCAGCTGCATTGGCTTAATAATCTGATGATAAATTTCAATGCCTAACCTTGGACCATGGTTGAGCAGCAGATTGATCCTTTGATGGATCGACCAGTTGATGGGGCAAAAATTTAATTTTTTAAACATGTTCAGAAGTCCTCTGGTGCTGGTTTATCTCGAGCATAAATTTATTTCAATTTTATACCTTTCACTGTTTGTTTCTATTTGTCCTCATTCACAGCCTTCTCTGGCTCATTCCAAGTTTCATCTAATATATTAGGAGTTGATATTTTTGGGTGATTCAACTGAAATTGTTGGATCTCTAATCGTATACTCCATCCATAATTCAGGAACTTTTTTGTTTGTACCTAATCTGTTTGATCTAATTTTGTGTTGGACTTCTTTTTGCATGGTTCTTTCTGACATGTCTCAGAATATAATATCTCTAATTACCAAATATTTTTGCATATTGTTCTTTAATTATTCAAGCTTCTAACCAATCCTTTCTTTAGTTATTAGCAACTGTAATACTCATTTCATTTTTTTCATGTTCATAACATTATCACAAACTTTTATGTCTCAATTTATTTAGTTTTGGACCGATTCATTTTCTCCTTTACCATCTTGATTTAGCCTGGATCAACATCCTTTCAGTATTTCATTTCAATTCTGGGCAGGTCTGCTGCTGTATGTCCTGCATACAGTTTTTGGAAAATGTTCTTCAACCACCTTATGTCAACACCCATGTCATAGTGGAGCAACCTCAATGTCTAACAAGTTTTGATTCTTCTGTGCCAAGGCCATTTTTGTGTTTAACAAATGATATAGTGCCAAGTTGAGTTGTTTTAATATTATTTAGTCTTCATTAATAGAGGTTTAATAATCCACAAAAAACTTTCTAAAATTATCAAAGCACAACATAACTAAAATTTTGGTGTATGTTTTAGAAAAATTCCCTCGTGCTTACAAGCATGGTTCACATTATTGATCTGTACCGATGTATTGACCAGTTGTCAGTATGATACATACCGAGCTATACCGAGTTATACCAAGTGTACTAACACATCATATACTGGGGGTGTATTGATGTACTACCCGTATCGATCCTTTATCGGACCTCGTACCGCCCATACCGAGCAGTATGCTTCGGCATGTCAAACCTTGCTTGTAAGCAAAAAATTGTTTGCAATGCATCTAAAAGAGTTTTGATCTCTCTTCACAATGTGCTTACAGGAGATGGCGAGATGAATCTGAACCTCATATTTGGATGTAAGCAATACTTTTCTAATAGCAGGTTAAATATGCAAAGCAAAACCTAAAACAGGCTTGCATTATCAGTGACCAAACTCATTATCCTTTCTGAGTAATACCCTAGAAATTAAAAAATTACTTGGAGATGAACATGATATTACTGAAAACTAGACGTGCGTGAATAAATTTAGCATCAGTATGCAATTGCTACACAATCATCACATCAATATCTGATAAAATCTAGTTCAGTTTGTTTAGCACATTTTATGTCAAACTTTTCACTGATAGTGCTTTACAATTTTACATTCTGGCAACTGGAGGAATGTTTGAGCTTAAAGCTCCAAAACATTGTTTAAAAAATGGAGATAACAAGTCAGATTTGTGCATGCTTTTCAAAATTTTTGGAGATCTTCTGAATATTCGAGTCACCTCCTCACAAGCGCAAAGGCTATATATCTAGTGTATGCATGTATATAACTCATGAACTTGCCCTAAAAATAATTTGCATAAAAACAGAAAGATACAGGGAACACCTTAAGAATTTAGTGATGCTTTCTTATCTCGATCCATGGAGTCTACATTTGATCTAGTTAGGGCTTTAATGTTCACGAAATTTGCATTTGTTTCCTTTGCATAGGTTATGAATTCATATATAATTAAACATGGCAGTTAGGATTGTACTTCCTTTTTCCATGTTCTTGTTTTTTTTTTTGAACCTTGTCAAATCTTGTGTCTGGAGTGTTTCTTTAATAAAATGAGCTTATGTGTTCATTTATGCCTTCGTAGTTATATAATAATTAAGCTTTGTACTCAATTAAATTTTAGATGTTCACAACATAGTATTTTGACTTGGCAGACACACAAATCTAAGAAGCAAGTGATGATGGAGATAATCTCAAAGAGAAAATTTTACAAGGTAGGTACTAGACATTATAGATTTGAATTTTTATGTTGCTTGTTTATTTTCCTTGTAATATACTGTTACTAGGTTTATATAAGCTTGTTATCCTTGAGGTGTATATTACTAAGAGCCATCATATCAACATCCTATTTGTCGTTATTGCATATTGTTCGTTGGTGGTTCTGATTCTGCAGCATGTTTAAACGGCTTATCTAACAAATTTATGTAATGAGAAAAGACAAAGGTGTTGATAGAGGTTATTACTGGTTCCTTACTGATTAACTGTTTAGTTTGTATTTTTTTGTTGATGCTAATAAACACCATTGGTTGTGTATTAACCATAACTAATATGTTGTATTTTGCTGATTGTAAAAATTGATGACTCTACTTATGGCTACTGAAAGTTAAAAGGCCTGTACTATGCCTCAACCATTCTTGGTTTCAAATATCGAGTCATCTTCTACTTAAAGATTTCGGAAATATGGAATGTATTGGCAACTTTAATGCCACACTGAGGTTGCTCCCTTGCAGCCTGGGGCTAGTTATTGGATCACATAATTTTTTTGCTTTTAGTGACAAGGCTGTGTTCCCAGACTTTGTATTGGCAAGGAGCTTGTGGTGCCCTTTTACTAATTATTACTGACTTGGTTGTTAAAAATAAATGGAAATGCTATCATGACTATTAAAAGTTACAAGCCTCTTTATTTTTTTTATTACAATTTTTGCTGCCAGGTAACAATAGTTCATTAAGCTTACGATGTGGTGGCCGGATTCATTCTTATTCTTTATGTTCTAGTACCATTATCTTATTGGAATAATGCTTACGATGCCAAACACTTTCCTATTTTTTCATCAAGTATTTTTGACATCGATGGGCAATTTTACAATGTGTCCCGGATTTTAGATGAGAAGTCACTCACATTCAACGAAGAAGCCTATAACAATTATTCGAAATTATACTTCAGTGCCTCCCTTATGTATAGTTATGGTTTTACCATGGCTTGTTTTACGTCAAGCATCTCTCATGTTGCTCTCTTCTATGGGAGGTAGGAACTGTAACTTTTTTTTTCTTGTAAATAAATATTCATTGTAATGTTTGTTTTTGGTACAATTAGTGTGCTATTGTTTTTATAGTTGAAATAATTACCTTACTCCTGATTTAGTTACGTGTTATAATTTTGTTTGTTGATAGTTCTCTTCTGGTGTTAAGCAGATCACTATGGCTACAATTTGTCAATTCATATCAGTGTCAAATGCAAGATGTTCACACGAGGTTGATGAAACAAAATTACGAGTTTATTCCCCGGTGGTGGTACTACTCTCTACTCTTCTCCACGATGGGTTTTACCAACTTGGTATGTGAAATATTTAGCGATCAACTTCAACTTCGCTATTGGGGAGTTCTATTAGCTTGTGCCTTGGTGTTAATATTTTTGCTTCCAGAAGGTGTCATGATGGCTACTACTAGTTCGGTAAGATGAATATTGAGTCATCGTATGCTCGTATATGGTTGTAGCCCAACGTTGTCAATATTTTTCTTGTAATCCAGCTTAATATGATAATTATAATTACTATATTGCAAGAATTTTCAATAAAACTTTTATTAGAGATCATAATTGGGTACTTGCATTCGGGTAAACCTATTGCAAATATTGCATTCACAACATACGACTCTACTGCAATTAATACGGCAAAATATTTTACTATGGATATGAAGAGAGCATATTACATGAAGATTCCTCCAAAAGTAATGTTCTTGATACAGGTATTTTCTGGACCACTTTGTTACATTAAGATACATCACAATTTATGTACCATATATTGACATATTTTTGCAAATCCATATTTTGAATTTGCTAATATTATTATATTATATTTACCATCCAATATGTTTTTCTTTGTATGTAGATTCTAGGTAGTATACTAGCATGTGTGGTTAGCTTCAGCGTTGGATGGTGGGTCTTACACTCGGTGAAAAATATATGTTATCCAGAATTATTGCCCAAGGGAAGTCCTTGGACATGCCCTTAGGAAAGAAGGTCATTCGCTATAGGAGTCACATGGGGTGTTATAGGTCCAATTAGAATGTTCTATCCTCATGGCACGTACTCCATCATCTTTATCTTCATCATTATTGGATTCCTTGCACCAGTGGGAGTGTGAATGTTGTCGCGTGTATACCCAGAAAAAACATGGATAAAACATGGATAAAAAACATGGATAAACATGCGAAGGTGGACCTCCGCGGCTCCCCCTGTTGCCAGTTCTGTCTATAAAATGGTTCTCATGGTACACATCGAGTGCGAGTGACCGACTGTGTGATGGCTAAGTGTTTGATATTATTTATTTTTATACTAATTATGGTGCTTATTTTTATAATGACAGTTTATGAAAGAATGACTAGAGAAAAAGAGTGCTGTTTGCGTCATCTTAGTTCCTGCCTAGACTAATAGTACTATGTAGTTTATTATTGTAATCCTGCTCATATTTTTATTTATCTATCTTTATTTAGTGGATGTGTGATTAAGTATTAGGAATGTGCTTTAATTTTGTACGTGGATACTATGAATGTAATGAAATGAGGAGGTTAAATCTGTGTTATGGTAAAACTTTTCTTTCTCAGCTATTTCATTATGCACAATATATATATATATATTTTTTATTTTTTGTTTTTTTTTCTTCTTTCTTTGGTTTTTCATGTTTGATTCGATCACCTGGGCGGGCACAATGCCAGCCATCGGAAGCCTAGCAGCGGCGTCGAGGAAGCCTCGGCCTCCGGGCTCTTCTACGGCAAGCGCAAGCGCCACCGCGGCGGCCTCCGGCGGCGACAGGGTGCACCGGTGTTCGGTGTGCCTGAAGACGTTTCCGTTGGGGAAAGCGCTGGGGGGCACAAGAGGTACCACAACGACGGGAGCGTCGGCAGCGGCAGTACCTCGGCGGCGATGACGTCGTCGGAGGCGGCGAGCTCGAGGCACAGGGCGTTCTATCGGAACCCGCCAACGTCGCCGGACCCGAAGTTCAATGAAGTCAAGGGTTGGGTGGCGGCGGTGAAGGAGGAGGAGGAGGTCCAGAGCCCGTCGACTTTCAAGAAATCGAGACCTGTCATCCCGGTCTGAGCGAGTCAACCTCTCTCAATGTGCCCGCCCAGGTGATCCAATCAAACCTGAAAAACCAAAGAAAGAAGCAAAAAAAAAAAGAAAAAAAAAGAAAAAAAAATATATTGTGCATGATGAAATAGCTGAGAAAGAAAAGTTTTACCATAACACAGATTTAACCTCCTCATTTCATTCCATTCATAGTATCCACGTGCAAAATTAAAGTACATTCCTAATACTTAATCACACATCCACTAAATAAAGATAGATAAATAAAAATATGAGCAGGATTACAATAATAAACTATATAGTACTATTAGTCTAGGCAGGAATTAAGATGACGCAGACATCACTCTTCTTCTCTAGTCATTTTTTCATAAACTGTCATTATAAAAATAAGCACCATAATTAGTATAATAATAAATAATATCAAACACTTAGCCATCACACAGTCGGTCACTCGCACTCGGTGTGTACCATGAGAACCATTTTATAGACAGAACCGGCAACAGGGGGAGCCGCAGAGCTCCACCTTCGCATAGATGTGGGTCGTGTGGTGCTTCGAGGGTGAGGGTAATAACAAGGTAAGAGGGTGAGGGTAACTTAGTATACAACAAGCAAAAGAAGAACAAAAGAAACACGCCGTTGTAGTTTGTGTCCTTCCCAAGAAGGGGAAGTAAGTGATGGTAGTGGAACTTCTCTCTTTCTTCGGAAGAGAGTAGTTGGCATGAATTGAAGGGCATCAATGATGGGTTGAGAGAAAAGAGATGGGAAGGGTAAGGTATGGGGTTCAGTCAATAGTTGGGACGAGGTGTGGAGGTGCGGTTACTCTCTTCCTCCCTCTTTTTATATGCATAGCTGTAAGAGAAGCACAGGAAAGAGAGAGAGAGAGAGAGAGAGCAGTGTGCATATACATAGCTGTAAGAGAAGCACAGGAAGAGGGGTTGAATTTCCAAATGGAAATGGCAACCATTGCTGCGCGGTCCCTCTGCTTACTTCCAGTGTACATAATGGAAATGCCATAGCTATTCCGTTCCCATGTCCATAATAGCATACTCGAAGGATGTGACGTGTATGTACATTTATACATTCATAGGCATACGTTAATCAGGGATGAAGAGAAGGAGCAGGGCAGCATGACACGAATAGCGCCACATATTATGTAATCTAGATGCGAGCTTCGCCACAAAGTAAGTAGCAGGTAATGGCGCATCATCATCGTTATGGGACGGATGTGTCACGCACCACCCAATTAATGATGGTGATGGTGGGTGCACATCGCCTGGGTGATGATGACGGCGAGATGTAGGTAGATGCGAACCATGTAGCTTCGGGTGTACGACCATGGTTGAACTGGCCCATTTCGATCTGACTCCCAATGGTGGTACCTCCGAGTCCCGCATCTTTCCACCGATAAGAAGATGATGTGCCCTGGTAGGTGCCTCCGCCGTGACAGACGGTTGTTTTCGTGGATTCGTTTGATGAAGGGTCGAACGGTTAAATTCTAGATGATGTATTGACCAACAATCATGTTACGATGATCTCATCACCGTTCGATATGAAATCAACGGTTCGATGCTCAAGATTATTTACATTTATCTCATTTATCTTGTGATGGACCAACTATAGGTATCGGATGGAGACGTGGTGGAACCAATATATATACTCGACTCGTATCTTGTTATTGTTGTATCGTGATGCGCTCGAAAGATCTCTCTCATCGCTAAGTCGTGTTCGAGGTCAGGTAGCGATGTACTTCTAGAAAAGGGTTGGCACCCGATCACGAAAAGGATCAATCCATTAATGTCATGATTATATATATATATATATATATATATATATATATATATATTTGAAGCAGCTTAATAAGTCATTATTTCGGACGAAATTAGTGATAGTGATGAGGGAGAGTGAATAAGAGATGCCACTGCATGTCTCTCTCTCTCATTAGGGATTTATGTGTCAAGTAATCGAACAAGTTTCAACAATCGGTTTTTTCATTCATGATTTCTCAAAATCTATGGTTTCATTGATTTTGATATGGCTTTTTATGTTCTTACATCTATATAATTATTTCTCTTTGGTTTCCAAGGGGGTATTTGGTTTCTCCCGAGGTATTTTACGCCGAGCATCTCTCTTTCATCAAAAAGATTTCTCAGAATTTATAGTTTAGCCGATTTCATGTGTTATGCCGCTGTATTCCGGAGCCAATCTAATCTTCTTTTATTGGCTTTGCATAAATCAGATATATCGAATATTTTGCTAACTTGACCTATCTCATCAAAATTATTTTTGGTTGACTTTGACACGAGAAAGATATCTTACATATGCATTCAAATATGTCAAATGTAAGTTCTCATCATTAATGATAAAACACACATCAAATGTTGATTTTTGGATAATAATTGTGATCATTAACAACCCTCACGTATTCAGTGATACCATGATGATGCATGGGAACAGAAATGATACCATGTTATTGTCTTAATAACTGAACCATTAACAAGCGTCGGGGATGGCGCTTGTGGTGTAGGAGCAAGGGTCGGTGGGTCCCATGACTGAAGCCATCGTTGGAACGGTGTCAGTTGCTGCGTGAACTGGGGAATGAGGGGAATGATGGCCGGCATCATCATCCCTGCCAAGGTTTGGATTTGGTGCGTGAGGTTGTGGAAGGCCTCGGGTGAGATGGGAGGTTGTCCCATGGCAGTTCCGAGAGGCATCAGCCCGGGATTGCTGAATAGCGGCTCGGAGTTGCTCTAGTGGCATTCCCTTCTAAGCTCGGAGGGGGTGAAAATTGTTCCCCCAGCCCGAAGGTCGAGTGAGGCGGGGGTGGCTCTTCTTCGGAATGTTCTACAAGGTGACTCTACTAGGGGCGTCATTGTGACATCGAGCCCTCCTTCTAGCATCAAAATGCTAGTGAACTTTACACCGTGACCGGCGAGTCAACATGGCTTAGTTTGGCTCCGGATATCCAAGGAGGTACCCATGAAGACTTTGGACCGGTCGTCGGGTTGGGTCAAGCGGAGCAGGTCATCGTCTGCTTCCTCATCATCGAGCCCTACACACAGGTCGAAGTCGGGGGATTGTTTTCCCGACCGGACCTCTTCGAAGGTCAAGTTAGTGGTGTTGGATCTCACTCAAAGTCCTCTCCCAAGTTGTTCAGGAAAAAGGCCACCTCCTGTCATAGCCAAGTAGTTGGCTCTTATACTTGCGCACGAGGATTGATTGTACAGGGTTTGTTTAATGACTACCGACCCATGCACATGGCTAGCTCGCACCTTCAGTGCGATCGATGTCTGCATTAGGGCGGTTTTGTACTTGGCAACACCATCCCAAGTTCCTGGGGGCAGCTTTGTACTTGATGATATCGTCCTGATTTCTCGGGATCGGCTTCGATCTTGATGGCGCCGACCCGGGTTCCTCGGGTGGGGTCGTACCCGACGGCCCCAGCCCAAGCATGGAAAGGAGGCTAAGGTGGTGGGGCTTGGTTGGCCACGTTGCCATGGATGTTGTCGTGACATGTATTCTAAAATATGCCCTATCACTTTTCTAACTAGTCAGCCTTCGGTGTTCACGTTGCCATCAATAACCAGGTGAGAAAAAGAGAAAAAAGGTTTTGAAAGCAATAATGTACCAACGCCAATCCACTTAATATAGAATATTCCCACTATCCAGTTCACGATTTTTTACATATTTTTTTTGGGATCACTGACAGATTTAATTCCTTAACTATCACAGCCACACCGACACCTTTAAAACTAATAAAAGTATATTTGGCAACGGAATCACAACTGTTTCTATTAATGGTTGGACAATTAATCCTTTCCACTATATTTAGAGATGCTTTCATCCTTTATATCTGCTCAATTTACAGCTTATTCTCTAATAGGAGTCCTACCAAATGGCCGATGAAGAAGGTGATATGCCCTGACATCTTTCGTTTTGACTTCTTACTGTCATCCTTATATGATTCTTTTTCATTTTCTTCCTCCCTCTCCTCTTCTTTCAGGTTCTTCGATTCTGGATGACTCTCCGATCGAGCAGGTTCGGTTGACAGTCCCACCAACAGATGATAACACATTGCAGGTCTTGACATTCCGAACATGGCTTATCGTGCAGGTCTTGACATTCCGAACATGGCTTATCGGAATCCCCATTTGCATCCTCGGGTCCGTAAGTGCAGCATTATCCTTTTACCGACAGCAAATGTTCTTTTTTTCATATGTCTGCATCAACATGATGGTGTTCATTGCTGGGAAACTAATGGCTAACATGCTACCGAACAAAGTGATAAGAATGCCATACACAAACTGGAGTTTCTCGTTGAATCCGGGACCCTTCAACTTGAAAGAACATGTGGCGACCACCATGTTGGCCGGCAGGGTAAGTGCTTCTGCCGGCTTTGAAATATTAACCATATCCAAGATCTTCTACCACAAGGATATCCCGTTACTACCGGCCATACTGCTGGTACTATCGATTCAGGTGATTTCTTTTGTTATCATGAAATCGGTGTAAAAAAAAACCATTAGTTATTCTTTAGAAAAAGTAATAATATGGTGCTGAATTCTTCGAATGTTTTTAGTTAATTCTAGTTGATCTTTCCCTACTTCCTTTGAAGAAGTGACAACTTAAAATGGCTTATGGTGTGTTGTTTCTCGGATATGGGTTTGCTGGCATATTCATGAAGTTGCTAGTGCACTCGCCCTATATGTGGTGGCCTTCGACTCTAGTAGACGTCGCCTTCTACAGGTGGCGTGCCTCTCCTCATAAACAATGCAAAAGACAAGAGACTTTTAGTTTATTTAACATGTCTTCGTTGTTTGCACTCGCAGAGCATTACACGAGCCGGAGAAAAGAGCCAAGGGAAAATTGTCACGATATCAGTTCTTCATTATAGTCATCGTTGCAATTTTTACCTACAGTATTATTCCTGTTTACCTCTTTCCTTCTATCACGGCTCTATCGTTCGTTTGTTGGATATGGAAAGACTCGATAACTGCGCAGCAAATAGGTTCTGGATTCAATGCATTAGGCATAGGCTCTTTTGCGTTGGATTGGATGACCATGTCATCCTACATGGACATGGTATAAAAGGGTTCAAATGTTCATAAATTGTGTTGAACTTCAGTTGGCATGTCTTTTTGGAGATGGTCATGGTATAAAAGGGTTCAAATGTCAAATCCCCAGCATGTTCCTTGGATGTAAGTTCTATTATCAGTTACTTTGCGTTTTTTGTTTCTAAAGTTGAAGAGTATTCCTTTGAGGCAATTGCATCTTTTTGTGAGGGTTTCCAAAGAAGATAGATCGACTGAGTTAAAATTTCCATTTTGCATGGAAGCTCTACTCTTTCAAAATGGTATTCATGCTTTTGGATTTACTTTATATTTATTTCAGTCTTTCATGATTTTCTTCATATATTTTGGTCTGATCATTAGAGTAGAAAGCAGTGAATGGAAATTAGCGAATATATGCTCAAATCTGATGTTAGTTGTATTACTCTATCTATTTAGTTAAAGTTGAAAAGAACTAGCAAATACAATTTGTCCGATGACGAGGAAGATGATACTACAGTTGATCAGCCACATTCCTCTGACAAGGATGATTTTGAGGATGAAGTGCCCCTAGATGATGATGAAGATGCTGATTTCAAGAATGGAGGTGAGTAAGCTCTTCCTTGCTACAATTCCACTGTTATGTGATGCAACAAATGATCAATTACAGCTATACTATAATAGATCAGTTTATTGCCATGATCATTTGGGTGGAACAATTAATTGGGTCGTGATTTGTACCTTCAACTTTGAACATATGCATGGATGATCTTTTTTACATAAACCTTTTTATATAAAAGACAATTTAATTGTGTTTTCCAGGTGGTTTAGCATCGCCAAAACATTTGAGCTTGCAGTCTCTGCAAAATTCTTCAGAATCTAGCTTGCTTGATGGAGAGGATCAGGTAATGTTCTGTTTCACTATTTAAATGTAATATCTTTCTTTTTCATGGAATTTCTCATGACGATTTGGTGACTTTAGTGATTTGGATTTGTCTTAAGGCATAATGATCTAAATCTCTTTGTTGATCTGTCTGTAACTTTATTTACTTACAAAAACTCATGAAGATTTGGCTGGCTTCTAGCAACTAAAAGTTAAGAATAGATCTTAGTTGCTGCTAATTTCATTTATTTTATTTTTCAGAGTTTGAATTTGTCTTCTGTGTCCTTTATTACAAGTTAAATTGCATCAGTTTAAAGTATATGCCTTCTTGATTTAGATAATTGAATATCATCAGCTGCATTGGCTTAATAATCTGATGATAAATTTCAATGCCTAACCTTGGACCATGGTTGAGCAGCAGATTGATCCTTTGATGGATCGACCAGTTGATGGGGCAAAAATTTAATTTTTTAAACATGTTCAGAAGTCCTCTGGTGCTGGTTTATCTCGAGCATAAATTTATTTCAATTTTATACCTTTCACTGTTTGTTTCTATTTGTCCTCATTCACAGCCTTCTCTGGCTCATTCCAAGTTTCATCTAATATATTAGGAGTTGATATTTTTGGGTGATTCAACTGAAATTGTTGGATCTCTAATCGTATACTCCATCCATAATTCAGGAACTTTTTTGTTTGTACCTAATCTGTTTGATCTAATTTTGTGTTGGACTTCTTTTTGCATGGTTCTTGCTGACATGTCTCAGAATATAATATCTCTAATTACCAAATATTTTTGCATATTGTTCTTTAATTATTCAAGCTTCTAACCAATCCTTTCTTTAGTTATTAGCAACTGTAATACTCATTTCATTTTTTTCATGTTCATAACATTATCACAAACTTTTATGTCTCAATTTATTTAGTTTTGGACCGATTCATTTTCTCCTTTACCATCTTGATTTAGCCTGGATCAACATCCTTTCAGTATTTCATTTCAATTCTGGGCAGGTCTGCTGCTGTATGTCCTGCATACAGTTTTTGGAAAATGTTCTTCAACCACCTTATGTCAACACCCATGTCATAGTGGAGCAACCTCAATGTCTAACAAGTTTTGATTCTTCTGTGCCAAGGCCATTTTTGTGTTTAACAAATGATATAGTGCCAAGTTGAGTTGTTTTAATATTATTTAGTCTTCATTAATAGAGGTTTAATAATCCACAAAAAACTTTCTAAAATTATCAAAGCACAACATAACTAAAATTTTGGTGTATGTTTTAGAAAAATTCCCTCGTGCTTACAAGCATGGTTCACATTATCGATCTGTACCGATGTATTGACCAGTTGTCAGTATGATACATACCGAGCTATACCGAATTATACCAAGTGTACTAACACATCATATAATGGGGGTGTATTGATGTACTACCCGTATCGATCCTTTATCGGACCTCGTACCGCCCATACCGAGCAGTATGCTTCGGCATGTCAAACCTTGCTTGTAAGCAAAAAATTGTTTGCAATGCATCTAAAAGAGTTTTGATCTCTCTTCACAATGTGCTTACAGGAGATGGCGAGATGAATCTGAACCTCATATTTGGATGTAAGCAATACTTTTCTAATAGCAGGTTAAATATGCAAAGCAAAACCTAAAACAGGCTTGCATTATCAATGACCAAACTCATTATCCTTTCTGATTAATACCCTAGAAATTAAAAAATTACTTGGAGATGAACATGATATTACTGAAAACTAGACGTGCGTGAATAAATTTAGCATCAGTATGCAATTGCTACACAATCATCACATCAATATCTGATAAAATCTAGTTCAGTTTGTTTAGCACATTTTATGTCAAACTTTTCACTGATAGTGCTTTACAATTTTACATTCTGGCAACTGGAGGAATGTTTGAGCTTAAAGCTCCAAAACATTGTTTAAAAAATGGAGATAACAAGTCAGATTTGTGCATGCTTTTCAAAAATTTTGGAGATCTTCTGAATATTCGAGTCACCTCCTCACAAGCGCAAAGGCTATATATCTAGTGTATGCATGTATATAACTCATGAACTTGCCCTAAAAATAATTTGCATAAAAACAGAAAGATACAGGGAACACCTTAAGAATTTAGTGATGCTTTCTTATCTCGATCCATGGAGTCTACATTTGATCTAGTTAGGGCTTTAATGTTCATGAAATTTGCATTTGTTTCCTTTGCATAGGTTATGAATTCATATATAATTAAACATGGCAGTTAGGATTGTACTTCCTTTTTCCATGTTCTTGTTTTTTTTTTTGAACCTTGTCAAATCTTGTGTCTGGAGTGTTTCTTTAATAAAATGAGCTTATGTGTTCATTTATGCCTTCGTAGTTATATAATAATTAAGCTTTGTACTCAATTAAATTTTAGATGTTCACAACAGAGGTAGGTACTAGACATTATAGATTTGAATTTTTATGTTGCTTGTTTATTTTCCTTGTAATATACTGTTACTAGGTTTATATAAGCTTGTTATCCTTGAGGTGTATATTACTAAGAGCCATCATATCAACATCCTATTTGTCGTTATTGCATATTGTTCGTTGGTGGTTCTGATTCTGCAGCATGTTTAAACGGCTTATCTAACAAATTTATGTAATGAGAAAAGACAGAAAGGTGTTGATAGAGGTTATTACTGGTTCCTTACTGATTAACTGTTTAGTTTGTATTTTTTTGTTGATGCTAATAAACACCATTGGTTGTGTATTAACCATAACTAATATGTTGTATTTTCCTGATTGTAAAAATTGATGACTCTACTTATGACTACTGAAAGTTAAAAGGCCTGTACTGTGCCTCAACCATTCTTGGTTTCAAATGTCCAGTCATCTTCTACTTAAAGATTTCGGAAATATGGAATGTATTGGCAACTTTAATGCCACACTGAGGTTGCTCCCTTGCAGCCTGGGGCCAGTTATTGGATCACATAATTTTTTTGCTTTTAGTGACAAGGCTGTGTTCCCAGACTTTGTATTGGCATGGAGCATGTGGTGCCCTTTTACTAATTATTACTGACTTGGTTGTTAAAAATAAATGGAAATGCTATCATGACTATTAAAAGTTACAAGCCTCTTTATTTTTTTTATTACAATTTTTGCTGCCAGGTAACAATAGTTCATTAAGCTTACGATGTGGTGTCCGGATTCATTCTTATTTTTTATGTTCTAGTACCATTATCTTATTGAAATAATGCTTACGATGCCAAACGCTTTCCTATTTTTTCATCAAGTATTTTTGACATCGATGGGCAATTTTACAATGTGTCCCAGATTTTAGATGAGAAGTCACTCACATTCAACGAAGAAGCATATAACAATTATTCGAAATTATACTTCAGTGCCTCCCTTATGTATAGTTATTATTTTACCATGGCTTGTTTTACGTCAAGCATCTCTCATGTTGCTCTCTTCTATGGGAGGTAGGAACTGTAACTTTTTTTTTCTTGTAAATAAATATTCATTGTAATGTTTGTTTTTGGTACAATTAGTGTGCTATTGTTTTTATAGTTGAAATAATTACCTTTCTCCTGATTTAGTTACGTGTTATAATCTTGTTGGCTGATAGTTCTCTTCTGGTGTTAAGCAGATCACTATGGCTACAATTTGTCAATTCATATCAGTGTCAAATGCAAGATGTTCACACGAGGTTGATGAAACAAAATTACGAGTCTATTCCCCGCTGGTGGTTCTACTCTCTACTCTTCTCCATGATGGGTTTTACCATCTTGGTATGTGAAATATTTAGCGATCAACTTCAACTTCGCTATTGGGGAGTTGTATTAGCTTGTGCCTTGATGTTCATATTTTTGCTTCCAGAAGGTGTCATGATGGCTACTACTAGTTCGGTAAGATGAATATTGAGTCATCGTATACTCAGTATATGGATGTAGCCCAACGTTGTCAATATTTGTTATTTTCTAGAAATTCTTCATTATTAGATTCAATTATTTTCATACTATAATTAGAGTAATAAAATATATATACATTTAAAGTTTTATGGATAAATAATAAAATATTTATAAATAATCATTAAATCTAAATTTCTTTAATTTGAATTGAAGATCCATATATTTTTAGGACAATATGCAATGTTTCAAGTTGAGTATCCTATCAGTCCATAATACAAAAGAAGCTGATGGAATTGATTGACTAGGAACCATATTCAAAATATGCATAATTTTCCTCAGCTTATCACTTTGATTCGAATACAGAATAATAACTCATTATACTTTTGATCATATGTATGAGAGTATAATTTAATTAGACTAATAACGCAATTATAACATAACCATCCTACTTTGGATCTTCAAAAGATGAAACAATTAAATATTATACCAATAAATGAACTAAGACCAAACGTTAATCGACAGACTAATCCACGCAGAATATAACTGATCAATTAATTGATCTTTCCCATATTTTCATCTATACAATCATTGGTACAAGGAGTCCAATAATAAAGAATATATATATATATATATATATATATATATATATATATATATATATATATATATAACAAATAAGTAATTGATGTGTTGGTCTCATTGATCCTACTTTGAATTCCTTGATTGAGATTGCTCGTGGGAAAGAATCAATCAAGAGGAGTCAATAAAATTGTTTTGGTTTTATATCAAACCAATAGCTCAAGCAAAAGTCAAAATCATTTAATCATTATGATGATAGGTGGAATTGCTAAAACATATATAGCTCTCCAGGAGGTAGAAAACAGTTAGTTCTTGAAGCATAATTACAAGAACTTGAGTAGATATATTGGGTTTAAAAAAATCAAATAATATGAATGAAGGGATGGTCATCATAAAAAAAATCTTAATATATCTTTCATTCATGGTAAACTACACTTAATTCTTCTTGTAGATAAGGTAGGTCTTGAGGCACATTCTTTTGGGAATTTAGCAAGTTGAGAAAGCCATTGAACTCAGAAAGATAACGAAGATCTTGCCTTTTAGAGGCATTTGTTTATTCAAATCTTTATTTTTTGAGATATGTTCTTGCTGCATATAGGAAGGCATACTCTAAACCAAATCTCTTGTCTTGCTTTTGTTGCGTCTCCACATCACTAGGGTGATACATGTGACGTATGTATCAAGCTTTTACGGACTTGCATCTTTGAGTTAGCACCATGTTGAGATCACATCCAAGTACGCTTCTCCACCTGCGAAGGCTAATATCCAATTCTTATCAACATGCTGGTTAATTATCAATCTTAGAAGTAAACTATGTTTCTTATATGTAATCCCTTGTTTTGCTCATTGAGTTTGTGTAGCACTCCATCGAAGTGGTCGAAGCTACTAACTGAAATCACCCCATCTATGAAGTAAAATATGAAAGAAGTGTCATGATAGGTTGTTCGAAGGACCCCTTCCTTCTTATGTACATGTTATGTACTAATTTATATCAATAAATATGTACGTCTAATTTTACCCCTTCTTATGTACATACTCATGTTCGCGTTTCTACGTATTCGCTTTGCTACAAGAGAATAAATTGAGCTATTATTTTTCCTTTTAGTGGTGTTGAGAACACTAATATTATATGTACCCCTGAGGGAAATACCGAGTGTTAGAGTGTTGTGCGGTGAAAAGCTGAATTGCTAAACTCGATGAGATTTGTAAATATGCATTTTCAATTTAGCCCTTATATATATGGGATGGGTGAAACGTTATCTTGTTAAACTCGATGAGATTAGTCATTTACAGTCTTTTAGACTTGTATTGCTAATCTCAACGATAATTCAATATTTTTTTTAAAAAAATAGTAATTCAAGATTAATAACCATGGGCTTATAATGACAAATGAATGCCTTCCGTGGGTTTACTTGTAATGATAAATAAATAGCTTCTTGTACGGGTTGTTTTCATCTAAATATCTTATTTTGATGTTATTATATTGTTTTACTAAGTCGGTGTTGCTGAAATCCGATAGGTTAAGCAAGATTAAAAAAAAAAACAGGATTAGAGGAATAATATTTTTGAGTATTTATTGCTTGCTTCTTTGTCACCAAACCATTAGGAGAAGTGAATTCCATTTTTGAGTATTTATTGCATGCTTCTTTATCAAAAATTTTGTTTTTGTTGCACCGTATAAAAGTGATGGGATCCCTTATGTTCGTAATAAAAATAATATGATATTTTTTAATTTTTCTTAAAAAAATGAGATTGAACAAGCAAAGTATCTATTTTAACAACTGAAACAAGGAAAATTATGTTATTTTCCCTTGACTCTTTTCTCCGGCTCGTGTAACGCTCTGCGAGTGAAAACAACGAAGACATGTTAAATAAATAAATTAAAAGTCTCATGTCTTTTGCATTGTTTACAAGGAGAGGTACGCCACCTGTAGAAGGATACGTCTACTAGAGTCGAAGGCCACCACATATAGGGTGAGTCCATAAGGGCATTTAAAAGCCGAGAAACTTCGTGTAGACACGCCACCTGTAGAAGGATACGTCTACTAGAGTCAAAGGCTACCACATATAGGGTGGACTAGCACGCCACCTATAGAAGGATACGTCTACTAGCAACTTCGTGAATATGCCAGCAAACCCATATCCGAGAAACTATACACCATAAGGGCATTTAAAAGCCGTTACTTCTTGACCAGAAGTAAGGAAAGATCAATTGGAATTAACTAACTAAACCATCAACCATATTATTTATTACCTTTTCTTTATAACTAACAAAATCATCAGAAATCATCAGAATTAACCAACTAACAAAATCATCAGAAATCACCTGAATCGATAGCACCAGCAGCATGGCCGGCAGTAATGTGATATCCTTGTGGTAGAAGATCTTGGACATGGATAATATTTCAAAGCCGACAGAAGCACTTTCCGTGCCAGCCAGCATGGTGGTCACCACATGTTCTTTCAAGTTGAAGGGTCCCGGATTCAACGAGAAACTCCAGTTTGTGTATGGCATCCTCACCACTTTGTTTGGTAGCATATTAGCCATTAGTTTCCCAACGATGAGCACGATGATGTTGATGCAGACTTGTGGTAAATCGAACATTTGCTGTCGGTAAGAAGATAATGCTGCAATTACGGACCCTGCAATGTGTTATCATCTGTTGGTGGGACTGTCAACCGAACTTGCTCGATCGGAGAGTCATCCAGAATCGAACCTGAAAGAAGAGGAGAGGGAGGAAGAAATTGAAAAAGAATTTTTTTAATAAGGATGACAGTAAGAAGTCAAAACGAAAGATGTCAGGGGCATATCACCTTCTTCATCGATCATTTGGTAGGACTCCTATTAGAGATAGTAAGTTGTATTTTGAGCAGATATAAAGGAATAAAGCTGCTGCGGGACAGGGTGCACGCACGGTCATTCACGGGTGGGAGAGATCACGGGACCACGGGCGAAGGAGGGACGGCGAGAAAGGTGCCTAGGGGCGGCGTCGACGACGTCACGGTGTCCTTCTTCGAGGGTGAGGGTAATAATAAGGCAAGGGGGTGCCTCAGGCCACAGTCATGCACACAAGCCCAACGATCTTCTTCTCCGGCCGGCTAACCATCTCCGCCACCTTTATTAATATTATGATTGTGCTTCTTCGCATACGCATACTTACTGAGGAGAATAAGAATACGGACGAGCATGAGGAAGGAAGGGGAGTGGCGAACATGTCAGTGCTGCTTTACCCCACCTCCCACATCCGCTCCCCCCGGGTCCCGCTACGCGTCGTACCCCCTGATCACCACGACCGCCATAAACTCCACCATCCTTATATGGCGGCCAATTATGACGGTCGCGAAGGTGAGGGATGATGCAATTGTTTCTCCCTTTGTCCAGTCACTAGGCTCGATCACTTAGTAGGCAGCAAGCAAAAGAAGAACAAATAGAAACATGCCGCTGCAGCTTATGTCTTCACATATGTATGTGTGTTTCCCAAGTAGGGAAAGTGATGGCAGTGGAACTTGTCTCTTTCTTCGGAAGAGAGTAGTTGGCATGAATTGAAGGGCATCAATGGTGGGTTGAGAGAAAAGAGATAGGAAGGGTAAGGTATGGGGCTCATTCAGTAGTTGGGACGAGGTGTGGAGGTGCGGTTACTCTCTCCCTCCCTCATTTTATATATAGCAGCAGCTCATCAGTCACAGAGAGAGAACAGAAAAAGACCAGATTGAGAGAGAGAGAAAGAGAGCAGTGTGCATATACATAGCTGTAAGAGAAGCACAGGAACAGGGGTTGAATTTCCAAATGGAAATGGCAACTATAGCTGCGTGGTCCCTCTGCTTACTTCCTGTGTAAGCAGAGCAGGGCAGCGTGGCACGAATAGCGCCATATATTATGTAATTTAGATGCGAGCTTCGCCCCAACAAGGGAGCTGTGTGGACGGTAAGTATGGGTAACGGCGCATCATCATCCTTATGCGGCAGATGTGTCACGCACCACCCAATTAATGATGGTGATGGTGGGTGCACATCGCCTGGGTGATGGTGATGACGGCGAGATGTAGGCAGATGCGAATCATGTAGCTTTGGGTGTACCACCATGGTCGGAATTGGCCCATTCCGATCGACTCCCAATGGTGGTACCTCCGAGTCCCACATCTTTCCATCAATAAGAAGATGATGTTCCCGGGTAGGTGCCTCCACCGTGATGACGGTTGTTTTCGTGGGTGTGCAGCGGCGGATGGCGACGCGTGTGGGGAGGGGGAGGGGAAGGTGGTGGGCTACCATGGGGGGTGCACCAGGTTGGCGGGGGTGCGAAAGTTGGAGTAACCGCACCGCCCGGTGAAGAGGCGGAAAGACGCGTCATCCTTCTCCGTAGCCATGTACGCATACGTCGCCCCCTTCTCCATAGACCACTCCTCCAACCTCTGCACCAGCTTCAGTGCGATCCCCCTTCGCCTAAGGAAGCCACTCGATTAGATTAGTATTAAATACAGTGATTGGTTTGGTGGGGGAGATTAACGGGTGATGAGAGTCATCGGCGAGAGGGGGAGACGCGGAGGTCGAGGAGGTAGGCCACCTCCCCATAGATGGTGGCGGTGTGGTGCAGCAAAATGTTTACGGGTCACAATAATTTCAGTACACCAATATTCTTCGTTAAACACTATTAGTGTCATGAGTTGAATACCATTTAAGAGAGCTATATCTTTCACCATTATAGGTAAAATACTATCACCAAATAGATGGGAAGACAAAGTCCCATCTCTAGAGTGTTATAGGATAAGCAAGATGACACGGGTGTGAGGTCAAATGGACGCTGACAAGGTTAGGGGACTTGAAAATCGAACTCAATCAGGATGAAATACTTAGATCGTAAGTAATATAAGAGTGGTGCATCACTAAATCATAGTCATGTGAGCTTTTTTATTTTAAGTCTCCACGAACCTTCGTGTTGACAGAAACTACCTCCCCTAACAAAGGAGAGGTTAGGACCTTCTCTGCTCTTGGGCTGTTGAAAGGCGGAGTGTGGACCTCAATTGTCTAACGACCAATAGATCAAAAGAAGCCTGTACGAGATATAAGAGACATCATAACTTGAGGAGAAAGAGCAGAATGGTGGTAGATCGATCTTTTGTAGAACCGACGCTAGGACTAAAGGGACTCGAGAACTAATTCATTCTATAAGAAATAAGGACAAATTAGAGAAGACTTCTAATAAGGCCCTAGAGGCTCAAATGAAGGAATGAGCCTCACCCACATGATAAGGGGGTCTTTTCCTTCTTTTGAGTATTCACACCCACATTCATCTCGAGTTATTAACTTGAGTATTAAAAGGATCGAGTTGAAAAATCTCTCGTGACCTCGATTTTTGTGTTAGAAACACCTCATGAGCTCGACGTTTCTATCTTGGAGGCACCTCGAATAACCTTACTCATACGAGTCCAGATAACGTCGAGCTGACTAAGATATCAACGACTTTTTATCCTAACACTTATAATGATGAATAAATAGTTTCTTGTATAGGTAATTTTCATATAAATATTTTATTTTGATGTTATTATATTATTTTATTAAATGATAGATATTCTTGGTTGAACAAAACATGCACGTGTATCTTTGGGACACGAAGACACACAAATGAATGTGTCGCTGAGATTTGATAGGTTAATAAAAAATAGGCAGGATTAGAGGAATAATAATTTCTAAACAAAATTAGCACAGTAAAATAATCACTTTCTCATAAACCTTTTTTTATGAAAAATTGGAGTGTAACGTTAGCTTTAGACCTCACCTCATTTTTTTCAAAGCTCCTTTTATTTTTTTACTCTATACCCAGAAAAACAAAACCAATCGGGATGTGGAAAAGAAAATGTGTCACCACACCGTTACGAGAAGTGAATTCCAATTTTGAGTATTTGTTGCATGCTTCTTTGTCAAATGTTAATATGAAGGACATCGTAGAATTGTTTATCGAGATCAAAATTTTTGTTTTTGTTGCTCCATATAAGCTTATCATCTTCATAAAAACAACATGACATTTTTAATCTTTTCTGTAAAACAATTGAGATTGACCAGGTAGAGTATCTATTTTAACAACTGAAATAAAGAAAATTATATTTTTAAACAACTGAACCATGAACAATAATATCCCTCCGACAAATGGAGTGATCAAATTCAATGATGGTCTTAATTGATCACTCAAATTCAATGATAGTCTTAATTGATCACGAGACAACCTTTTACGATAACTCCTGGTGTTGTAGGACAATGAGCCAAGGGGCAATGGTCATCCATCTCCAACCCCCACCAATCAGGTCCATATATACCTCGAAATTGAAGAAAAAGAGTAACAATAATCGTCAAAAAAGTTGCTCCAAGATCCAATCCGATTGATAACACATAATTATAACATGCCCACCATCCTTTGAACATTCGGAAGACAAAGTAGTTAAATATTAAACCAATTATGAACCATGACCAAACGTTAACCGGAGTGCCAGGAGGCACGATGGTACCAACACTGAATATAACCGGCCAATTAATTAGTTTTATCCATATTTTTTCTGGGTATACACGCGACAACATCCACACTCCTACTGGTGCAAGGAGTCCAATAATAATGAAGATGAAGATGATGGAGTATGTGCCATGAGGATAGAACATTCTAATTGGACCTATAACACCCCATGTGACTCCTATTGCGAATGACCTTCTTTCCAAGGACTTTCTTTGGGTAATAATTCTGGATAACATATATTTTTCATGGAGTGTAAGACCCACCATCCAACACTGAAGCTAACCACACATGCTAGTATACTACCTAAAATCTACGTACAAAGAAAAACATATAGGATAGTAAATATAATATAATAATATTAGCAAATTCAAAATCTGGATTTGCAAAAATATGTCAATATATGGTACATAAATTGTGATGTATCTTAATGTAACAAAGTGGTCCAGAAAATACCTGTACGAAGAACATTACTTTTGGGGGAATCTTCATGTAATATGCTCTCTTCATATCCATAGTAAAATATTTTACCGTATTAATTGCAGTAGAGCCGTATGTTGTGAATGCAATATTTGCAATAGGTTTACCTGACTGCAAGTACCCAATTATGATCTCTAATAAAAGTTGTATTGAAAATTCCTGCAATATAGTAATTATAATTATTATATTAAGCTGGATTAGAAGAAAAATATTGACAACGTTGAGCTACAACTATATACGAGAATACGATGACTCAATATTCATCTTACCGAACTAGTAGTAGCCATCATGACACCTTCTGGAAGCAAAAATATGAACACCAAGGCACAAGCTAATACAACTCCCCAATAGCGAAGTTGAAGTTGATCACTAAATATTTCACATACCAAGATGGCAAAACCCATCATGGAGAAGAGTAGAGAGTAGAACCACCACCGGGGAATAGACTCGTAATTTTGTTTCATCAACCTCGTGTGAACATCTTGCATTTGACACTGATATGAATTGACAAATTGTATCCATAGTGATCTGCTTAACACCGGAAGAGAACTATTAGCCAACAAGATTATAACACGTATCTAAATCAGGACTAAGGATTATTTCAACTATAAAAACAAGAGCACACTAATTATACCAAAAACAAACATTACAATGAATATTTATTTACAAGATAAAAAAAAAGTTACAGGTCCTACCTCCCATAGAAGAGAGCAACATGAGAGATGCTTGACGTAAAACTAGCCAAGGTAAAACCATAACTATACATAAGGGAGGCACTGAAGTATAATTTCGAATAATTGTTGTATGTTTCTTCGTTGAATGTGAGTGACTTCTTATCTAAAACCAGCGACACATTGTAAAATTACCCATCGATGTCAAAAATACTTGATGAAAAAATAGGAAAGCGTTTGGCATCGTACGCATTATTCCAATAAGATAATGGTATTAGAACATAAAGAATAAGAATGAATCCGGCCATCATGTTGACCACCACAAATGCAGGAACTGCCAGAGGACTGTTCAGGTAGGATGACATGGTCATCCAATCCAACGCAAAGGACCCGATGCCTAATCCATTGAATCCAGAACCAATTTGCTGCACAGTTATCGAGTCTTTCCATATCCAACAAACGAACGATAGAGCCGTGATAGAAGGAAAAAGGTAAACAGGAACAATACTGTAAGTAAAAGTTGCAACGATGACTACGACAAAAAACTGATATCGTGACAATTTTCCTTTGGCTCTTTTCTCCGGCTCGTGTAATGCTCTGCGAGTGCAAACAACGAAGACATGTTAAATAAATAAAAAGTCTCTTATCTTTTGCATTGTTTATGAGGAGAGGCACGCCACCTGTAGAAGGAGACGTCTACTAGAGTCGAAGGCCACCACATATAAGGCGAGTCCACTAGCAACTTCATGAATATGCCAGCAAACCCATATCCGAGAAACTACACACCATAAGTCATTTTAAGTCGTCACTACTTCAAAGGAAGTAGGGAAAGATCAACTAGAATTAACTAAAACAATCGAAGAATTCAGCACCATATTATTACCTCTTTTAAAGAATAACTAATGATTTTTTTTACACCGATTTCATGATAACAAAAGAAATCACCTGAATCGATAGCACCAGCAGCATGGCCGGCAGTAACGGGATATCCTTGTGGTAGAAGATCTTGGATATGGTTAATATTTCAAAGCCGGCAGAAGCACTTGCCGTGCCGGCCAACATGGAGGTCACCACATGTTCTTTCAAGTTGAAGGGTCCCGGATTCAACGAGAAACTCCAGTTTGTGTATGGCATTCTTATCACTTTGTTCGGTAGCATGTTAGCCATTAGTTTCCCAGCAATGAACACCATCATGTTGATGCAGACATGTGAAAAATAGAACATTTGCTGTCGGTAAAAGGATAATGCTGCACTTACGGACTCGAGGATGCAAATGGGGATTCCGATAAGCCATGTTCGGAATGTCAAGACCTGCAATGTGTTATCATCTGTTGGTGGGACTGTCAACCGAACTTGCTCGATCGGAGAGTCATCCAGAATCGAAGAACCTGAAAGAAGAGGAGAGGGATGAAGAAAATGATAAAGAATCATATAAGGATGACAGTAAGAAGTCAAAACGAAAGATGTCAGGGCATATCACCTTCTTCATCAGCCATTTGGTAGGACTCCTAATAGAGAATAAGCTGTATATTGAGCAGATTTAAAGGATGAAAGCATCTCTAAATATAGTGGAAAGGATTAATTGTCCAACCATTAATAGAAAGAGTTGTGATTTCGATGCCAAATATACTTTGATTAGTTTTAAAGGTGTCGGTGTGGCTGTGATAGTTAAGGGAATTAAATCTGTCAGTGATCCAAAAAAAAAAATGTAAAAATTCGTGAACTGGATAGTGGGAATATTCTATATTAAGTGGATTGGCGTTGGTACATTATTGCTTTCATAATCTTTTTTCTCTTTTTCTCACCTGGTTATTGATGGCAACGTCAACACCGGAATGGCTGACGAGGAAGAAAAGGAGAGGAAACGAGGTGTGAGGCGATTGGGAGAAGATATTGGTTCATGCAAGCTAATATTTCATTCCTCAGAAAGGTGTGAGGCGATGGGGAGAGCAACGAGGTCTTTTTTTTTTTTTCTCTTCTAACTATTATTTTTTATTTATTTACACACACGTTTCCCTGTGCCTCGAGCTCGCCCCCTCCAACGACGTCATCGCCGCCGCGGCAGTGCCGCTGCCGACGCTCCCGTCGTTGCGGCACCTCTTGTGCCCCCCAGCGCTTGCCCCAAGGGAAACGTCTTCAGGCACCCCGAGCACCGGTGCACCCTGTCGCCACCGGAGGCGCTTGTGCTAGTCGTGGAAGAGCTCGAGGCGAGGCTTCCTCGATGCCGCTGCTAGGCTTCCGATGGCTGGCCTTGTGCCCGCCCAGGGCCTGATACGACCCGAATGCCTTCCGTCCGGAAGGCCTGTACTCGAGCTTCCCCGGCGGTGCCGAGTCGGAGGACAACAATGGCAGTACCGGGCCCTCGCCCGAGGAGGCAGAGCGCCCCTCCTTTGTCGGCGGGTGATCGAAGCGGAGGGAGAATCACATATCAAACCTGAAAAAAAGAAACAAGCAAAAAAAAGAAAAAACCATATTGTGCATAACACAGATTTAACCTCCTCGTTTCATTCCATTCATAGTATCAATATACAGAGTAAAACGCTTAATCACAGCCATATATTACAAAATTAAAGTACAACTCTAAGAAGTTAATCACACATCCCACTAGATAAGATAACCTAAGTTAACGAGGAGGATTAGATGATAATAAACTACATAGTGCCATTGACCGACGTTGGATTTATAGGACAACACGGTAATTTTTGGGCACAACATTTTAACCTTCGCCAATAAAAAATATTAAAATAATTATTATAAATAATATAAAAATAAATAGCATCACACCAACCATCCTTCGCACGCTACTATTTCACAACCGTACTCGTTGTTGTACTATGAGTACCGTTTTATAGATAATGTTTCGACCTACTTCCTCTCAAAAGCCAGCCAGCCCACCCGTGAGGTGACAGTGCTAGCGACAACGACGTGAGCTACTTTCGTGCGATGCCCTAATGTTCAGCGTCGGTCCTACGGGTCCCGTATCATTCGCCTCGCCAATGGTCCTATTGATCGGAAACCTCGTGGTCTCTGAAGTGGAACCTCATGGTCGACAGCCACCACGTCGTCTCCGTTGTCTGCCCACGTCGCGTCCGGCAGATCTCATACAAGCAGAGACAGCCACCACGAGAAAGTAGGACGAGTGAGCCTGCCCTGCAGGTCTCGTGATCTTGCCCCGTGATCCTGCCCTGCAGGTCTCGTGATCCCTCGTACCCATCCGTGAACTCCGTCACGTGCACAACAGGTCGTGGGGGATCGCGGCTGCCGAGTGGTGGCGGCGTGCGAGCAGCTCCAGCGGGGGATGCACAGCCACGACAGCGCCCGGTCCACCGCGCGGAAGGTGCCGAGGGAGGGCGGGTTGACGAGGACGGCGTCGATGCCACGGTGTCCTTCTCCGTCGCCATGAACGCGTACTCCGCCCTCTTCTCCGTAGATCACGCCTCCATCGTCTGCCACTCGATTAGATTAGATTATATTAGCCTAAGGTGCAATCCCCCATGCCCTGTTACGGAGTTCACGGGTGGGAGGGACCGACCTGCGGGACAGGGCCCACATGCGGGCGTTAACGGGTGCGTGTTCACGGGGGAAGGAGGGACAGCGAGGAAGTATTAAAGACAGTGATTGGGAGAGCGGCTCGCACGCCGCCACCGCTCGGGAGCCGGGGTCCCCCACGCCTTGTTGCGGAGTTCACGGGTGGGAGGGATGACCTGCGGGACAGGGCCCACGTGGTCGTTCACGGGTGGGTGTTCACGGGATCACTGGCGAAGGAGGGACGGCGAGGAAGGTGCCGAGTGAGGTTGTCTTCTCCGTTGTCCCACGGGACCTAACGATGCCACTCGATTAGATTAACCTGAGGTACAATCCCCCACGCCCTGTTACGGCGTTCACGGATGGGAGGGATCACGGGAACTGCGGGACAGGGCCCACGCGTGGTCGTTCACGTGTGCGTGTTCACGGGATCACGAGGGAAGGAGGGACGTCGAGGAAGGTGCCCAGGGAGGGCGGGTTGGTGAGGACGGTGTCGATGTCGCGGGGGAAGAACTCGGTGGCGGCGAAGCGGCGACGGTACAGGGACTGGGCATCGGCGGGGGTGAGGCGGAGGATGGCGATGCGTGGGGGAAGGGGAAGGCGATGGGGGCTAACACGGGGTGCACCGGGATGGCGGGGGTGCGGAACTTGGAGTGACCGCACCGCCCAGTGAAGAGGCGGAAAGACGATTAGTTGTCCTTCTCCGACGTCATGTACGCGTACCCCGCCCCCTTCTCCTTAGACCACTCCTCCATCCGCTGCACCAGCTTCAGTGCGAGCCCCCTTCGCCAAGGATGTCACTCGATTAGATTAGTATTAATGACAGTGATTAGTGTGATGGGAAAGATTAACGTGTGGTGAGAGTCACCGGCAACAGGGGGAGCCGCGGAGGTCCACCTTCGCATAGATGGGGGCGGTGTGGTACTTGGAGGGTGAGGGTAATAACAAGGCAAGGGGGTTGCCTCAGGCCACGGTGCGATGCACCCGCGGACAAGCCCAACGATCTCCTTCTCCAGCCCGCTAACCATCTCCACCACTTTTATTAACATTATGATTGTGCTTCTTCGCATACGCAAACTTACTGAGGAGAATAAGATCACAGAAGGATGTCCAAAGTGCGTTAACTCAGAAACAGGAGATGATCGGAAAGAATGGAACACAAAAAAAAATAAGAAAAAAAGAGAAGGAATACGGACCAGCATGAGGAAGGAGGGGGAGCGACGGACACGGCAGAGGGGATCGCCGAGGAGGTCGGTCCCGCTGCGCGTCGTACCCCCTGATCACCACGACAGCCATAGACTCCACCATCCTTATATGGCAGCCAATTATAACGGGGGCGTAAGGGATGATTCAAGTGTTTCTCCCTCTGTCCTCTCACGAGGCTCGATCACTTAGTATGCAGCAAGCAAAGAAGAACAAACAGAGACATGCCGCTGCAGCTTGTGTCTTCAGATAGATATGTATGTATCTAGTCTTTCCCAAGTAGGGGAAGTAAGTGATGCCAGTGGAACTTACCTCTTATTCAGAAAAGAGTAGTTGGAATGAAGTGAAAGGCAGCAATGGTGGGGGGCTCTTTATACTACTTTCCTTTCCCTGGTCGGTTGAGAGAAAAGAGATTGGGAAGGAGAAGGTATGGGGTTCAGTCAGTAGTTGGGACGAGGTGTGGAGGTGCGGTTACTCTCTCCGTCCCTCTTTTTATATATAGCAGCAGCTCATCAGTAACAGAGCGAGAACAGAAAAAGACCAGACTGAGAGAGACAAAGAGTGCAGTGTGCATATACATGGCTGTAAAAGATGCACAGGTAGAGGGGTTGAACTTCCAAATGGAAATGACAACTATGGCTGCGCGGTTCCTATGCTTACTTCTTGTGTCCATAATGGAAATGCCATGGTTATTCCGTTCCCACGTCCATAATAGCATATTCGAAGGATATGATGTGTATCTACATATATACGTACATAGAGATACGTTATGTATATACATACATACGTATATAGAGATATGTTACGTATATAGAAATATGTTACTCGGGAAGGGATGAAGAGAGGTCAATGTAGCACGAATAGTGTTAAAAAATTTAGATAAGTAATAAAATATTTAAAAATAAGTATTAAATTTATTTATTTTTTAATGTGAATTAAAGACTCATATTTTTTTAGGACAATATATAATGTCTTTTCTATTGGTCCATGACCCAAAAAAATTTGATGGAATTAACTTACTAGAAACTCTATTCAAATTATACATAACTATCTTCATAGCTTTTTATCACATTGAATCGGGTACAAAAGAATAACCTAACATACTCTTAATCATATCCATAAGAATATAATTTCATCCGATTTATAATAAAATTATAACATAACTATCACTCTTTGGATCTTCGGAAGATGAAGCGATTAAATATTATACAAACAATGAACAAATGTTAATTGGAGTGACAAACGACACAATTGAATCAACACGGAATATAATTAGTCAATTAATTAAACTTACCTATGTTTTTTTAGATATACAAATGACAACATCTACTCAACCATTGGTACAAGGAGTCCAATAATAACGAATATATATATATATATATATATATATATATATATATATATATATAATAATAATAATAATAATAATAATAATAATAATAATAAAATCACTAATCTCATGAGGAAGAATCATTCAAGATAAATCAATTAAATTGTTTTGGTTTTATATCAAACGATAGCTCAAGAAAAAGTCAAAATCATTATGATGATAGGTGAAATTTGCTAAACCGTATATAGCTTACCAGGATATAGAAAACAGTTAGTTCTTGAAACATAATTACATGAACTTGAGTAGATATATTGGGTTTAAAAAATCAAATAATGTGAATGAAGGGATGGTCATCATAAGAACTTTTGTCCATAGATCGAGTTAGATGCTTCTATCTAAATTGGGCAAATCGGATGTACATATCACTTCAATCGATAGATCATACTTAAACTTTATTCAGACAAAATCGTAAGAGACTTCAATCGATAGTTCATACTTAAACTTTATTCAGAAAAAATTAAAAGAGAACAATCTTACCATGATATGGATGTTCAAATCTTAACATATCTTTTCTTCATGGTAAACTACACTTGATTCTTATCGTAGATAAGGTTGGTTTTGAGGCACATATTCTTTTATGAATTTAGAAGTCGGGAAAGCCATAGAACTGAGAGAGATAACGAAGACCCTGTCTTTTAGATGCATTTGTCTATTCATTTCTTTAGTTTTTGAGATGTGTTCTGGATACATATAGAAAGGCATACTCTCAACCAAATCTCTTGTATTGCTTTTGTTGCGTCTCCACATCACTAGGGTGATACATGTGACGTATGTATCAAGCTTTTACGAGCTAGTATCTTTGACTTAGCACCATGTTAAGATCACATCCAAGTACCCTTCTCCACCTGGGAAGGCTAATATCCAATTCTTATCATCATGCTGGTTAATTATCAATCTTAGAAATAAACTATGCTTCTTATATATAATCCCTTGTTTCCTCGTTGAGTTTGTGTAGCACTCCATCGAAGTGGTCGAAGCTACTAATTGAAGAAGTTGAACTCTCTAAGTGGCACACATACGATTCAATTCAAAAGCAAAAGCGAGGAAGCAATGGATGAAGAAAGAAAATATGAAAGAAGGGTCATGATAGGTTATTCAAAGGACTCCTTATGTACATGTTATGTACTAATTTACATCAATAAATATGTATGTCTAATTTTACACCTTCTTATGTACATACTCATGTTCGCGTTTCTACATATATGCTTTGCTACAAGAGAATAAATTGAGATAATATTTTTTTTTATTTTAGTGGTGCTAAGAACACTAATGTTGTGGGTATCCCTGATTGTAATACCGAGTGTTATGCGGTGAAAAGTCGCATTGACTAAACTTGATGAGATTTATAAATATGTATTTAACCCTCATTTATATGGGTGAAACGTTGTATCGTTAAACTCGATGTGATTAGTCATTTACAGTCTTTTAGATTTGTATTGTTAATCTCAATGATAATTTAACGTTTAAAAAAATAATAATTCAAGATTAATAAGCACATAGTCTGTGGGCTTACTTATAATGATAAATAAATACGTTACGTGGGTTTAGTTATAATTTTAAATAAATAACTTCTTGTATGAATAACTTTCATCTAACTCTTTTATTTTGATATTATTATATTATTTTAATAAATGATGATGATATTCTCGATTGAACAATATGAATGTCGTTTTCGGGACTTGACGACACAGATGAAGGTGTTTTTTGTTGAGATTTCATAGGTTAGGATAAAAAAAAAAAAAACAGGATTAGAGGAACAAGATACAATAATTTCCAAAATTTCTTTAGCATTTTAGCAAAATAATTACTTTCTCATAAACCTTTTATATGAAAATTTTGAGTGCCACGTTAACTTTAGACCTCACCTCATTTGTTCGAGCTCCTTTTATTTTTTACTCCATACCCAAAAATGAGATTGAACAAGCAAAAGTATATGTTTAAACAACTGAAACAAAACAAATTATGTTGTTTTAACAACTGAACCATAAATAATAATATCCTTTCGACAAATTAATGGTAGTCATATACTCGGTGATCAAATTTAGTGATCATCTCAATTGAATACAGGACAGCCTTCTACAACAACTCATGGTGCCGTTGGACAATGAGCCAAGGTGCAATGGTTGTCCATCTCCAAACCCCACTAATAGGTCCATATATACGCTAGATTGAAGAAAAAGAATAACAAAAGTGCTCAAAATAGATGCTCCGGAATCCAGTCCAATTGATAACACGTAATTATAATGTGCCCACTATTCTTTAAACCTTCGGAAGACAAAGTAGTTCAATATCAAACCAATTATGAACCATGACCAAACGTTCACTGATTTCGATCCTTAAAAGGTTTAATTTGTGTATTTATTTAATTTTGGCTAATTCAACATGAATTTATAACCACTTTGAGCAAAAATAAATATATAAATATTGTTAGAGAAGATTTTTCGAAGTTGAGAGAAAAATCTATGGAGACCTATCTTATGTTGTTTTAAAATGAACAAGGTCACATTATTTTTTAGTCCTATTAAAAAAATGGTGTAATCTCACTTAAAATAAATATAACTCAGATATCACATTTTAAAAAAATTATTAAAATCTCAGAAATCCTTAAAAAGATATACAAAGGCCCAAATGACCTATTTTTGGACAAAATTACACAAATTTTAATTTTATTAAAAAATAGTATAATCCCATTAAAAAAGAACATAACTTAGGTGCTAGTTTTCTTTTCTTTTTTTTGAAGTTTTAGGAAACTATGGAAATAATTTAGAAAGGTCTAAATGGCCACTTTCGGTTTTTAAGCTTTTAAAATGGATGTTTCCACTATTTTTAGCCTTAAAATATTGAATTTATCTCATTTTAAAATTTTGTCCAATTTAATGTGAATTAATAACCATTTGGGTCACAAAAAATGAATATCATGAGATTAATGTTTTGAGAAAATAATTTTGAAGTCCTTGCTTATATTATTTTTGAGATTTGATTTACACGATTTTTGAATATGATTGCATTCTTTTTATTATTGAGTTCAAAAATAGTGCGACTCAATTCAAAAATTTTATAACTCAGATCTCACTATTTCTATATTTTATGAAATTTTATAATTCCTTTTAAATGACTTACAAAGGCCTATATGTATTTTTTTCCTATTTCTAAGTCATTCAAATAGGCATTTTCACTGATTTCAACCCTTAAATGGTTGAATTTATATCATTTTTTTTTATTTTTATAAAATTTGAAGTAAATTTAAACTATGTCGGGTATAAATTCACTTAAATTTTATTGAAAAAGTTTTTATAAAATAATAAAAATAAAATTTTGGAGACTCGAGTTACATTTTTTAAATCTAGGGTTGCATTGTTTTTAATCCTATTTTTAAAAAAGCATTTAATGTCATTCAAAAAGACTATGAAGACTATAAAACAATTTAATCTCATCCAAAAATCCTTTAAAATAGGTATGAATATTTATTTTAACCATTAAAGCATTTCATTAAAGTTCGATTCCAAATAAAGTTCATTATACTTTTATTTGATCCAATTTAAGTACCTGGATAGACCTCAACAGAAAACTCAAGACCACAATTATTAGTATACAAGTATTTTTAAATTTTTGAGAGAAAAATATTTTTTTAGATCAACTATTTTTAAATATGGTCACACTGTTTTTTAGTCCTATTTAAATATAGGATAACCTCATTCAAAAAGAGTAAAAGTGAGGTCTAAATCTTTTTTATTTTCTAATTTTTAGAAACATAAAAAACTATTTACAAAGGCCTAAATCATCAAATAAGCATTTCACATATTTTTAAGCTTTTAAAAGGGCCAAAGAGTCATTTTTTCAATTTTGACCAATATAACATGAATTTACAACTATTTTGTACTAAAAATCACTTATATGTTATTAAAGAACGTTTTCTAAAGTTTTGAAATAATTTTTTTTTGAGACAAAGTTACACTATTTTCAAATTTTTAGGTTTTTATTCAAAAATAGTGTAATTTAGGTCTAACTATTTTAGAAATATCCAAAATTTCACAAAACCTTGGAAATAATATATAAGACCCAAATGATCATTTTTCATTTTTAATATTTTAAAATAATAATTTCATGTCATTGTTGAGACAACCTAATGGTTAGTGCATTGTTGCAATATTAATTGATGTAAGGTTCGACTACATGTTTGAGTGTCTTATAAATTGTTTAATGTAATAATTTTTTAAAACATATGGTTATTAATTTTTTAAACCTTTGAAAAGCTCAATTTATACCTTTTTTTCAATTTTGATATTTAAAGTGAATTTACAATTACTTTAGGCCAAAAACTAGTGAATATTATCGTCGTATGTTTTCCAAAGGAGTTGAGTTACATTGTTTTTTGTTCTCATTTACAAACAATATTTCTTCATTAAAAAATAATGCCAATTCAGTCAACTATTTCAAAACGATCCAAGATTTAATAAAACCTTAAAAACATTTTTTAAAGGCTTGAAGAATCACTTTTTCTATTTCAAACTTTTAAAATAGATATTTTCAACTTTCAAAATAGATATTTTCACTGATTTTAGTCCTTAAAACATTTGCGTCAATTTTTTAGTTTCGACTAATTTGAAAAGAATTTACGATCACTTAGGCCAAAAATCACTTGTAAATTATTAGAAATTTTCTTTCTAAGTTTTAATTAAAAAATTGGATACTTGAATTACAATATTTTTAAATAGCATCGGACTATTTTTGAGTCATATTATAAAAAATGTAACCTCAGTTTCACTGTATTCAAAAAATCATTAGATTATGTTTCTCTTATAAATTTGCATTCCTCCAATAACATTCAACTATATTTCATCTCTTGTTCCTTAATCCTTCAGTAACTTTGGTTGTCTGACAAGCATAAAAAAAAAGGTGTATCTGTCTGAAAATTGCAAAGAATTTTAGTGAACTTCTATGATTCATAGAGGTTTATCCATCACTCTTCTCCTAATCTAGCTTACAAAGTCATAACTCATATAAGAAGATCTTACTCAAATACAAAGAATTTAGTATGACTCTAGATAACACCTTTTAACACTAACTCAGATAAACTTTAGATTATCTTCCAACATTATGTAATTTCTTTTACAGGTTGAATAAACATGGAATGAATGAATCTCAGAGCGACAAGTATTTTGTTTTGAGTGCATAAAAAATAGCATTATCACATGGATATGAAGTCATCAATTGGTATGAATTGTATGTCCTCGGTTGTTTCTGCTTTAAAACTTGTGTTCCTTGATGAACAGGGAAGAGACTTTCAACAACTTTGGGAGTCAACTCAGCCCAAAAACTGTGGTTCATAACTGGTATTTTTTCTTGATCTGCCATGTTTGTTCTAATTGGTATCAAGCAATACATATGCTTTCAAATATGTCAAATGTAAGTTCTCATCATTAATGATAAAACACACATCAAATGTTAATTGTTTGGATAATAAAACACAACAGGACAATCTTCTATAGCTTCCAGAAACACAACTAAGAAAGGATAGGAAAGAGATGAGAAATCTGACTGCTGAGAGATTTTAACTTTTTTGTTGCTAACATCATAGAACTAAATAAGAAGAAGATGCAAAGAACTCAGATATCAGGAAAACTAATTTGTTAATCTTAAACATGTCAATGATCGACAAAAAGAAACATTATGTCACATTGCTCCACAGCAGAAATTTTATTTTTTGGGTTTGCTTGAATGACACTAATCAGCAAGATTTCAGCAGAAACTGATTAACTATTGTCGTATAAATACTAATTTACCCCCCCATAAAGGCCGGCAACAATGGCTGATCCTCTCTTAGCGTCATGCAAGCACTGCTGTCGATGATCTTAATGGCTGTTCACTGCTTGTAGCAAGAACCAGGGCCCAATGGAGCAGTTCTACCAGGTCCTGCTACCGGCGCAGCAGCAACCCCCATTTGGTTGAGCAAACATCTGAATCTAGCCAATCTTCCTGTGGCTTGCCTTGGGTCCTTCGCTAGTTTGTCAAGAGGAGTCCACAACCTCTCTTTGGAAAAAACAAACCGATTGCAGAATTCAGTAGATTCACGAAAGATGATCAGAAACACTTAATTAACAATGGCGTGAATTTTGACAAACAGTTTATACAAGTATTGATCTTTATCTCTGCTTTTGATACTACACAATACATTTTTCAGATATGAGTAGCATGCATGTTGAAGAAGACAACTTGATAATATGATTCTGTCGAAGTAAGGAGACAGCAGAGGTAGCACTCGGCTGGTTTGGTGCAGGTTGGTTATTCTTGAATCTTTCATATGAAAAAATTAAGTAGAATTATTTACCTCTATATCATAAATCTTGTATTGGCAAGTTTGATATTCTATACTACCACAGTACTTTGGATGCACAAGAAGATATCACTTGTTCTACAAACATGCAAGTTCAGATGTACAAAAGATGGTGGACTCATGCTGAGTTTGTGAATTTGTCAATGCACACATCTAGTGTCAGACCAATAAAGATATTACCATTTTGAAATGTTCAATTGATCAGTATGCGAATATGCATGGACTGATGTTTCCTGTCTGACTGAATGCCGATATTGGAACATATAGTTCGATAGCGATACAATACCATTACTTTTTAATTTGTTTTTCTATTTTATTCAATTATATATATACTGGTCTTATATTGGTTGGGTAGGTTATGGAAACTGATATCTAACCGAGATTTTAATGCTTAGTTTTCGCCAGAATTACCTGCAGCAGCTGCAGCACGAGGCCAGATGGTTTGCTCAATATCAGAGGCATCAATACTTTCTCCCCACATGCACACCTCACCACCAATGACCAATTTTTGCTGCTCAGGCGTGGAGATGTTTGTAAGGGGCTCATTCATGTAGAACTTCTGCCATGGGACATCCAAGTGATCCAAGTACCACTTGTCCTGGTTGCTCACAATGCATATCTCAGTCCGGCCACCACCACCTTCTGCGCTATTCCACCACCAAGCCTGCAAGCACACAAGGAAAATTGTCTTATGACATTGATGACACCAACACAATCCATCCGGATCGGTGTACACATAAATAAATCCAAATTTCCAACATGCATTCTGATTTTTCTTTTTTTTTGGGGGTGAGGATCTGGGAGAGGAAACACATGTGGTTTCTGAATAAAGTAAGATAGTGTATCATCATAACTTTTTGTTTTGACTAGACAGATTGGACAAAGAAAAAATGGCATCAAGAGCATAATGCAATTAACATTCTATAAGAAATAATGATCTGATCTCATTGGATGATAAGTTTGTGCTGCATTAGTTTGTTCAGTTTGCCATGCTGACGAGAAGATGGATACTGAAAAAGCAAATTGTTACTATACATGTACAAAGTCAAAGATTATAAATATGTTTATTTTGACTAATATTAGACATTTTACAACATCAACTACAAGTATGATGAATGAATGATGGATGGTCTCTGTTCCCACGTTTCATCATGGTATCACTGATTACATGAGGGTTGTTAATGACCACATTTATTATCCAAAAAATCAACTTTTGATGTGTGTTTTATCATTAATGATGAGAACTTACATTTGACATATTTGAAAGCATATGTATTGCTTGATACCAATTAGAACAAACATGGCAGATCAAGAAAAAATACCAGTTATGAACCACAGTTTTTGGGCTGAGTTGACTCCTAAAGTTGTTGAAAGTCTCTTCCCTGTTCATCAAGGAACACAAGTTTTAGAGCAGAAACAACCGAGGACATACAATTCATCCAGATGTAGAATTCATACCAATTGATGACTTCATATCCATGTGATAATGTTATTTTTTGTGCACGCAAAACAAAATACTTGTAGCCCTGAGATTCATTCATTCCATGTTTATTCAACCTGTAAAAGAAATTACATAATGCTGGAAGATAATCTAAAGTTTATCTAAGTTAGTGTTAAAAGGTGTTATCTAGAGTCATACTAAATTCCTTGACACCGTTGCTAGGCTTCCGGTGGCTGGCCTTGTGCCAGCCCAGAGCCTGGTAAGACCCGAATGCCTTCTCGCAGACTCAACGACCCGAATACCGAGTGAGAGGCCAACAATGGCAGGCGATGAGTATCGGACCCTCAGCCGTAGAGCGCCAAGTACTCTTTCTTTGTCGATGCCAAGTACCGGACCCTCTCAAACCTGAAAATATATATATATATATATATATATATATATATATATATATATATATATATATATATATATATATATATATATATATATATATATTGTGCATAATGAAATAGCAAAAGTTTTACCATGACACAGGATAACACAGATTTAAACTCCTCATTCCATTCATAGATTTAACATAGTATCATTCATTCATACAAAATAAAAACATACTCCTACATATTACAATATTAAAACATACCATAACATTTACTCAAACATTCACATACATAAATAAAAAGACTAATTTAAAACTACAAACTACATAGTGCTATTAGCAAAAGATGCTGTCTAGGGGGGGGGGGGGGGGGGGGGCAGCATTTCAGGCGGCGAGCGCAACAGTCTTTGGTACTTTGCCTTGTGACTGTCATGGATATAATCAATAAGATTAGCAATATATAAAAAAATAGAATGACACCCTTAGCCATCTCTTACAAACAATCACTCGCTTGTACTTGGTCTTGTACTACGACAACCATTTTATAGACGTGAACTCACTCCCTCTCAAAAGCCAACTCGTGAGGTGATACAATAACATTACTTTTTAATTCTTTTTCTATTTTATTCAATTATATATATACTGGTCTTATATTGGTTGGGTAGGTTATGGAAACTGATATCTAACCGAGATTTTAATGCTTAGTTTTCGCCAGTATTACCTGCAGCAGCTGCAGCACGAGGCCAGATGGTTTGCTCGATATCAGAGGCATCAATACTTTCTCCCCACATGCACACCTCACCACCAATGACCAATTACTTTCTCCCCACATGCACACCTCACCACCAATGACCAATTTTTGCTGCTCAGGCGTGGAGATGTTTGTAAGGGGCTCATTCATGTACAACTTCAGAGCTCTCAGCTCTTGCACTTCCTTTTGCAGGAACTCGCAGTCCACCTCTGTTTGCTTCAACTTCGTCTTGAGATTAACCCAAGCATTAACGAGATCAGTATACGAAGGTCACAGCATCATCACACCTAATTAATGGCCGGAGAAAGAATACCTTGCTCTTCGGTTCTGAAACCACACTTCCTCTTGCCTTGGCCTCAGGTTGAGTTGTTTGGCCAACGCCAGTTTTTGCTTCTGTCATCACGTAGGAGAAGCAGACCCATGTTAGCAACGATTGCTACACCATCATGTATCGGTAGTCACCGAAGGAGAAGAGGGAATTAAGGGGATGAGGGTGTTGTGCTCCTTGAAGCTCTCCTCGAGGATGGTGGACTGGTCCTTGGAGAGGAGGAGAGATTGTTGCTCTCCCCATCCAACGACGTCATCGCCTCGTTGGGAGAGCTCGCCCCCTCCGACGACGTCATCGCCGCCGCGGCAGTGACGCTGCCGACACTCCCGTCGTTGTGGCACCTCTTGTGCCCCCCAGCGCTTGCCCCAAGGGAAACGTATTCAGGCACCCTGAGCACCCTGCCGCCACCGGAGGCTGGAAGGAGGCGCTTGCGCTAGTCATGGAAGAGCCCGAGGCGAGGCTTCCTCGACATTGCTGTTAGGCTTCCGATGGCTGGCCTTGTGCCCGGCTAGGGCATGATACGACCCGAATGCCTACCCGTAGACGGAAGGCCTGTACTCGAGCTTCGCCAGCCAAGTCGGAGGACAACAATGGCATGCGATGAGTACCGGGCCCTCATCTGCGAGCGAGCACTAGGAGGCAGAGCGCAAGTACTCCTTTGCTGATCGAAGCGCTTGGGTCCGAGGGAAAATCGTTCCATATCAAACCTGAAAAAAAAAAACGAAAAAGAAAAAAAAATATATTGTGCATAATGAAATAGTTGAAAAAAAGAAAGTTTTACCATAACATTGTTTACGAGGAGAGGCACGCCACCTGTAGAAGGCGACGTCTACTAGAGTCGAAGGCCACCACATATAGGGCGAGTGCACTAGCAACTTCATGAATATGCCAGCAAACCCATATCCGAGAAACTACACACCATAAGCCATTTTAAGTTGTCACTTCTTCAAAGGAAGTTGGGAAAGATCAACTAGAATTAACTAAAACATTCGAAGAATTCAGCATCATATTATTACTTTTTCTAAAGAATAACTAATGGTTTTTTTTTTACACCGATTTTATGATAACAAAAGAAATCACCTGAATCGATTAGTACCAGCAGTATGGCCGGCAGTAACGGGATATCCTTGTGGTAGATCTTGGATATGGTTAATATTTCAAACCCGGCAGAAGCACTTACCCTGCCGGCCAACATGGTGGTCGCCACATGTTCTTTCAAGTTGAAGGGTCCCGGATTCAACGAGAAACTCCAGTTTGTGTATGGCATTCTTATCACTTTGTTCGGTAGCATGTTAGCCATTAGTTTCCCAGCAATGAACACCATCATGTTGATGCAGATTGCAGACATGTGAAAAATTGAACATTTGCTGTCGGTAAAAGGATAATGCTGCACTTACGGACCCGAGGATGCAAATGGGGATTCCGATAAGCCATGTTCGGAATGTCAAGACCTGCAATGTGTTATCATCTGTTGGTGGGACTGTCAACCGAACTTGCTCAATCGGAGAGTCATCCAGAATCGAAGAACCTGAAAGAAGAGGAGAGGGAGGAAGAAAATGAAAAAGAATCATATAAGGATGACAGTAAGAAGTCAAAACGAAAGATGTCAGGGCATATCACCTTCTTCATCGGCCATTTGGTAGGACTCCTATTAGAGAATAAGCTGTAAATTGAGAAGATATAAAGGATCAAAGCATCTCTAAATATAGTGGAAAGGATTAATTGTCCAACAATTAATAGAAAGAGTTGTGATTCCGTTGCCAAATATACTTTTATTAGTTTTAAAGGTGTCGGTGTGGCTGTGATAGTTAAGGGAATTAAATCTGTCAGTGATCCCAAAAAAAAAATGTAAAAAATCGTGAACTGGATAGTGGGAATATTCTATATTAAGTGGATTGGCGTTGGTACATTATTGCTTTCAAAATCTTTTTTCTCTTTTTCTCACCTGGTTATTGATGGCAACGTCAACACCGGAATGGCTGACGAGGAAGAAAACGAGAGGAAACGAGGTGTGAGGCGATTGGGAGAAGATATTGGTTCATGCAAGCTAATATTTCATTCCTCAGAAAGGTGTGAGGCGATGGGGAGAGCAACGAGGTCTTTTTTTTCTTTTTTTTTCTAACAATTATTTTTTATTTATTTACACACACGTTTCCCTGTGCCTCGAGCTCGCCCCCTCCGACGACGTCATCGCCGCCGCGGTAGTGCCGCTGCCGACGCTCCCGTCGTTGCGGCACCTCTTGTGCCCCCCAGCGCTTGCCCCAAGGGAAACGTCTTCAGGCACCCCGAGCACCGGTGCACCCTGCCGCCACCGGAGGCGCTTGCGCTAGTCGTGGAAGAGCCCGAGGCGAGGCTTCCTCGACGCCGCTGCTAGGCTTTCGATGGCTGGCCTTGTGCCCACCCAGGGCCTGGTAAGACCCGAATGTCTTCCGTCCGGAAGGCCTGTACTCGAGCTTCCCCGGCGGTGCCGAGTCGGAGGACAACAATGGCAGTACCGGGCCCTCACCCGAGGAGGCAGAGCGCCCCTCCTTTGTCGGCGGGTGATCGAAGCGGAGGGAGAATCACGTATCAAACCTGAAAAAACGAAACAAGCAAAAAAAAAAACAAAAAAAAAACATATTGTGCATAACACAGATTTAACCTCCTCGTTTCATTCCATTCATAGTATCACTATACAGAGTAAAACGCTTAATCACAGCCATATATTACAAAAGTAAAGTACAACTCCAAGAAGTTAATCACACATCCCACTAGATAAGATAACCTAAGTTAACGAGGATGATTAGATAATAATAAACTACATAGTGCCATTAACTGACGCTGGATTTGGATGACAACACAGCAGTTTTTCGGCACAGCAGTCTTTACCTTCGCCAATAAAAAACATTAAAATAATCATTATAAACAACATAAAAATAAATAGCATCACACCAGCCATCCTTCGCACGCTACTACTTCACAACTCGTACTCGTTGTTGTACTATGCGTACCATTTTATAGACAATGATTCGACCTACTCCCTCTCAAAAGCCAACCCACCCGTGAGCTGACAGTGCCAGCCCACCCGTGTTATCCCGTGTCATGGTAAAACTTTTGCTATTTCATTATGCACAATATATTTTTTCTTTTTTTTTTCTTTTGTTCTTTTTTTTTTTTCAGGTTTGAGAGGGTCCGGTACTTGGCATCGACAAAGAAAGAGTACTTGGCGCTCTACGGCTGAGGGTCCGGTACTCATCGCCTGCCATTGTTGGCCTCCCACTCGGCATTCGGGTCGTTGAGTCTGCGAGAAGGCATTCGGGTCTTACCAGGCTCTAGGCTGGCACAAGGCCAGCCACCGGAAGCCTAGCAACGATGTCAAGGAATTTAGTATGACTCTAGATAACACATTTTAACACTAACTCAGATAAACTTTAGATTATCTTCCAGCATTATGTAATTTCTTTTATAGGTTGAATAAACATGGAATGAATGAATCTCAGGGCTACAAGTATTTTGTTTTGCGTGCACAAAAAATAGCATCATCACATGGATATGAGGTCATCAATTGGTATGAATTCTACATCTGGATGAATTGTATGTCCTCGGTTGTTTCTGCTCTAAAACTCGTGTTCCTTGATGAACAGGGAAGAGACTTTCAACAACTTTAGGAGTCAACTCAGCCCAAAAACTGTGGTTCATAACTAGTATTTTTTCTTGATCTGCCATGTTTGTTCTAATTGGTATCAAGCAATACATATGCTTTCAAATATGTCAAATGTAAGTTCTCATCATTAATGATAAAACACACATCAAATGTTGATTTTTTGGATAATAAATGTGGTCATTAACAACCCTCATGTAATCAGTGATACCATGATGAAACGTGGGAACAGAGACCATCCATCATTCATTCATCATACTTGTAGTTGATGTTGTAAAATGTCTAATATTAGTCAAAATAAACATATTTATAATCTTTGACTTTGTACATGTATAGTAACAATTTGCTTTTTCAGCATCCATCTTCTGGTCAGCATGGCAAACTGAACAAACTAATGCAGCATCGGACCAATAGGACCAACGCTGAACATTAGCGCATCGCACAAAGTAGCTCACGTCGTTGTCGCGGGCACTCACCTCACGGGTGGGCTGGCTTTTGAGAGGGAGTAGGTCGAACCATTGTCTATAAAATGGTACTCATAGTACAACAACGAGTACGAGTTGTGAAATAGTAGCGTGCGAAGGATGGCTGGTGTGATGTTATTTATTTTTATGTTGTTTATAATGATTATTTTAATGTTTTTTATTGACGAAGGTAAAGACTGCTGTGCCGAAAAACTACCGTGTTGTCATCCAAATCCAGCGTCGGTTAATGGCACTATGTAGTTTATTATTATCTAATCCTCCTCGTTAACTTAGGTTATCTTATCTAGTGGGATGTGTGATTAACTTCTTAGAGTTGTATTTTAATTTTGTAATATATGATTGTGATTAAGCGTTTTACTCTGTATATTGATACTATGAATGGAATGAAACGAGGAGGTTAAATCTGTGTTATGCACAATATGTTTTTTTTTTTTTTTTGCTTGTTTCTTTTTTTCAGGTTTGATACGTGATTCTCCCTCCGCTTCGATCACCCGCCGACAAAGGAGGGGCGCTCTGCCTCCTTGGGCGAGGGCCCGGTACTGCCATTGTTGTCCTCCGACTCTATTACTTATGGTTTCCAATAACACATGATCATTGGCCATTGAAACGTGACCCATAGAACCACGGTGTTTAGGCGGATGAACATTTATACGTCGCACGAAGTACTGGCTTTGCTCAGGTCGCTGTCGTGGTCACTGTCACCTCACGGGTTGGCTTTTGAGAGGGAGTGAGTTCACGTCTATAAAATGGTTGTCGTAGTATAAGACCAAGTACGAGCGAGTGATTGTTTGTGAGAGATGGCTAAGGGTAAGGGTGTCATTCTATTTTTTTATATATTGCTAATCTTATTGATTATATCCATGACAGTCACAAGGCAAAGTACCAAAGACTGTTACGCTCGCCGCCTGAAATGCTGCCCCCCCCCCCCCCCCCCCCCCAGACAGCACCTTTTGCTAATAGCACTATATAGTTTGTAGTTTTAAATTAGTCTTTTTATTTATGTATGTGGATGTGTGAGTAAATGTTATGGTATGTTTTAATATTTAATATGTAGGAGTATGTTTTTATTTTGTATGAATGAATAATACTATGTTAAAACTATGAATAGAATGAGGCACCCCGAGCACCGGTGCACCCTGCCGCCACCGGAGGCCGGAAGGAGGCGCTTGCGCTAATCGTGGAAGAGCCCGAGGCAAGGCTTCCTCGACACCGCTGCTAGGCTTCCGATGGCTAGCCTTGTGCCCGCCTAGGGCTTGATACGACCCGAATGCTTACCCGTAGACGAAAGGCCTGTACTCGAGCTTCGCCGGCCAATTCGGAGGATAACAATGGCACGCGATAAGTACCAGGCCCTCATCCGCGGGCGAGCACGAGGAGGCAATGGTCATGAGTGATCGGAAACCGTATCGAGGAACCTCATGGTCAGGTAAGTCTCGATCGACTGCACACTTTGTCGTCACCACCATCAATAACGCATCCGGCAGATCTCGTACAAGCAGGGGGGGCCGCGGAGGTCCACCTTCACAAAGATAAGGGCTATGTGGTGCTTCGAGAGTGAGGGTAATAACAAGGGAAGTGGGTGCCTCAAGCCACGGTCTTGATGCACCTGCGGACAAGCCCAACAATCTCCTTCTCCGGCTCGCTAACCATCTCCGCAACCTTTATTAACAAAATTAAAGCATATTCCTAACACTTAATCACACATCAAAGATAGATAAATAAAAACAATAATTATCATCATTAAGATAAGCAAAATTAAGACAACTAGAATCGCACCTTGGCCATATCTCACACACCACGATCTAAGAAACCACTGCCTCTCAAAAGCTCACCCGTGATTCCACTGTCTCTCAAAAGCTCACCCGTGAAATGATGATGACCGTGATAGTGACTGAGCAAAGCGAGCAAAATACTTCGAGCAACGCGCAAATCTTCACCCGCGTAAATACCATAAGCCAGTATTAATGGGATTCATATGTTGATCCTATGGGTCCCGTTTCAGTCGTCAATGGTCATGAGTGATCCAACAATAACTAACTAACTAACTAAATCATCAAAATTCAGCAACCATATTATTTATTACCTCTTCTTTACAAAAAAAAGAATAAATAATTATTTTTTTAATACCAATTTCTCAATACTAGAAGAAGAAATCACCTGAATCGATAGCACCAGCAGCATGGCCGGCAGTAATGGGATATCCTTGTGGTAGAAGATCTTGGACATGGATAATATTTCGAAGCCGGAAGAGGCACTTTCCGTGCCTTCCTTTAATTGGGTGGTGCGTGACACATCCGTCCCATAACGATGATGATGCGCCATTACCCGCTACTTACTTTGTGGCGAAGCTCGCATCTAGATTACATAATATGTGGCGCTATTCGTGTCATGCTGCCCTGCTCCTTCTCTTCATCCCTGATTAACGTATGCCTATGAACGTATAAATGTACATACACGTCACATCCTTCGAGTATGCTATTATGGACATGGGAACGGAATAGCTATGGCATTTCCATTATGTACATTGGAAGTAAGCAGAGGGACCGCGCAGCAATGGTTGCCATTTCCATTTGGAAATTCAACCCCTCTTCCTGTGCTTCTCTTACAGCTATGTATATGCACACTGCTCTCTCTCTTCCTGTACTTCTCTTACAGCTATGTATATGCACACTGCTCTCTCTCTTCCTGTGCTTCTCTTACAGCTATGCATATAAAAAGAGGGAGGGAGAGAGTAACCGCACCTCCACACCTCGTCCCAACTACTGACTGAACCCCATACCTTACCCTTCCCATCTCTTTTCTCTCAACCCACCATTGATGCCCTTCAATTCATGCCAACCACTCTCTTCTGAAGAAAGAGAGAAGTTCCACTGCCATCACTTACTTCCCCTACTTGGGAAGGACACAAGCTGCAGCGGCGTGTTTATTACCCTCACCCTCGAAGCACCACACCGCCCCCATCTATGCGAAGGTGGACCTCCGCGGCTCCCCCTGTTGCCGGTTCTGTCTATAAAATGGTTCTCATGGTAAACACCGAGTGCAAGTGACCGACTGTGTGATGGCTAAGTGTTTGATATTATTTATTTTTATACTAATTATGGTGCTTATTTTTATAATGACAGTTTATGGAAGAATGACTAGAGAAGAAGAGTGTTGTCTGCGTCATCTTAGTTCCTGCCTAGACTAATAGTACTATGTAGTTTATTATTGTAATCCTGCTCATATTTTTATTTATCTATCTTTATTTAGTGGATGTGTGATTAAGTATTAGGAATGTGCTTTAATTTTGTAAGTGGATACTATGAATGGAATGAAATGAGGAGGTTAAATCTGTGTTATGGTAAAACTTTTCTTTCTCAGTTATTTCTTTATGCACAATATATATATATTTTGTTTTTTTATTTTTTGTTTTTTTTTCTTCTTTCTTTGGTTTTTCAGGTTTGATTCGATCACCTGGGCGGGCACAATGCCAGCCATCGGAAGGCTAGCAGCGGCGTCTAGGAAGCCTCGGCCTCGGGGCTCTTCCACGGCAAGCGCAAGCGCCACCGCGGCGGCAGGGTGCACCGGTGTTCGGTGTGCCTGAAGACGTTTCCGTTGGGGCAAGCGCTGGGGGGCACAAGAGGTACCACAACGACGGGAGCGTCGGCAGCGGCAGTACCTCGGCGACGATGACGTCGTCGGAGGCGACGAGCTTGAGGCACAGGGCGTTCTATGAATCATAGAAGTTCACCAAAATTCTTTGCAATTTTCAGACAGATACACCTTTTTTTTATGCTTGTCAGACAACGAAAGTTACTAAAGGATTAAGGAACAAGAGATGAAATATAATTGAATGTTATTGGAGGAATGTAAATTTATAAGAGAAACAGAATCTAATGATTTTTTGAATTGAGTGAAACTGAGGTTACATTTTTTATAATAGGACTCAAAAATAGTCCAATGCTATTTAAAAATATTGTAATTCAAGTATCCAATTTTTTAATTAAAACTTAGAAAGAAAATTTCTAATAATTTACAAGTGATTTTTGGCCTAAGTGATTGTAAATTCTTTTCAAATTAGTCGAAAAGGACTAAAATCAGTGAAAATATCGATTTTGAAAGTTTAAAATATCTATTTTAAAAGTTTGAAATAGAAAAAGTGATTGTTCAAGCCTTTATAAAATGTTTTTAAGGTTTTATTAAATCCTGGATCGTTTTGAAATAGTTGACTGAATTGGCATTTTTTTTTTAATGAAGAAATATTGTTTGTAAATGAGAACCAAAAACAATGTAACTCAACTCCTTTGGAAAACATACGACGATAATATTCACTAGTTTTTGGCCTAAAGTAATTGTAAATTCACTTTAAATATCAAATTTGAAAAAAAGGTACAAATTGAGCTTTTCAAAGATTTAAAAATTTAATAACCATATGTTTTAAAAAATTATTACATTAAACAATGTATAAGACACCCAAACATGTAGTCGAACCTTACATCAATTAATATTGCAACAATGCATTAACCATTAGGTTGTCTCAACAATGACATAAAAATTCTTATTTTAAAATATTAAAAATAAAAAATGATCATTTGGGTCTTATATATTATTTCCAAGTTTTTTCGAAATTTTGGATATTTCTAAAATAGTTAGACCTAAATTACACTATTTTTGAATAAAAACCTAAAAATTTGAAAACAGTGTAACTTTGTCTCCAAAAAAAAATATTTCAAAACTTTAGAAAACGTTCTTTAATAACATATAAGTGATTTTAGTACAAAATAGTTGTAAATTCATGTTATATTGGTCAAAATTGAAAAAATGACTCTTGGCCCTTTTAAAAGCTTAAAAATATGTGAAATACTTATTTGATGATTTAGGCCTTTGTAAATAGTTTTTTATGTTCTTAAAAATTAGAAAATAAAAAAGAGTTAGACCTGACTTTTACTCTTTTTGAACAAGGTTATCCTATATTTAAATAGGACTAAAATACTCTGTTGAGGTCTATCCTATAGAAGTACTCAAATTGGATCAAATAAAAGTACAATGAACTTTATTTGAAATCGGACTTTAATGAACTGCTTTAACGGTTAAAATAAATATTCATACCTATTTTAAAGGCTTTTTGGATGGGGTTAAATTGTTTTCTAGTCTTCGTAGTCTTTTTGAATGACATTAAATGCTTTTTTTTTAAATAGGATTAAAAACAATGCAACCCTAGATTTAAAAAATGTAACTCGAGTCTCCAAAATTTTATTTTTATTATTTTATAAAAACTTTTTCAATAAAATTTAAGTGAATTTATACCCGACATAGTTTAAATTTACTTCAAATTTTATAAAAATAAAAAAAATGATATAAATTCAACCATTTAAGGGTTGAAATCAGTGAAAATGCCTATTTGAATGACTTAGAAATAGGAAAAAAATACATATAGGCCTTTGTAAGTCATTTAAAAGGAATTCTAAAATTTCATAAAATATAGAAATAGTGAGATCTGAGTTATAAAATTTTTGAATTGAGTCGCACTATTTTTGAACTCAATAATAAAAACAATGCAATCATATTCAAAAATCGTGTAAATCAAATCTCAAAAATAATATAAGCAAGGACTTCAAAATTATTTTCTCAAAACATTAATCTCATGATATTCATTTTTTGTGACCCAAAGTGGTTATTAATTCACGTTAAATTGGACAAAATTTTAAAATGAGATAAATTCAATATTTTAAGGCTAAAAATCGTGGAAACATCCATTTTAAAAGCTTAAGAACCAAAAGTGGCCATTTAGACCTTCCTACATTATTTCCATAGTTTCCTAAAACTTCAAAAAAAAGAAAAGAAAACTAGCACCTAAGTTATGTTCTTTTTTAATGGGATTATACTATTTTTTAATAAAGTTAAAAATTGTGTAATTTTGTCCAAAAAGAGGTCATTTGGGCCTTTGCATATCATTTCTAAGGATTTCTGAGATTTTAATATTTTTTTTTAAAATGTGATATCTGAGTTATATTTATTTAAAGTGAGATTACACCATTTTTTTAATAGGACTAAAAAATAATGTGACCTTGTTCATTTTAAAACAACATAAGATAGGTCTCCAAAAAATTTTCTCTCAACTTCGAAAAATCTTCTCTAACAATATTTAGATGTTTTTTTTGCTCAAAGTGGTTATAAATTCATGTTGAATTAGCCAAAATTAAATAAATACACAAATTAAACCTTTTAAGGATCGAAATCAGTGAAAATACCAATGTTAAAGACTTATCTTAATTACACTTTATTTATTAGGATTATACTATTTTAGAATAGGTTTCCAAAAACAATATACCTTGTTTGAAAACTATGTAACTAAAAAAACATTCTCTAATAATATACAAGTGGTTTTGGGGTAAAGTGGTTGAAAATTCATCATAAATTGGCCAAATTTATAAAATTAACACAGATTCATCATTTTAAGGGTAAAAAATAGAAAAAATCATTTAAGTCTGTGTAAGTCATTGCCAAAGTATCTTGGAAATTTGATAGTTTTTGAGAAAAGTGGATCATGAGTTATTCTTTTTTAATAAGATTATACTGTTTTTAATATGACTCCAGAAATAATATAACTCTTAGTCTCGAAAATAATTTTTTAATAGAACTTCAGAAAAATAATATTTAACTGGTTTTTTAGATCAAGGTGGTTGTAAATTCACCTTAAACTAGGTTAATTTAGATAATGACAAATTCAATCTTTTAAGGGCTTTAATAAGTGAAAATACCTATTTTAAAGACTAAAATTAGAAACATAGGTATTTGTGCTTATAATTTTTTTAAATTTCCTAAAAAAAATTTAATGGGGTTAAATTTTCTTTAATAGGAACCTAAAGATAGTATAATCTCATTCAAAAATAGTATGATCCAGGTTTTAAAAGGATAAAAATTCAGAAAACCTTTTAAGATAATATTCAAGTGATTTTTTGGCCGAAGTAGTTGTAAATTTAACTTAAATTTGATAAAATTAGATAAACAAAACAAATTCAAAATTTAAAGGAATCAAATTATGAAAACACCTATTTTGATACCTTAAGAAAATGATGATCATTTAGAACTATGTTAGTCATTTCAAAGTTATTCTAAATATTTGATAATTTTTAGAAAAAGTGAAACCTAAGTTTCCTTTTTTTTTTTTCAAACTTCAAAAACCCTTCTCTCATGATATTTAATAAGTTTTTGTTCCAAAACAATTATAAATTCACTGAGTAAGAAAATTTGCTTAAGCGTAATCATCAACTTGTTCCTCAAGAGAGGTGGGCAAAGCTGATACGAAATTTGAATGGAAATTAAAGGCTGAAAATGTACTATAAAATTTAAGTCCCAAAGAAAGACATGGGCATTCTAATGAATGTAGATAAACGATGAAGTTGTCTTGATAAAAACTATTAGAGGTAGAAGAAACTATGATCTATGCCATGAATAAATTCTATAAAGGTGAAAATTTGGGTTTGTAAGGATACATACCATTCAATTATACGAGGAGTGTTGGTCCAGCAGCCTGAAATCCACAACAAAAGCGGTATATTATGCAAAAAAAAAAAAGAAACACTTGCATACTTCAAAATATTAAATTAAATTAAAGTTAAAAATATCACCTGGTGTGGCTTGGTATGAGCGGTATTTACCAATTCCATAACCTACTAGTACGTGGACCAGAGTAAACCGGATGGTATGTGTGGTACATGGCTTGTACCACCCAATATAGCTGGCATAGGATGACACTAACCTTTTTTCTTTTTTTTTCTTCAGATCTTTTTTTGAGACTCGATATGTCTCGGTCCAGTAACCAAAATTAAAACAAAACCTTTTGATTTGAAGTATCTAAACTTCTAAAACAATTGTTTCTTAAAGCCATCTTTTGCTATTTGTATGAGACATCAAATGAAACATGAATGGTAGAAAAACAAAGTCCGAAAGGAAAACATGAAAAGTGACTTTGTAAAGATCAAATGTCAAGAAATGACCCAAAAAGAAAGTTAAATCAGTGAAGTAGTATTTGATAGTTTCCGTTGTCTCTAGAAGTTTCAAGTTTGCCCACCACTGACCATGATGACTAAAAAGAACATGTTGAGGCATAAACAAATGAGGTGCTATTACACTTAACAGGAAATGTATGAGCTTACTTGTGTTAACTTCATCACCCCCCCCCAAATGGACAAACCTGAACTTGAAAACCTTAGTGAAATCTGAAACATTAATCAGGAATTAGTCATTCATCTAACAACCATCATGAAAGATAATCTAACTTGCTTTTCTAAACTAAAAATAACATGAACTTTGAGAATAAATTCTTAGAAAAGAAGTCACATCAAAAGTATCAATTCACTGTATTGTATTCATCCAATATTATCAATTGCAGATATGATCAAACTCTGCTGTTAATCTTGTAGAAAGTTCTGGCTTTATTTGTCAGGTGCCTCTGGGAACCTGATTATTATGTGTGGCTAGTCTTGTTAACATCTAAATCACTGAAACCGTATTGTATTAGATGCAAACAGCAAGAAGAAGAAAATTTACCAGAAAGAATTCCTTCAATTACTTTGAATGTGAACTCTTTACTGACATCAAGTGGTTCTTGGCATTCAGCTGAGGGCCACAAATCAGGATAGCCCACACCCCTACAAAAGATAATTTATAGAGTTTTATCTGGGTTGTGTAATCACTCCCAACCCAATTCACAGAGAAAAATCAAATAAATTGAAAAAGAATATTGCATTGCAGAAAAGAAGACATCTTTGGAGATGCAGGCTATGATCACCAAGAGCAGTATGAGTTACTATAATAACAACATGATTTCTTTTAGTTAAAAATTCAAGAATTTTTAAATCCATACTACAAAATAAGAGCTAAAAGGCCTTTGGACTTTATCTACCATGAGAGAGCATGGCCGGGCACATCAATCTCAGCCAACACGTTTACTCCCCTTCTTTCTGCATGCCTGAAAATATTCTTGTTTAGAAGTACAAAAAGATTCAGTCATGAAGAAACTAAGAAGCACCATAAAACTCATACTGATATATAAATTACAGGTATACACATATGAACCATTTAAAAACATACACAAGTGCAGATGATAATTTATGCATGTGAGGCATCATACAGGAGCTTTTGTCCCCAATTCTTGTCACCAGAATGTATATTCTTAGGGGTTTGTTCAATGTTCATCAGAGCAGAGGGTCATATGTGCCACTAATATATGTGCATGACCACAGAGAAGAAGTAGGCCTGCTTAGCATGTAATTAAAACTTAAGTATATTTTAAGAAGTCTGATCATATGTGCCACTGATAAATGTGCATGAGGGGATGATGCAGAGACACTGACAACAGTAGTGTGATGGAGATTATATGGGTCATACATTGCAAGAAAAAATATTTCAACTGATGAAAGGAAACTAGACATCACATAAGAAAAAATAATTACTTTCTTCTTAGTTCAGATGTCTGTTACACTCAAATATATCTGTATGCAAACTTTTTGTCCTAAAAAGTCATATGCCTGTAATGATCTAGGTATAACCCTAGCATATTCACCATCTCTTGTTGAGAGCTAGGTACAGATGGCTGGTTAATGATCAGATCTAGGCCAGTGTGACAATCTCCAAGAACAAACATACCACAACCTTGAAAAGGATGCTTAAGTAGCCATTCATTGCTTACTGTGCGATTTCAAGAGCATCAGCCTTAGTATCTCGCTCAGAGTAGGAGTATGCACCAGCCCACAGTCTTGGATATGATGGTATCTCCAAGGGGAAGGATTGCTTATCCACCGCGCGGCTCGCCCGCGCCAGCCTTTGCCGCCACCGCCCTGCCCCCCTGCCCCCCGCGAGGACGTGTAATCCCCGGATGCCATTCGATTAGATTAGTATTAAAGATAGTAATTAGTGTGATGGGAGAGAGGCTCGTACGTCGCCACCGCTCGGCAGCCGGGTCCCCACGCTTGTAGCGTCGTTCACGGGTGGGAGGGATCATCACGGGACCTGCGGGGTCCCCACGCCTTGTTGCGTCGTTCACGGGTGGGAGGGATCATCACGGGACCTGCGGGGTCTCCACGCCTTGTAGCGTCGTTCACGGGTGGGAGGAATCATCACGGGACCCGCGCGGTCATTCACGGGTGGTGGCAGGGATTACGGGCGAAGGAGGGACGGCGAGAAAGGTGCCGAGAGGCGGCGCCGATGTCACGGTGTCCTCCTTCTCCGGCCCGCTAATCATCTCCGCCACCACGGTGTCCTCCTTCTCCGGCCCGCTAATCATCTCCGCCACCTTTATTAACATAATGATTGTGCTTCTTCGCATACACATACGCATACTTACTGAGGAGAATAAGATCACAAAAGGATGTCCAAAGTGCGTTAACTCAGAAACAGGAGATGATCGGAAAGAATGGAACACAAAAAGAAAAAGAAAAAAAAGAGAAGGAATACGGACGAGCATGAGGAGGGAAGGGGAGTGGCGGACATGGCAGCGCTGCTGTACCCCACCTCCCACATCTGCTCCCCCCGGGTCCCGCTACGCGTCGTACCCCCTGATCACCACGACCGCCATAAACTCCACCATCCTTATATGGCGGCCAATTTCTCCCTCTGTCCTCCCACTAGGCTCGATCACTTAGTATGCAGCAAGCAAGAGAAGAAGAAACAGAAACACGCCGCTGCAGCTTGTGTCTTTCCCAAGTAGGGGAAATAAGTGATGGCAGTGGAACTTCTCTCTTTCTTCGGAAGAGAGTGGTTGGCATGAATTGAAGGGCATCAATGGTGCTGCAAAAGAAGAACAAACAGAAACACGCCGCTGCAGCTTGTGTCTTCACATATGTATGTGTCTTTCCCAAGGAGGGGAAGTGATGGCAGTGGAACTTCTCTCTTTCTTCAGAAGAGAGTGGTTGGCATGAATTGAAGGGCATCAACGGTGGGTTGAGAGAAAAGAGATGGGAAGGGTAAGGTATGGGGTTCAGTCAGTAGTTGGGACGAGGTGTGGAGGTGCGGTTACTCTCTCCCTCCCTCTTTTTATATGCATAGCTGTAAGAGAAGCACAGGTAGAGAGAGAGAGAGAGAGAGAAAAAGAGAGCAGTGTGCATATACATAGCTGTAAGATAAACACAGGAAGAGGGGTTGAATTTCCAAATGGAAATGACAACTATGGCTGTCGTGGTCCCTCTGCTTGCTTCCTGTATCAGCAGAGTAGGGCAGCGTGGCATATTATGTAATCTAGATGCGAGCTTCGCCCCCAACAAGGGAGCCGTGTGGACGGTAAGTAGCGGGTAATGGCGCATCATCATCCTTATGGGGTGTATGTGTCACACACCACCCAATTAATGATAGTGATGGTGGGTGCACTTTGAAATTATCAAATATTTAGAATAACTTTGAAATGACTAACATAGTTCTAAATTATCATCATTTTTTTATGGTATCAAAATAGGTGTTTTCATAATTTGATTCCTTTCAATTTTGAATTTGTTTTGTTTATCTAATTTTATCAAATTTAAGTTAAATTTACAACTACTTCGGCCAAAAAATCACTTGAATATTATCTTAAAAGGTTTTCTGAATTTTTATCCTTTTAAAACCTGGATCATACTATTTTTGAATGAGATTATACTATCTTTAGGTTCCTATTAAAGAAAATTTAACCCCAATAAATTTTTTTTAGGAAATTTTTAAAAAAAATTATAAGCTCAAATAATTATGTTTCTATTTTTAGTCTTTAAAATAGGTATTTTCACTGATTAAAGCCCTTAAAAGATTGAATTTGTCATTATCTAAATTAACCTAGTTTAAGGTGAATTTACAACCACCTTGCTCTAAAAAACCAGTTAAATATTATTTTTCTGAAGTTCTATTAAAAAATTATTTTCGAGACTAAGAGTTATATTATTTCTGGAGTCACATTAAAAACAGTATAATCTTATTAAAAAAGAATAACTCATGATCCACTTTTCTCAAAAACTATCAAATTTCCAAGATACTTTGGAAATGACTTACACAGACTTAAATGATTTTTTCTATTTTTTACCCTTAAAATGATGAATCTGTGTTAATTTTATAAATTTGGCCAATTTATGATTAATTTACAACCACTTTACCCCAAAACCACTTGTATATTATTAGAGAATGTTTTTTTAGTTACATAGTTTTCAAACAAGGTATATTGTTTTGGGAAACCTATTCTAAAATAGTATAATCCTAATAAATAAAGTGTAATTAAGATAAGTCTTTAACATTGGTATTTTCACTGATTTCGATCCTTAAAAGGTTTAATTTGTGTATTTATTTAATTTTGGCTAATTCAACATGAATTTATAACCACTTTGAGCAAAAAAAACATCTAAATATTGTTAGAGAAGATTTTTCGAAGTTGAGAGAAAATTTTTTGGAGACCTATCTTATGTTGTTTTAAAATGAACAAGGTCACATTATTTTTTAGTCCTATTAAAAAGATGGAGTAAAATCTCACTTAAAATAAATATAACTCAGATATCACATTTTAAAAAATTCTTAAAATCTCATAAATCCTTAGAAATGATATACAAAGGCCCAAATGACCTATTTTTGGACAAAATTACACAATTTTTAATTTTATTAAAAAATAGTATAATCCCATTAAAAAAGAACATAACTTAGGTACTAGTTTTCTTTTCTTTTTTTTGAAGTTTTAGGAAACTATGGAAATAATGTAGGAAGGTCTAAATGGCCACTTTTGGTTCTTAAGCTTTTAAAATGGATGTTTCCACTATTTTTAGCCTTAAAATATTGAATTTATCTCATTTTTAAATTTTGTCCAATTTAATGTGAATTAATAACCACTTTGGGTCACAAAAAAGGAATATCATGAGATTAATGTTTTGAGAAAATAATTTTGAAGTCCTTGCTTATATTATTTTTGAGATTTGATTTACACTATTTTTTAATATGATTGCATTGTTTTTATTATCGAGTTCAAAAATAGTGCGACTCAATTCAAAAATTTTATAACTCAGATCTCACTATTTCTATATTTTATGAAATTTTAGAATTCCTTTTAAATGACTTACAAAGGTCTATATGTATTTTTTTTCCTATTTCTAAGTCATTCAAATAGGCATTTTCACTGATTTCAACCCTTAAATGGTTGAATTTATATCATTTTTTTATTTTTATAAAATTTGAAGTAAATTTAAACTATGTTGGGTATAAAATCACTTCAATTTTATTGAAAAAGTTTTTATAAAATAATAAAAATAAAATTTTGGAGACTCGAGTTACATTTTTTAAATCTAGGGTTGCATTGTTTTTAATCCTATTTTAGAAAAGCATTTAATGTCATTCAAAAAGACTACGAAAACTAGAAAACAATTTAACCCCATCCAAAAAGCCTTTAAAATAGGTATGAATATTTATTTTAACCGTTAAAGCAGTTCATTAAAGTCCGATTCCAAATAAAGTTCATTGTACTTTTATTTGATCCAATTTGAGTACCTCTACAGGATAGACCTCAACAGAAAACTCAAGACCACGATTATTAGTATACAAGTATTTTTAAATTTTTGAGAGAAAATTATTTTTTTAGATCAACTATTTTTAAATATGGTCGCACTGTTTTTTAGTCCTATTTAAATATAGGATAACCTCATTCAAAAAGAGTAAAAGTGAGGTCTAACTCTTTTTTATTTTCTAATTTTTAAGAACATAAAAAACTATTTACAAAGGCCTAAATCATCTAATAAGTATTTCACATATTTTTAAGCTTTTAAAAGGGCCAAGAGTCATTTTTTCAATTTTGACCAATATAACATGAATTTACAACTATTTTGTACTAAAAATCACTTATATGTTATTAAAGAACGTTTTCTAAAGTTTTGAAATAAATTTTTTTGGAGACAAAGTTACACTGTTTTCAAATTTTTAGGTTTTTATTCAAAAATAGTGTAATTTAGGTCTAACTATTTTAGAAATATCCAAAATTTCACAAAACATTGGAAATAATATATAAGACCCAAATGATCATTTTTCATTTTTAGTCTTTTAAAGTAAGAATTTTCATGTCATTATTGAGACAACCTAATGGTTAGTGCATTGTTGCAATATTAATCGATGTAAGGTTTGACTACATGTTTGAGTGTCTTATAAATTGTTTAATGTAACAATTTTTTAAAACATATGGTCATTAATTTTTTAAACCTTTGAAAAGCTCAATTTGTACCTTTTTTCAATTTTGATATTTAAAGTGAATTTACAATTACTTTAGGCCAAAAACTAGTGAATATTACCGTCGTATGTTTTCGAAAGGAGTCGAGTTACATTGTTTTTGGTTCTCATTTACAAACAATATTTCTTCATTAAAAAATAATGCCAATTCAGTCAACTATTTCGAAGCCATCCAGGATTTAATAAAACCTTAAAAACATTTTGTAAAGGCTTGAACAATCACTTTTTCTATTTCAAACTTTTAAAATAGATATTTTCAACTTTCAAAATAGATATTTTCACTGATTTTAGTCCTTAAAACATTTGTGTCAATTTTTTAGTATCGACTAATTTGAAAAGAATTTACAATCACTTAGGCCAAAAATCACTTGTAAATTATTAGAAATTTTCTTTCTAAGTTTTAATTAAAGAATTGGATACTTGAATTACAATGTTTTTAAATAGCATCGGACTATTTTTTAGTCCTATTATAAAAAATGTAACCTCAGTTTCACTCTATTCAAAAAATCATTAGATTCTGTTTCTCTTATAAATTTGTATTCCTCTAATAACTTTCAATTATATTTCATCTCTCGTTCCTTAATCCTTCAGTAACTTTCGTTGTCTGACAAGCATAAAAAAAAGGTGTATCTGTCTGAAAATTGCAAAGAATTTTGGTGAACTTCTATGATTCATAGAGGTTTATCCATCACTCTTCTCCTAATCTAACTTACAAATTCATAACTCATATATGAAGATCTTACTCATATACAAAGAATTTAGTATGACTCTAGATAACACCTTTTAACACTAACTCAGATAAACTTTAGATTATGTTCCAACATTATGTAATTTATTTTACAGGTTGAATAAACATGGAATGAATGAATCTCAGGGCTACAAGTATTTTGTTTTGCGTGCACAAAAAATAGCATTATCACATGGATATGAAGTCATCAATTGGTATGAATTCTACATCCGGATGAATTGTATGTCCTCGGTTGTTTCTGCTCTAAAACTTGTGTTCCTTAATGAACAGGGAAGAGACTTTCAACAACTTTGGGAGTCAACTCAGCCCAAAAACTGTGGTTCATAACTGGTATTTTTTCTTGATCTGCCATGTTTGTTCTAATTGGTATCAAGCAATACATATGCTTTCAAATATGTCAAATGTAAGTTCTCATCATTAATGATAAAACACACATCAAATGTTTTTTTAGGATATACACATAACATCTATACAACAATTGGTACCAGGAATCCAATAATAATGAATATATATATATATATATATATATATATATATATATATATATATATATATATATATATAATAAATCACTAATTTGTGCGTTGGTCTCGTGGATCCTATTTTGGATTCCTTGATTGAGATTTCTCATGGGGAAGAATCATTCAAGAGAAATCAATTAAATTATTTTGGTTTTATATCAAACTATAGCTCAAGAAAAAGTTAAAATCATTATGATAATTGGTGGAATTTGCTAAACCATATATAGCTCACTGGGATATAGAAAACAGTTAGTCCTTGAAACATAATTAGTAGATATATTGGGTTTAAAAAAATTCAAATAATGTGAATGAAGGGATGGTCATCACAGGAACTTGTGTCCATAGATTGAGTTAGATACTTCTATCTAAATTGGGCAAATCAGATGTACATATGACTTCAATCGATAAATTATACTTAAACTCTATTCGGACAAAATCATAAGAGACTTCAATCGATAGTTTATACTTAAACTTTATTTAGGCAAAATCGTAAAAGAACAATCTTACCATCATATCGATGATCAAATCTTAATATTGATAGAAATAATAGAAGATAAGAACAATTATTGAAAAAATTTTATTGAAGAAATGAAGAAGCTTAAATACATTAACATGTTCCCTCTCCTATTTATACAGATTATGCTAAAGTAATTATTTTAACAACTGAACCATAAACAATAATATCCTTTCAACAAATTAATTGTAGTCATATACCCGCTGATCAAATTTAGTGATAATCTCAATTGAATATTGGACAACCTTCTACAATAACTCCTGGTGTTGTTGGACAATGAGCCAAGGGGCAATGGTGCATATATTTCATGAGATTGAAGAAAAAAATTAACAAAAATGGTCAAAATAAATGCTTCGAAATCCAGTCCAATTAATAACACAATTATAATGTGCCCACCATTCTTTGAACCTTCGAAAGATGAAGTAGTTAAATATCAAACCAATTATGAACCATGACCAAATGTTAACCGTAGTGGTAGGGGGCACAATGGTGCCAACACTAAATATGACTAGCCAATTAATTAGTCTTATTCATGTTTTTTCTGGATATAGATGCGACAACATCTACATTCTCATTGGTGCAAAGAGTCCAATAATATTGAAGATGAAGATGAAGATGATGGAATACATGCAATAAGGAAATAATATTTTAATTGGACCTATAAGCCCCCATGTCACTCGCAAATTACCTTCTTTGGCAACGGCATGTCCAAAGATTTTTCTTGGGCAATAATTCTAGATAACATATATTCTTCAACAAGTATAAGATCCATAAGCTAACTACACATGCTAGTAGACTATCTGAAATCTACATCTAAAGATAACATATAGGATGGTAAGTACAATATAATAATGTTATAGAATTCAAAATTTAGATTTGCAAGAATATGTCAATACTAATTTTCAAATCTATTCAGATACTAGCTAGATAAGGATACGACACAGTGATCCAGAAAATACATGTATCAAGAACATTACTTTTGGAGGAATCTTCATGTAATGTGCTAGCTTCAGTTGTACAATGAAAAATTTTGCCGTATAAGGTGCAGTAGAGCCGTATGTTGCGAATGCTATATTTCAATAGGTTTATCCGACTGCAAGTACCCAATTATAATCTCTAATAAAAGCTTAGTTGAAAATCCCTAAAAAATATTTACAAGGTTGTCTCAATATTCATCTTACCTGACCGATCGTAGCTGCCATGACTCCTTCTGGAAGCAAAAATATAAACACCAAGGCACCAGCTAATATAACTTCCCGATAACGAAGTTGAAGTTGTTCGGTAAATCCCAGAATGAAAAAATGTGAACAATAAGAGAGTTTGATATCAGGCATCAGAATGATCCCAGTCTGTGGCACGGAATAAACAGTGAGTTATAATAATAGGTCTAAAGAACCTCCGCAAAAGAATCGTGAAAATTATTTTTTATGATACGTACAAAAAGATTGGCAACACAATTGAGAAATACAATTCAACATGAATTTACTAAAGCAGGTAAATTCCTCCATCGAAAACGATTTCTAAAGAAATCAATTTGACGTTAGGGAAAGAATCGACTTCAGCTACAAAGAATGGGTCATTCTCTGTACACAACGAATGACCAATATTCCACGCACTGGAGTTGACTCGCTCATGTCGGGATGACAGGTCTCGGTTTCTTGAAGGCTGACAGGCTCTGCACCCCGTTTACGTCGTCGAACTCCGGGTTCGGCGACGCTGGCGCGATCAGATAGAACGCCCTGTGCCTCGAGCTCGCCCCCTCCGACGACGTCATCGCCGCCGGGGTAGTGCCGCTGCCGATGTTCCCGTCGTTGTGGCACCTCTTGTGCCCCCCAGCGCTTGCCCCAATGGAAACGTCTTCAGGCACACCGAGCACCGGTGCACCGTGCCGCCGCCGGAGGCCGCCACGGTGGCGCTTGCGCTTGCCGTGGAAGAGCCCCGAGGCCGAGGCTTCCTCGACGCCGCTGCTAGGTTTCCGATGGCTGGTCTTGTGCCTGCTGGTGCGATCCGAATGCCTCCCCGCTAGGTTTCCGATGGAGAACCATTCCGGGTGGGAGGGATCACAGGATCACGGGACCTGCGGGACAGGGCCCACGCCTTGTTGCGTCGTTCACGGATGGGAGGGATCACGGGACCTGCGGGACAGAGCCCACGCGCGATCGTTCACGGGTGGGAGGGATCACGGGACCTGCGGGACATGGCCCACGCCTTATTGCATCGTTCACGGATTGGAGGGATCACGGGATCACGAGACCTGCGGGACAGGGCCCACGCCTAGTTGCGTCGTTCACAGGTTGGAGGGATCACGGGACCTACGGGACAGGGCCCACGTCGTTCACGAGTTGGAGGGATCACGGGACTTGCGTTCACGGGTTGGAGGGACAGGTTGGAGGGACAGGGCCCACGCGCGGTCGTTCACGGGTGGGAGGGATCACGGGCGGAGGGGTGGTGTCGACGTCACGGTATCCTCCTTCGAGGGTGAGGGTAATAACAAAGGCAAGGGGTGCCTCAGGCCACGGTCTTTATGCATCCGTGAACAAGTCCAACGATTTCCTTCTCCGGCCCGCTAACCATCTCCGCCACCTTTATTAACAATATGATTGTGCTTCTTCGCATACGCATACGCATACTTACTGAGGAGAATAAGATCACACAAGGATGTCCAAAGTGCGTTTAACTCAGAAACAGGAGATGATCGGAAAGAATGGAACACAAAAAAAAAGAAAGAAAAAAGAGAAGTAATACGGACGAGCATGAGGAAGGAAGGGGAGTGGCGGACATGGCAGCGCTGCTGTACCCCACCTCCCACATCTGCTCCCCCCGGGTCCCGCTATGCGTCGTAAATCACCACGACCGCCATAGACTCCACCATCCTTATATGGCGGCCAATTATGACGGTGGCGAAAGTGAGGGATGATGCAAGTGTTTCTCCCTCTGTCCTCTCACAAGGCTCGATCACTTAGTATGCGGCAAGCAAAAGAAGAACAAACAGAAACACGCCGCTGCAGCTTGTGTCTTCAGATATGTACGTGTCTTTCCCATGTAGGGGAAGTAAGTGAAACTTCCTCTCTGTACACGCCGCTGGCAGTGGAACTTCTCCCTTTCTTCAGAAAAGAGTAGTTGGCATGAATTGAAGGGCAGCAATGGTGAGTTGAGAGACAAGAGATGGGAAGGGTAAGGTATGGGGTTCAGTCAGTAGTTGGGACGAGGTGTGGAGGTGCGGTTACTCTCTCCCTCCCTCTTTTTATATATAGCAGCAGCTCATCAGTCACAGAGAGAGAACAGAAAAACACCAGATTGAGAGAGAGAGAGAGAGAGAGCAGTGAGCATATACATAGCTGTAAGAGAAGCACAGGAAGAGGGGTTGAATTTCCAAATGGAAATGGCAACTATGGCTGCGCGGTCCCTCTGCTTACTTCCTGTGTAAGCAGAGCAGGGCAGCGTGGCACGAATAGCGCCATTTATTATGTAATTTAGATGCGAACTTCGCCCCCAACAAGGGAGCCGTTTGGCCGGTAAGTAGTGGGTAACGGCGCATCATCATCCTTATGGGGCGGATGTGTCACGCACTACCCAATTAATGATGGTGATGGTGGGTGCACATCGCCTGCGTGATGGTGATGACGGCGAGATGTTGGCAGATGCGAACCATGTAGCTTTCGGTGTACCACCATGGTCGAACTAGCCCATTTCGATCGACTCCCAATGGTGGTACCTCGGAGTCCCACATCTTTCCACCAATTAGACGATGATGTTCCCTGGTCGGTGCCTCTGTCGTGACGACGGTTGTTTTCGTGTGGGTGACGCGGCAGATGGCGACGCGTGCGTGGAGCGGAAGGCAGCGGGCTACCATGGGGTGCACTATCGCCATGTACACGTACCCCGCCCCCGTCTCCTTAGACCACTCCTTCAGCCTCCGCACCAGCTTTAGAGCGATCCCCCCTCGTCTAAGGAAGCCACTCGATTAGATTAGTATTAAATACAGTGATTAGTGTGGTGGGGGAGATTAACGGGTGGTGAGAGTCACCGACGAGAGGGGGAGACTCGGAGGTCGAGGAGGTAGGCCACCTCCCCATAGATGGTGGCGGTGCGGTGTGGTGCAGCAAAATGTTTACGGGTCACAGTAATTTCAGTACACCAATATTCTTCGTTAAACACTATCAGATAGTGAGTTGAACACTATCTAAGAGAGCTATATCTTTCACCATTATAGGCAAAACACTATCACCGAATAGATGATAAGACAAAGTCTCATCTCTAGAGTGTTATAGGATAAGCAAAATGATACGGGCATGAAGTCAAATGGACGCTGACAAGGTCAAGGGACTTAAAAACCGAACTTGATCAGGATAAAATACTTAGCTCGTAAGTAATATAGGAGTGGTGCACTCATCACTAAATCATAGTCATGTGAGTTTTTTTATTTGAAGTCCCGACGAACCTTCGTGTTCACGAGAACTACCTCCCATAACAAAGGAGAGGTTAGGACCTCCTCCGCTCTTCGGCTATTGAAAGGCGGAGCGTGGACCTCAATCGTCTAACGACCAATAGATCAAACGAAGCCTGTACGAGAAATAAGAGATCACAACCTAAGAAGAAAGAGCATAATGGTGATAGATCGATCTGTTGTAGAACTGAGGCCAGGACTATAAAGGACTCGAGAACTAACTCACTCTATAAGAAATTGGGACAAATTAGAGAAGACTTCTAATAAGGCCCTAGAGGCTCAAATGAAAGAATAAGCCTCACCCACATGATAAAGGGGTTTTTTACTTCTTTTGATTATTCACGCCCACATTCATCTCGAGTTATTAACTTGAGTATCAAAATGGTCGAGTTGGAAAACCTCTCGTAATCTCGATTTTCATGTTAGAAACACCTTATGAGCTCGATGTTTCTACCTTGGAGACACCTCGAATAACCTTACTCATACGAGTCCGGATCACGTCGAGTTGACTAAGATGTCAACGACTCTTTATCCTAACACTTATAATGATGAATAAATAGTTTCTTGTAAAGGTAAATTTCATATAAATATTTTATTTTGATATTATTATATTATTTTATTAAATGATAGATATTTTTTGTTGAACAAGACATGCACGCCTATCTTTGGGACACGAAGACACAAATGAATGTGTCGTTGAGATTTGATAGGTTAATAAAAAATAGGCAGGATTAGAGGAATAATAATTTCTAAAAAAAAATTAGCACAGTAAAATAATCACTTTCTCATAAACCTTTTTTATGAAAAATTTGAGTGTAGCGTTAGCTTTAGACCTCACCTCATTTTTTTTAAAGCTCCTTTTTTTTTTTTACTCTATACCCAAAAACACAAAACCAATCGAGATGTGGAAAAGAAATTTGTCACCACACCGTTACGAGAAGTGAATTCCAATTTTGAGTATTTGTTGCATGCTTCTTTGTCAAATGTTAATATGAATGACATTGTAGAATTGTTTATCGAGATCAAAAATTTTGTTTTTGTTGCTCCATATACAAGTGATGGGATACATTTCAGCCTATCTTCTTAATAAAATCAACATGACATTTTTAATCTTTTCTGTAAAAAAAATTGAGATTGACCCGGTAGAGTATCTATTTTAACAATTGAAACAAAGAAAATTATTTTTTAAACAACTGAACCATGAACAATAATATCCCTTCTACAAATTGAGTGATCAAATTCAATGATAGTCTTAATTGATCACGGGACAACCTTTTACAATAACTCCTGGTGCGGTAGGACAATGAGCCAAGGGGCAATGGTCATCCATCTCTAACCCCTACCAATCTGGTCCATATATACCCCGAAATTGAAGAAAAAGAGTAACAATAATCGTCAAAAAAGTTGATCCAGAATCCAATACGGCTGATAACACATAATTATAACGTGCCCACCATCCTTTGAATCTTCGGAAGACAAAGTAGTTAAATATCAAACCAGTTATGAACCATGACCAAACATTAACCGGAGTGCCAAGAGGCACGATGGTACCAACACTGAATATAACCGGCCAATTAATTAGTTTTATCCATGTTTTTTCTGGGTATACACGCGATAATATCCACACTCCCACTGGTGCAAGGAATCCAATAATAATGAAGATAAAGATGATGGAGTACATGCCATGAGGATAGAACATTCTAATTGGACCTATAACACCCCATGTGACTCCTATAGCGAATGACCTTCTTTCCCAAGGGCATGTCCAAGGACTTCCCTTGGGCAATAATTCTGGATAACATATATTTTTCACCGAGTGTAAGACCCACCATCCAACGCTGAAGCTAACCACACATGCTAGTATACTAGCTAGAATCTACATACAAAGAAAAACATATTGGATGGTAAATATAATATAATAATATTAACAAATTCAAAATGTGGATTTGCAAAAATATGTCAATATATGGTACATAAATTGTGATGTATCTTAATGTAACAAAGTGGTCCAGAAAATACCTGTATCAAGAACATTACTTTTGGAGGAATCTTCATGTAATATGCTCTCTTCATATCCATAGTAAAATATTTTGCCGTATTAATTGCAGTAGAGCCGTATGTTGTGAATGCAATATTTGCAATAGGTTTACCCGACTGCAAGTACCCAATTATGATCTCTAATAAAAGTTTTATTGAAAATTCCTGCAATATAGTAATTATAATTATCATATTAAGCTGGATTAGAAGAAAAATATTGACAACGTTGGGCTACAACCATATATGAGTATCCGATGACTCAATATTCATCTTACCGAACTAGTAGTAGCCATCATGACACCTTCTGGAAGCAAAAATATGAACACCAAGGCACAAGCTAATAGAACTTCCCAATAGCGAAGTTGAAGTTGATCGCTAAATATTTCACATACCAAGATGGCAAAACCCATCATGGAGAAGAGTAGAGAGTAGAACCACCACCGGGGAATAGACTCATAATTTTGTTTCATCAACCTCGTGTGAACATCTTGCATTTGATGCCGATATGAATCGAGAAATTGTAGCCATATCGATCTGCTTAACACCAGAAGAGAACTATCAGCCAACAAGATTATAACACGTAACTAAATCAGTAGTAAGGTAATTATTTCAACTATAAAAACAATAGCACACTAATTGTACCAAAAACAAACATTACAATGAATATTTATTTACAAGAAAAAAAAAGTTACAGTTCCTACCTCCCATAGAAAAGAGCAACATGAGAGATGCTTGACGTAAAACAAGCCATGGTAAAACCATAACTATACATAAGGGAGGCACTGAAGTATAATTTCGAATAATTGTTATATGCTTCTTCGTTGAATGTGAGTGACTTCTCATCTAAAACCCGGGACACATTGTAAAATTGCCCATCGATGTCAAAAATACTTGATGAAAAAATAGGAAAGCATTTGGCATCGTAAGCATTATTCCAATAAGATAATGGTACTAGAACATAAATAATAAGAATGAATCCGGCCATCATGTTGACCACCACAAATGCAGGAACTGCCAGAGGACTGTCCATGTAGGATGTCATGGTCATCCAATCCAACGCAAAAGAGCCTATGCCTAATCCATTGAATCCAGAACCTATTTGCTGCGCAGTTATCGAGTCTTTCCATATCCAACAAACGAACGATAGAGCCGTGATAGAAGGAAAAAGGTAAACAGGAACAATACTATACGTAAAAATTACAACGATGACTATAATGAAGAACTGATATCGTGACAATTTTCCCTTGGCTCTTTTTTTCGGCTCGTGTAATGCCCTGCGAGTGCAAACAACGAAGACATGTTAAATAAATTAAAACAACGAAGACATGTTAAATAAATTAAAAGTCTCTTGTCTTTTGCATTGTTTACGAGGAGAGGCACGCCACCTGTAGAAGGCGACGTCTACTAGAGTCGAAGGCCACCACATATAGGGCGAGTGCACTAGCAACTTCATGAATATGCCAGCAAACCCATATCCGAGAAACTACACACCATAAGCCATTTTAAGTTGTCACTTCTTCAAAGGAAGTAGGGAAAGATCAACTAGAATTAACTAAAACATTCGAAGAATTCAGCATCATATTATTACTTTTTTCTAAAGAATAACTAATGGTTTTTTTTTTACACCGATTTCATGATAACAAAAGAAATCACCTGAATCGATAGTACCAGCAGTATGGCCGGCAGTAACGGGATATCCTTGTGGTAGAAGATCTTGGATATAGTTAATATTTCAAAGCCGGCAGAAGCACTTACCCTGCCGGCCAACATGGTGGTCGCCACATGTTCTTTCAAGTTGAAGGGTCCTGGATTCAACGAGAAACTCCAGTTTGTGTATGGCATTCTTATCACTTTGTTCGGTAGCATGTTAGCCATTAGTTTCCCAGCAATGAACACCATCATGTTGATGCAGACATGTGAAAAATTGAACATTTGCTGTCGGTAAAAGGATAATGCTGCACTTACGGACCCGAAGATGCAAATGGGGATTCCGATAAGCCATGTTCGGAATGTCAAGACTTGCAATGTGTTATCATCTGTTGGTGGGACTGTCAACCGAACTTGCTCGATCGGAGAGTCATCCAGAATCGAACCTGAAAGAAGAGGAGAGGGAGGAAGAAATTGAAAAAGAATCATGTAAGGATGACAGTAAGAAGTCAAAACGAAAGATGTCAGGGCATATCACCTTTTTCATCGGCCATTTGGTAGGACTCCTATTAGAGAATAAGCTGTATATTGAGCAGATTTAAAGGATGAAAGCATCTCTAAATATAGTGGAAAGGATTAATTGTCCAACCATTAATAGAAAGAGTTGTGATTCCGTTGCCAAATATACTATGATTAGTTTTAAAGGTGTCGGTGTGGCTGTGATAGTTAAGGGAATTAAATATGTCAGTGATCCCAAAAAAAAAATGTAAAAAATCGTGAACTGGATAGTGGGAATATTCTATATTAAGTGGATTGGCGTTGGTACATTATTGCTTTCAAAATATTTTTTCTCTTTTTCTCACCTGGTTATTGATGGCAACGTCAACACCGGAATGGCTGACGAGGAAGAAAAGGAGAGGAAACGAGGTGTGAGGCGATTGGGATAAGATATTGGTTCATGCAAGCTAATATTTCATTCCTCAGAAAGGTGTGAGGCGATGGGGAGAGCAATGAGGTCTTTTTTTTTTTGTTCTCTTCTAACAATTATTTTTTTATTTATTTACACACACGTTTCCCTGTGCCTCGAGCTCGCCCCCTCCGACGACGTCATCGCCGCCGCGGCAGTGCCGTTGCCGACGCTCCCGTCGTTGCGGCACCTATTGTGCCCCCCAACGCTTGCCCCAAGGGAAACGTCTTCAGGCACCCCGAGCACCGGTGCACCCTGTCGCCACCGGAGGCGCTTGCGCTAGTCGTGGAAGAGCCCGAGGCGAGGCTTCATCGACGCCGCTGCTAGGCTTCCGATGGCTAGCCTTGTGCCCGCCCAGGGCCTGGTACGACCCGAATGCTTTCCGTCTGGAAGGCCTGTACTCGAGCTTCCCCGGCGGTGCCAAGTCGAAGGACAACAATGGCAGTACCGGGCCCTTGCCCGAGGAGGCAGAGCGCCCCTCCTTTGTCGGCGGGTGATCGAAGCGGAGGGAGAATCACGTATCAAACCTGAAAAAAAGAAACAAGCAAAAAAAAAAAAAACATATTGTGCATAACACAGATTTAACCTCCTCGTTTCATTCCATTCATAGTATCAATATACATAGTAAAACGCTTAATCACAGCCATATATTATAAAATTAAAGTACAACTCTAAGAAGTTAATCACAGATCCCACTAGATAAGATAACCTAAGTTAACGAGGAGGATTAGATGATAATAAATTACATAATGACATTAACCGACGCTGGATTTGGATGACAACACGATAGGTTTTCGGCACAGCAGTCTTTACCTTCACCAATAAAAAATATTAAAATAATCATTATAAATAACATAAAAATAAATAGCATCACACCAGCCATCCTTCGCACGCTACTATTTCACAACTCGAATCTATTTCACAACTCGTACTCGTTGTTGTACTATGAGTATCATTTTATAGACAATGGTTCGACCTACTCCCTCTCAAAAGCCAGCCCACCCGTGAGGTGAGTGCCCGCGACAACGACGTGAGCTACTTTGTGCGATGCGTAATGTTCAGCGTTGGTCCTGTGGGTCCCGCATCATTCGCGTCTCTGAAGTGGAACCTCATGGTCGACAGCCACCACGTCGTCTCCGTTGTCTGCCCACGTCGCGTCCGGCAGATCTCGTACAAGCAGGTCTCGTGAGCCTGCCCCGTGAGCTCTTGCCCAGGTCTGGTGATCCTGCCCCGCAAGAGGACGAGTGAACCTGCTGCAGGTCTCGTGATCCTGCCCCGCAAGAGGACGAGTGATCCTGTCCTCTTGCCCCGCAAGAGGACGAGTGATCCTGCCCCGCAAGAGGACGAGTGAACCTGCTGCAGGTCTCGTGATCCTGCCCCGCAAGAAGGTCTCGTGATACCTCACACCCATCCGTGAACTCCGTCACGTGCACAACAGGTCGTGGACCGCGGCTGCCGAGTGGTGGCGGCGTGCGAGCCGCTCCAGCGGGGGATGCGCAGCCACGGCAGCGCCCGGTCCACCGCGCGGAAGGTGCCGAGGGAGGGCGGGTTGACGAGGACGGCGTCGATGCCACGGTGTCCTTCTCCGTCGCCATGAACGCGTACTCCGCCCTCTTCTCCTTAGAACATGCCTCCATCGTCTGCCACTCGATTAGATTAGATTAGATTAGCCTAAGATGCAATCCCCCACGCCCTGTTACAGAGTTCACGGGTTGGAGGGACCGACCTGCGGGACAGGGCCCACGTGCGGGCGTTAACGCGTGCGTGTTCATGGGGGAAGGAGGGACGGCGAGGAAGTATTAAAGACAGTGATTGGGAGAGCGGCTCGCACGCCGCCACCGCTCGGGAGCCGAGGTCCCCCACGCCTTGTTGCGGAGTTCACGGGTGGGAGGGATGACCTGCGGGACAGGGCCCACGTGGTCGTTCACGGGTGGGTGTTCACGGGATCACTAGCGAAGGAGGGACGGCGAGGAAGGTGCCGAGGGAGGTTGTCGACGTCACGGTGTCCTTCTCCGTCGTCCCACGGGACCTAACGATGCCACTCGATTATATTAGATTAGATTAACCTGAGGTACAATCCCCAAATGCGGGACAGGGCCCACGCGCAGTCGTTCACGTGTGCGTGTTCACGGGATCACGAGGGAAGGAGGAACAACGAGGAAGGTACCCAGGGAGGGCGGGTTGGTGAGGACGATGTCGATGTCGGGGGGAAGAACTCGGTGGCGGCGAAGCGGCGGCGGTACAGGGCCTGGGCATCGGCGGGGGTGAGGCGGAGGATGGCGACGCGTGGGGGAAGGGGAAGGCGGTGGGGGCTAACACGGGGTGCACCGGGATGGCGGGGGTGCGGAACTTGGAGTAACCGCACCGCCCAGTGAAGAGGCGGAAAGACGATTAGTTGTCCTTCTCCGGCGTCATGTACGCGTACCCCGCCCCCTTCTCCTTAGACCACTCCTCCATCCGCTGCACCAGCTTCAGTGCGAACCCCCTTCGCCAAGGATGTCACTCGATTAGATTAGTATTAATGACAGTAATTATTGTGATGGGGAAGATTAACGTGTGGTGAGAGTCACCGGCAACAGGCGGAGCCGCGGAGGTCCACCTTCGCATAGATGGGGGCGGTGTGGTGCTTCGAGGGTGAGGGTAATAACAAGGCAAGAGGGTTGCCTCGGGCCACGGTGCGATGCACCCGTGGACAAGCCCAACGATCTCCTTCTCCGGCCCGCTAACCATCTCCGCCACCTTTATTAACAGTATGATTGTGCTTCTTCGCATACGCAAACTTACTGAGGAGAATAAGATCACAGAAGGATGTCCAAAGTGCGTTAACTCAGAAACAGGAGATGATCGGAAAGAATGGAACACAAAAAAAAAAAAGAAAAAAAAGAGAAGGAATACGGACCAGCATGAGGAAGGAAGGGGAGTGGCGGACACGGTAGCAAGCAAAGAAGAACAAACAGAAACATGCCGCTGCAGATAGGGGAAGTAAGTGACGCCAGTGGAACTTCTCTCTTATTCAGAAAAAGAATAGTTGGAATGAAGTGAAGGGCAGCAATGGTGGGGGGCTCTTTATACTACTTTCCTTTCCCTGGTCGGTTGAGAGAAAAGAGATTGGGAAGGAGAAGGCATGGGGTTCAGTCAGTAGTTGGGACGAGGTGTGGAGGTGCGGTTACTCTCTCCGTCCCTCTTTTTATATATAGCAGCAGCTCATCAGTAACAGAGAGAGAACAGAAAAAGACCAGACTGAGAGAGACAAAGAGTGCAGTGTGCATATACATGGCTGTAAAAGATGCACAGGTAGAGGGGTTGAACTTCCAAATGGAAATGGCGACTATGGCTGCGCGGTCCCTATGCTTACTTCCTGTGTCCATAATGGAAATGCCACGATTATTCCGTTCCCACGTCCATAATAGCATATTCGAAGGATATGATGTGTATCTACATATATATACGTATATAGAGATACGTTATGTATATACATACATATATGCGTATATAGAAGTATGTTAATCGGGGAGGGATGAAGAGAGGTCAATGTAGCACGAATAGTGTTAAAAAATTAGATAAATAATAAAATATTTAAAAATAAGTATTAAATTTATTTATTTATTATGTGAATTAAAGACTCATATTTTTTTAGAACAATATATAATATCTCAAGTTATGTTTTCAATCGGTCCATGACTCAAAAAAAAATTGATGGAATTAACTTACTGGAAACTCTATTCAAATTATACATAACTATCATCATAGCTTTCTATCACATTGAATCGGGTATAAAAGAATAATCTATCATGCTCTTAATCATATCCATAAGAATATAATTTCATCTAGAATTATAACATAACCATCACTCTTTGGATCGTTAGAAGATGAAGCGATTAAATATTATACAAACAATGAACCATGACCAAATGTTAATTGGAGTGACAAGCGATGCAACTGAACCTACACTGAATATAATTAGTCAATTAATTAATCTTACCTATGTTTTTTTAGATATACACATGACAACAGCTACTGGTACAAGAGTCCAATAATAATGAATATATATATATATATATATATATATATATATATATATATATATATATATATAATAAATCACTAATCTCATGTGGAAGAATCATTCAAGAGAATTCAATTAAATTGTTTTGGTTTTATATCAAACCATAGCTCAAGAAAAAGCCAAAATCATTATGATGATAGGTGGAATTTGCTAAACCATATATAGCTCATCAGGATATAGAAAACAGTTAGTTCTCGAAACATAATTACATGAACATAGAGTAGATTTATTGGGTTGAAAAAATCAAATAATGTGAATAAAGGGATGGTCATCACAAAATCGTAAGAGACTTCAACCGTAAGTTCATACTTAAACTTTATTCAGACAAAGTCGTAAAAGAATAATCTTACCATGATATGGATGTTCAAATCTTAATATATCTTTTCTTCATGATAAACTACACTTAATTCTTATTGTAGATAAGGTAGGTCTTGAGGCACATATTCTTTTAGGAATTTAGAAGTTGGGAAAGCCATTGAACTGAGAGAGATAACAAAGACCTTGTCTTTTAGAGGCATTTGTTTATTCATTTCTTTAGTTTTTGAGATGTGTTCTTGCTACATATAGATAGGCATACTCTCAACCAAAGTCATAAGAGACTTCAATCGATAGATCATACTTAAACTTTATTCAAACAAAGTCGTAAAAGAAAATTCTTACCATGATATCGAAGTTAGAATCTTAATATACATTTTCTTCATGGTAAACTATACTTAATTCTTCTTGTAGATAAGGTAGGTCTTGAGGCACATTCTTTTGGGAATTTAGCAAGTTGAGAAAGCCATTGAACTCAGAAAGTTAACCAAGATCATGTCTTTTAGAGGCATTTGTTTATTCACATCTTTAATTTTTGAGATATGTTCTTGCTACATAAAGGAAGTCATACTCTAAACCAAATCTCTTGTTTTGCTTTTGTTGCATCTCCACATCACTAGGGTGATACATGTGACGTATGTATCAAGATTTTACAAGCTAGCATCTTTGACTTAGCACCATGTTAAGATCACATCCAAGTAACCTTCTATAGCTGCAAAGGCTAATATCCAATTCTTATCATGATGCTTGTTAATTATCAATCTTAGAAAGAAACTATGCTTCTTATATGTAATCGCTTGTTTCCTCATTGAGTTTGTGTAGCACTCCTTCGAAGTGGTCGAAGCTACTAACTGAAATCCCCCCATCGAAGAAGCTGAACTCTCAAGTGGCACACATACCATTCAATTCACAAGCAAAAGCGAGGAAGCAATGGATGAAGAAAGTAAAATATGAAAGAAGGGTCATGATAGGTTGTTCAAAGGACCCCTTCCTTCTTATGTACATGTTATGTACTAATTTATATCAATAAATATGTTCGTCTGATTTTACCCCTTCTTATGAACATATTCATATTCGTTTTTCTATATATTCGCTTTGCTACAAGAGAATAAATTGAGCTAATATTTTTCCTTTTAGTGGTGTTGAAAACACTAATATTGTAAGTACCCCTGAGGGAAATACGGAGTGTTAGCGTGTTGTGCGGTGAAAAGCTGAATTGCTAAACTCGATGAGATTTGTAAATATACATTTCCAATTTAACCCTTATATATATGGGATAGGTAAAACATTATCTTGTTAAACTCGATGAGATTATTAGCCTTTACAGTCTTTTAGACTTGTATTGTTAATCTCAACGATAATTCAATATTTTTTTAAAAAATAGTAATTCAAGATTAATAACCGTGGGCTTACTTATAATGACAAATGAATGCCTTCCATGGGTTTGTTTACTTGTAATGATAAATAAATAGCTTCTTGTACGGGTTATTTTCATCTAAATCTCTTATTTTGATGTTATTATATTGTTTTACTAAGTCGGTGTTGCTGAGATCTGATAGGTTAAGTAAGATTTTAAAAAAAAAAAAGCAGGATTAGAGGAATAATATTTTTGAGTATTTATTGCTTGCTTCTTTGTCACCACACCATTAGGAGAAGTGAATTCCATTTTTGAGTATTTATTGCATGCTTCTTTGTCAAAAATTTTGTTTTTGTTGCACCGTATAAAAGTGATGGGATCCCTTACGTTCTTAATAAAAACAATATGATATTTTTTAAAAAATATCTTAAAAAAAAAGAGATTGAACAAGCAAAGTATCTATTTTAACAACTGAAACAAGGAAAATTATATTGTCTTAATAACTGAACCAAAAACAATAACATCCTTCCAACAAATTAATGGTAGTCAACTACTGGCTTGATCAAATTTAGTGATGGTCTCAACTGATCACAGGACAACCTTCTACAACAACTCTCGATGCTGTAGGACAATGAGCCAAGGGACAATGATCATCCATCTCCAACCCCCACCAATCAGGTCCATATACACCTCGAGATTCAAGAAAAATAATAACAAAAATGGTCAAAAAAGTTGCTCCGGAATCCAATCCAACCGATAACACATAATTATAATGCGCCTACCATCCTTTAAACTTTCGAAAGACAAAGTAGTTAAATATTAAGCCAACTATGAACCATGACCAAACGTTAATCGAAGTGGCAGGAGGCACGATGGTACCAACACCGAATATAACTGGTCAGTTAATTAGTCTTATCCATGTTTTTTCTGGGTATAGACGTGATAACATCCACACTCCCACTGGTGCAAGGAATCCAATAATAATGAAGATAAAGATGATGGAGTACGTACCATGAGGATAAAACATTCTAGTTGGACCTATAACACCCCATGTGACTCCTAATGCAAATGACTTTTTTTCCCAAGGGCATGTCCAAGGACTTCCCTTGGGCAATAATTCTGGATAACATATATTCTTTACTGAGTATAAGAACCACCATCCAATGCAGAAGCTAACCACACATGCTAGTAGACTACCGAGAATCTACATGTAGAGAAAGCATATTGAATGGTAAGTGCAATATAATAATGTTAACGAATTCAAAAACTAGATTTGCAAAGAATATGCCAATATCTGGTACGTAATTTGTGATGTATCTTAATTTTTAATTCTTTGCATATACCAGCTAGATGAGGATATAATGCAGTGGTCCAGAAAATACCTGTATCAAGAACATTACTTTTGGAGGAATCTTCATGTAATGTGCTAGCTTCAGTTGTACGATGAAATATTTTGCTGTATCAAGTGCAGTAGAGCCGTATGTTGCGAATGCTATATTTGCAATAGGTTTACCCGATTGCAAGTACCCGATTATGACCTCTAATAAAAGCCTAGTTGTAAATCCCTGAAATATAATAATTATTATATTAAACTGGATGAGAAGAAAAATATTTACAACGTTGTCTCAATATTCATCTTACCTGACCGGTCGTAGCTTCCATGACACCTTCTGGAGGCAAAAATAAAACCACCAAGGCACAAGCTAATAGAACTCCCCAATAGCGAAGCTGAAGTTGATCGTTAAATATTTCACATACCAAGATCGAAAATCCCATCATGGAGAAGAGGAGAGAGTAAAACCACCACCGGGGAATAGACTCATAATTTTGTTTCATCAACCTAGTGTGAATATCTTGCATTTGGCGCCGATATGAATCGACAAATTGTAGCCATATCGATCTGTTTGACACCAGAAGAGAACTATCTAAAGTTATCACTGACAACAAGATTATAACATGCAGGACTAAGATAATTATTTCAACCATAAAAACAAGAGCACACTAATTGTACCAAAAACAAACATTACAATAAATATTTATTTACAAGATAAAAAGTTACAGTTCCTACCTCCCATAGAAGAGAGCAACATGAGAGATGCTTGACGTCAAACTAACCAAGGTAAAACCATAACTAAGCATAAGGGAAGCACCGAAGTATAATTTCGAATAATTGTTGTATGCTTCTTCGTTGAATGTGAGTGACTTCTCATCTAAAACCCGCGACACGTTGTAAAATTGCCCATGGACATCAAAAATACTTGTTGAAAAAATAGGAAAGCGTTTGGCATTGTAAACATTATTCCAATAAGATAATGGTAGCAGAACATAAAGAATGAGAATGAATCCAACCATCGTGTTGACAATCACAAATGCAGGAAGTGCCAGTGGACTGCCCACGTAGGATGACATGGTTATCCAATCCAGTGCAAAGGATCCGATGCCTAATCCATTGAACCCAGAACCAATTTGCTGCGGAGTTATCGAGTCTTTCCATATCCAACAAACGAACGATAGAGCCGTGATAGAGGGAAAAAGGTAAACAGGAACAATGCTGTAGGTAAAAATTACAACGATAACTATGATCAAGAACTGATATCGTGACAATTTTCCCTTGACTCTTTTCTCCGGCTCGTGTAACGTTCTGCCAGTGAAAACAACGAAGACATGTTAAATAAATAAATTAAAAAGTCTCTTGTCTTTCGCATTGTTTACAAGAAGAGGAACGCCACCTAAACTGTAGAAGGAGACGTCTACTAGAGTCGAAGGCCACCACATATAGGGCGAGTCCACTAGCAACTTCGTGAATATGCCAGCAAACCCATATCCGAGAAACTACACACCACAAGGCATTTAAAGTCATTACTTCTTGACCGGAAGTAGGGAAAGATCAATTAGAATTAACTAACTAGACCATCGAAGAATAAATAAATCATCGAAGAATAACTTACTAACCAAATCATCAGAATTCAGCAACCATATTATTTATTACCTTTTCTTTATAAAATAAAAGAATAAATAATGTTTTTTTTTAATACCAATTTCTCGATACTAGAAGAAATCACCTGAATCGATAGCACCAGCAGCATGGCCGGCAGTAATGGGATATCCTTGTGGTAGAAGATCTTGGACATGGATAATATTTGGAAGCCGACAGAAGCACTTTCCGTGCCAGCCAGCATGGTGGTCACCACATGTTCTTTCAAGTTGAAGGGTCCCAGATTCAACGAGAAACTCCAGTTTGTGTATGGCATCCTCACCACTTTGTTTGGTAGCATATTAGCCATTAGTTTCCCAACGATGAGCACGATGATGTTGATGCAGACTTGTGGTAAATAGAACATTTGCTGTCGGTAAGAAGATAATGCTGCAATTACGGACCCGAGGATGCAAATAGGGATTCCGATAAACCATGTTCGGAACGTCAAGACATGCAATGTATTATCATATGTAGGTGGGACTGTCAACCGAACTTGCTTGAATAAGGATGACAATAAGAAGTCAAAACCAAAGATGTCAGGGGCATATCACCTTCTTCATCGGCCATTTGGTAGGACTCCTATTAGAGAATAAGCTGTATGATGAGCAGATATAAAGGATCAAAGCTTCTCTAAATATAGTGGAAAGGATTAATTGTCCGACCATTAACGGAAACAGTTTTGATTCCGTTGCCAAATATACTTTTATTAGTTTTAAAGGTGTCGGTGTGGCTGTGATAGTTAAGGAATTAAATATGCAAAAAATCGTGAACTGGATGGTGGGAATATTCTTCTATACTAAGTGGATTGGCGTCGGCACATTATAGCTTTCAAAATCCTTTTTCTTTTTTGTCACCTGGTTCTTGATGGCAACGTGAACACCGGCATGGCCGACGAGGAAGAAAAGGAGAGGAGGAAACTGTTGAATCTCGTATTTTGATGATGAAACCACTTGATATATGTTTATGATTTAATCTGCGTTTTGAGTGACGCAGGATGCTTCGATCAGGATGAGACAATTAAAGCAGGAAAATCATGTTGTGCCGAAGGAACATGTCAGAAGATTGGACGTCGGGCCAGTGGATCGGTCGACGTATCGACAGAAGGCTTCGGGCCGTGGACTCGGGCATCGGGCCAAGAAGAGCGGGTATTGTGCCAAGGATATCGGAGTTGCGGAGTCAACTGGCCGATTGGGCAATAGGCTGCAGAAGAGGACGTTGCGCCGAAGAATCGGACGAAGCGTCGAGGGACCAATGACATGTCGGACAACTTGGTTAATTGCTTAGGATTAATTGTCTCGATCGAAGTTTTGATTTGTTGTGCAGGATTAACTACGATGAGAGTAAGACAAGCAGCAGGTGTTGCGCCGGAGTCAAGATCATGATCACGTTGGGAGTTCGAGAGTTCGACGGAAGTTCGGACGGTCGTCGGAGGTTCAGCGAGAACAGATCCGAGAAGTCCAGAAGCTTGCCAAGCGAAGCTCGTCGGAACTCGCCAAGTGGATCGTCGCAAAGTCCAGGAGTATGCCGGATGTCCGCAGAAGGATCACCGAGGGTTTATCGGATGATCGACGGAAGTTCGCCGGAAACTCGCCGGAAGAAGCGATCGACGCATCGGAACATAGCTGCAGAAGTTGTCTTAGAGTTAATCGTAGTTAGCACGATGATTAAGCTTGAAAATGGGAGGTGATCCCATTAGCTTAATCTTGGGGCAATTGGGCCCCTGAAAAGATTCAAATTGGGCCGAATGGAGCGAACCATTCGGACCCTGATTGCACCAGGCGGTGCAACCGCCTAGGCCAGGAGGTGCAACCGCCAGGGCTGCGAGGCTGGGCGGTGCAACCGCCCCAGCCAAGAGGTGCAACCGCCCAGGCTATGTCTCCCAGCGAGACTGGGCGGTGCAACCGCCCCAGCCAAGAGGTGCAACCGCCCAGAGCTCAGTCTTCGAGCTAGACTAGGCGGTGCAACCTCCTCTGTCAAGAGGTAGCACCGCCAGAGCTCAAGTTTCGAGCTCTACCAAGAGGTGCAACCACCGAGCTCGGTCTTCGAGCTCTGGCAGAGAGGTACAACCTCTTTGGACAGGAGATGCATCGCCTGAGCTCGGTCTTCGAGCTCTGGCAGAGAGGTGCATCAGCCTGAGCTCAGTTTCGAGCTCTGCCAGGTGATGCAACCACCGAGCTCAGACTTCGAGCTCTGCCAGGCGATGCAACCACTGAGCTCAGTCTTCGAGCTCTGGCAGAGAGGTGCAATCGCCTGAGCTCAGTCTTCGAGCTCTGCCAGGCGGTGCCACCTCTCCAGTCAAGAGGTGCAACCGCCTGATCCCAGAATTCTGGGATTTGATCGATTTGATCGTTTTGAGCTCCAAATTTGAATTGGGTTGGGGCCTATAAATACCCCACCCATTCAGCACTGAAAAGCATACAGATCCACACCGAATTCTTGATCTTTTCAGTGATTCTAAGAGCTCAAATTTGTGTAAAGTCCTAAAGTTCTCCTCCTTCTGTTCTTCAAGTCTTGAGTTGTAAAGTGAGGAGAGAAAGGATCTGTAAAGGTTGTCTCCTGAGCCTGTCAAAAGGAGAGAAACTGTAAAAGGGCAGTTAGCCTTCGCCCATTGAAGGAAGGCAGCTAGTTGACGTCGGTGACCTCGTCGGAGGAGGAAGCCAAAAGTGGAGTAGGTCAAGACTGACCGAACCACTCTAAATCTCTGGTTTGCTTTTACCTTAAGCACTTTATCATTACTGCAAACCTCCTACATTGCTACTGCCCTCTGCGCCTTTACGAACGAGTTTCTAAGCTCTGATCTTTCAGAATCTGCATTCAAACGTAAATCGTGTTTTCGTACGATCTTCACACTGCAGTTTACGCTTACATTCGGATTCCATTTATAACTGCAAATTGCTTTCTACGTAAAACGCTTTTCAAGGTTCAAAACTGCTTTTAGACGCAAAACTACATTTAGACGTAAAATTATGTTTAGACGTAAAACTGCGTTTAGACGCAAAACTGCGTTTAGACGTAAAACTGCGTTTAGACGTAAAACTGCGTTTAGACGCAAAACTGCGTTTAGACGCAAAACTGCGTTTAGACGCAAAACTGCGTTTAGATGCAAAACTGCGTTTAGACGTAAAACTGTGTTTAGACGTAAAACTGCGTTTAGACGTAAAACTGCGTTTGGACGTAAAACTGAGTTTAGACGCAAACTGCGCTTAGACGCAAACTGTGCTTAGACGCAAACTGGGCTTAGACGCAAACTGTGCTTAGACGCAAATGTTGAATCTTGGATTTTGATGATATAATCAATTGGTGGGTTAATTGATCTAATCCATATTATTGAGTTAAGTGCGCAGGATTAACTACGATAACCAGAAAACATAAAGCAAGGATACCGGAGTCGAGCTCGATGGACGTTTAAGAGACCGAAGAATCATCGGAGATGCTGCCGGAACCATCCGAGAAGAAATCGGGAACGTGTCGGAAGTTCGCCGAAGAAATTGTCGGAGGCTCGCGGAGATCACCGAGAAGGCTCGGCTACTCGTTAAAAGTCATCACAAAGATTGGGAGCTTGCAGGGAGTCCGTCGGAAGAAGTTCGTCGGAAAGCTCGCCGGAACAAGACTCGACGTTCGCGGTTGAAAATTTGCTTAGGATGTGTTTTGGTTATGTAGTCCACTTGTAATTAGGATTAGGATTAAGAGATAATCCTATATCCTGGTTAGGGGCCAACTGGGCCCAAAGTCAGAATTGGTTTAGGCTAAAAATTAAGCTAAACCAGCGAACTAGAGAGCCAAGATTGAAGCCCAACTAGTGGCTGAAAACACTGTAGTTGGGCTGAAAATACTGTAGGCGGTGGCACCGCCTAGTTGGGCGATGACACCTCCTTGGCTGGGCGGTTGCACCGTCCAGTACCCGAGTGCTGGGCGGTGGCACCGCCTGGCTGGGCGGTGGAACCTCCAGCACTGGAAACCCTAAAAGAATTCAAATTTTGAAACCCAAAATTTGAATCCTCTTGAGGCCTATAAATACCCCTCAAATCTCAACTGAGGTTACAACTTTTGAGAAGCATTTTGATTGAGAGAAAAGTCTTAGAAAGTCTTAGCAAGTCTTGTTTTCAATTTGCTAGAGAGTTCTCCTCCTTCTTTCTTATTGAAAATTTGTAAGAGGTTGAGCTGCTTGTAAAAGGTTGTAAGAGGGGTGTTTACCCTTCCATTTCAAGAGACTTGCTAGTGGAAGGTGGGAGCCTCATCGAAGAGGGGCCTCGCAAGTGGAGTAGGTCATTTGACCGAACCACTCTAAAAATCGGCGTAATCTCTGGTTTGCTCTTTATTATTGTCATTTACATTACTGCAAATCTTCTTACTGCTTTAGTTCCTTATTACTCTTGTTGCGCAACTTCAAGAATACGCCTTCAAGTTAAATTTCTCAAGTTTCGTTCTTAACGTACGAAAGATTTTGATTAAAATCGAAGTTTTTATCCGCTGCACTAATTCACCCCCCCCCTCTTAGTGCCGCTCCGATCCTAACAGCAAACTGGGCTTAGACGCAAACTGCGCTTAGACGCAAACTGTGTTTAGACGCAAACTGCGCTTAGACGCAAAACTGCGCTTAGACGCAAACTGCACTGTGATTCTGCTTTTATATCGAAATCGTTTTTTATCGGACGAACGCAGCTTTAGCTTTTAAATTGCTGTAAGATTTCCGCTGCACTAATTCACCCCCCCCCCCTCTTAGTGCTCTCGATCCTAACAATTGGTATTAGAGCGGGGTATTTCTCATTTCGGACTTACACCCGAGAGAAATGGCTCTTCAAGAGGGCTTGTCGGTCTTTCGTCCACCGTTCTTTAACGGATTGGACTACACTTATTGGAAAACTCGAATGAGAGTTTTCTTGATTTCTCTAAATATGGATTTATGGAGTATCATTGAAAATGGTTTTCAACTTCCCTCCAAACCGATGAACGAATGGTCGGATTTGGAGAAAAAGTATTTTTCTTTAAACGCAAAGGCTATGAATGCCTTATTTTGCGCTTTGGACAAAAATGAGTTCAATCGGGTTTCTTTGTGCGAAATGACTTTCGATATTTGGCGCACTCTTGAACACGCACGAGGGAACTAGTAGAGTCAAAGACTCGAAAGTTAATATTTTACTGCATGATTTCGAGCTTTTTCATATGAAACCAAGCGAAACCGTTGTTGACATGTACACCCGTTTTATGGATGTCGTCAATGGTTTAAAATCACTTGGTAAAAGCTTTTCGGATTTTGAACTCGTTAACAAAGTTTTGCGCTCACTTTCTAAAACTTGGGATTCAAAAGTAACTGCTATTCAAGAATCGAAAAATTTGAACCAATTTCCACTTGAAGAACTAATTGGTTCATTGATCACATATGAAATGACGTGCAATGCACGTAAAGAACTTGAGAACCACCTTCCAAAGAACAGGAAGGATTTGGGACATAGAACATTTGAAGACCACTCGAGCATAAGCTCAAGTGATGGTGAACTTAAACTACAAATGAAACGAAAATTAAAAAGCAAAAAGAATTGAACTACTTGCTTTAAACGCAAGAAGAAGAACAAAAATTGGGATGAATCGAGCTCATCAGAAGACGAGAAAGTCAACAAAAGCGAGGCGGCAAACTACGCCTTACCAGCCTACGACGTTGAGGTAATTAAAATGCCTTTGGTTTATTTTGAAATTACTTGATGCTTTCATAATATATTTTATTTTTTAGTTTAGAATTAATTTTCTTGAAAATTACATGTTTAAAAATAAAAATACAAAAATTATGATCATGCTGATAATTTCGAAAATGATAATATTGCATGATAAACAAACAAAATGATTTTGATCATGGTTAAGAAGTAATAATGTGTATCACGTTTGATCAACATTGTTGAATGAAATCACGTCTGATTTAAAGTAATGCATAAAGATGTAATATTAAATGATTATTAATAATTTTATGCATGAGACTTTAAGTTATCCATGATCATGAGCTTGTTTGATCTTCTTTATTTAATTTCAAGATCTATAACAAAAATCATGTCTGAATATATGAAAGTGTTAATTTCATTTTCGGATTCACTTAACAATTGGTATCGTAACAATCGGATTTTCTCATACACTTATGAAAAATATTTTTCTAAAATGGATTTGATGAAATGATTCATGCTTATAAACTCCATCTTGAAATATGAATGATAGTGTTTTTGCTTGCAAAGATTTGTTTCACATTCATATCTCCTATGATTCGTGTGCAGAAAAAGAATTTATAAATCATAACACAATGTGATTTCTTATGCAAAAATAAAGTGCTTTTGTGATTCTTTGCTAAAGAGAATAATTATTAAAATCATGATCTTGATAACATGAAGCGCTTTATAAATCAAGATCGTTCATTATGCTGCCTACATTTATCAAAAAGGAGTTCTTCAAATGAAATGCAATTCAATGAAGTGTCATATTGATATCTTGAAACTTGGAATATTTTAAAATGTGATCTTGATAAGAATGTTTCAAGTTGCTCTTTATACTATATCTTTTCAAATGAATCATGAGCCTTGATATCATATATTTCATAATACAAGATTTCTTTGCCTTATGTCTTGAACTTTCATGCTTATCTTAATTTGGCATATAAAGACCAAGGCATGCTTAGATGAAAAAGAATCTCTTAAAAAATGCTTTTCCCATCTGATCGAGATTAATGATTTCATGATATTTTGTGAATCTCGAAATTAATTTTAATGACTTGATTATGAATTTCAAGTTAATGATTTGATTTGAATAAGTTTTATCTAAATCATAATCTTGATCTTGCAAAATTGAAGTCACAAATAATATCTTGTGGTATTCATGGATTGAAACATTGTATGCTTAAATTAATCATTCTCCTATGTTTCAAAAAATTCCTTAAAAGCCTTATGTGATGATTGACAACTAACTTGCTTTATGATGAATCACAAATCATGACTTGATCTATGATGTAAATGCCTTTAAATGATTGATATATTTAACACTTTTATGCTCTTCCCCCTACTTTCTTCTTGTTTTCAATGATAAAATGGGAGAAGTTTTGATCATGCATGGTAGGATATAATTTGACAAAATTGATATCATCATGATATGAAACATTTATGATGTGCAATTATGCATGCAATACTTGTGATTTCTAATTATGATGTGATGTATTGCATATGATGTAAATCATGATTTAAAATGCTATGAGTGCCAAGTTACACATTTTGAGAAGAAATTGTTATATTGAAATATTAATGTAATTATGAATGGTGATATGATATCATGCATGTAATACTTCAATTTATGATAATGATGCATGCAATGATAAAATATTCATGATGAAAAATTATCTTGACATTCATAACTTGATCATTCATCATTTGTCATGATTTTGAAATCATTGTAAAAGGAAAAGAGAACTACAAAACTGTATTCTCTTTTTCTTTTTTTACAATGACAAAGGGAGAGATAGCTAGCTTGTACAAGTCAAGAAGATGCAAAAACTTGATTGCTAACTTGCTTATTTCAAGAAGAAAAATTGTCTTCTTGAACATCACTATCTTGAATATCTCAAGAAGCAAAACTTGCAATTTGCATATTGCAATAGGAAGCAAGAATCATGAGCTTACACAAGAAATCTATCTTGCATTTGCTTTCGAAATTTTTGCTAGCTTATATATTGTGAAACTTGTATATCGCTAGCTTGTTGGTCTAAAGAGAAGCAAAAAGTTGCTATCTCAAAAGAAGCAAATATGCTATCTTGCCTATCTCAAGAGGCAAAAATGCTAACTTGTGCATCTAGCAAAGTGAGCAAAATTTTCAAGAAGCAAGAGTTGCCTTCTTGAACATCTCTAATTTGCTAGCTTGCATGATGTAGAACTTGCTATCTTGAACATTACCAAAAGTGCTATCTTATATGCTATAAAACTTGCATATCTAAAACTTGATAGCATGAATGTTCTAAGCATGATGTAACACTTGCTAAATCTTCTAGCTACAAGATTGCATGATGATAAAACTTGATATTATGATTTTCATGCAATAAGTTGAACCAATATCACACACAACCGATTAATTGTGATACTTCTCCTTTTTGTTGATGACAAAGGGGGAGAAGTATGTTGATGACATGACATGTGATGCATAAGTTTATGCATATGTTCATGTTGACGTGTTGCAAGTATTCATGATGAATATTGCAATGACTTGAATTCAGTTTGAATTCAAGGTTCTATCAATATGGCATATTGATAGGGGAAGTTTGTTTAAACTCCGGGAGTTAAGTTTAACTCCGTCATCAAGTGGTTGTCATCATCAAAATGGGGGAGATTGTTGAATCTCGTATTTTGATGATGAAACCACTTGATATATGTTTATGATTTAATCTACGTTTTGAGTGACGCAGGATGCTTCGATCAGGATGAGACAATTAAAGCAGGAAAATCATGTTGTGCCGAAGGAACATGTCAGAAGATTGGACGTTGGGCCGGTGGATCGGTCGACGTATCGACAGAAGGCTTCGGGCCGTGGACTCGGGCATCGGGCCAAGAAGAGCGGGTATTGTGCCAAGGATATTGGAGTTGCGGAGTCAACTGGCCGATTGGGCAATAGGCTGCAGATGAGGACGATGCGCCGAAGAATCGGACGAAGCGTCGAGGGACCAATGACATGTCGGACAACTTGGTTAATTGCTTAGGATTAATTGTCTCGATCGAAGTTTTGATTTGTTGTGCAGGATTAACTACGATGAGAGTAAGACAAGCAGCAGGTGTTGCGCCGGAGTCAAGATCATGATCACGTTGGGAGTTCGAGAGTTCGACGGAAGTTCGGACGGTCGTCGGAGGTTCAGCGAGAACAGATCCGAGAAGTCCAGAAGCTTGCCAAGCGAAGCTCGTCGGAACTCGCCAAGTGGATCGTCGCAAAGTCCAGGAGTATGCCGGATGTCCGCAGAAGGATCACCGAGGGTTTATCGGATGATCGACGGAAGTTCGCCGGAAACTCGCCGGAAGAAGCGATTGACGCATCGGAACATAGCTGCAGAAGTTGTCTTAGAGTTAATCGTAGTTAGCACGATGATTAAGCTTGAAAATGGGAGGTGATCCCATTAGCTTAATCTTGGGGCAATTGGGCCCCTGAAAAGATTCAAATTGGGCCGAATGGAGCGAACCATTCGGACCCTGATTGCACCAGGCGGTGCAACCGCCTAGGCCAGGAGGTGCAACCGCCAGGGCTGCGAGGCTGGGCGGTGCAACCGCCAGGGCTGCGAGGCTGGGCGGTGCAACCGCCCCAGCCAAGAGGTGCAACCGCCCAGAGCTCAGTCTTCGAGCTAGACTGGGCGGTGCAACCTCCTCTGTCAAGAGGTAGCACCGCCAGAGCTCAAGTTTCGAGCTCTGCCAAGAGGTGCAACCACCGAGCTCGGTCTTCGAGCTCTAGCAGAGAGGTGCAACCTCTTTGGACAGGAGATGCATCGCCTGAGCTCGGTCTTCGAGCTCTGGCAGAGAGGTGCAACCACCTCTGGCAGAGAGGTGCATCAGCCTGAGCTCAGTTTCAAGCTCTGCCAGGTGATGCAACCACCGAGCTCAGACTTCGAGCTCTGCCAGGCGATGCAACCACTGAGCTCAGTCTTCGAGCTCTGGCAGAGAGGTGCAATCGCCTGAGCTCAGTCTTCGAGCTCTGCCAGGCGATGCCACCTCTCCAGTCAAGAGGTGCAACCGCCTGATCCCAGAATTCTGGGATTTGATCGATTTGATCGTTTTGAGCTCCAAATTTGAATTGAGTTGGGGCCTATAAATACCCCACCCATTCAGCACTGAAAAGCATACAGATCCACACTGAATTCTTGATCTTTTCAGTGATTCTAAGAGCTCAAATTTGTGTAAAGTCCTAAAGTTCTCCTCCTTCTGTTCTTCAAGTCTTGAGTTGTAAAGTGAGGAGAGAAAGGATCTGTAAAGGTTGTCTCCTAAGCCTGTCAAAAGGAGAGAAACTGTAAAAGGGCAGTTAGCCTTCGCCCATTGAAGGAAGGCAGCTAGTTGACGTCAGTGACCTCGTCGGAGGAGGAAGCCAAAAGTGGAGTAGGTCAAGACTGACCGAACCACTCTAAATCTCTGGTTTGCTTTTACCTTGAGCACTTTATCATTACTGCAAACCTCCTACATTGCTACTGCCCTCTGCGCCTTTACGAACGAGTTTCTAAGCTCTGATCTTTCAGAATCTACATTCAAACGTAAATCGTGTTTTCGTACGATCTTCACACTGCAGTTTACGCTTACATTCGGATTCCATTTATAACTGCAAATTGCTTTCTACGTAAAACGCTTTTCAAGGTTCAAAACTGCTTTTAGACGCAAAACTACATTTAGACGTAAAATTACGTTTAGACGTAAAACTGCGTTTAGACGCAAAACTGCGTTTAGACGTAAAACTGCGTTTAGATGTAAAACTGCGTTTAGACGTAAAACTGCGTTTAGACGCAAAACTGCGTTTAGACGCAAAACTGCGTTTAGACGTAAAACTGAGTTTAGACGCAAACTGCGCTTAGACGCAAACTGCGCTTAGACGCAAACTGTGCTTAGACGCAAACTGGGCTTAGACGCAAACTGCGCTTAGACGCAAACTGTGTTTAGACGCAAACTGCGCTTAGACGCAAAACTGCGCTTAGACGCAAACTGCACTGTGATTCTGCTTTTATATCGAAATTATTTTTTATCGGACGAACGCAGCTTTAGCTTTTAAATTGCTGTAAGATTTCCGCTGCACTAATTCACCCCCCCCCCCCCCTCTTAGTGCTCTCGATCCTAACAGAAACGAGGTGTGGGAAGCAAGGGATTCGGATTGGGGTGGGAGAAGATGTTGGTTCATGCAACCTAATATTTCCTTCTCTCAGAAAGGTGTGAGGCGATGGGGAGAGCAGGGAGGTTCTTTTTTCTTTTTCTTCTAACAATTTTTTGTTTTGTTTTACACACACGGTTAATTAATGCCTGTAGAGAAAAGGATACTTGTGTGCCTCATTCTATATATCAAAATATTTTAAAATCTCAATTAATGACAATATATCCATAAATCATCAAATTATATTTATATATATATATATATATATATATATATATATATATATATATATATTAGACACCACTATAACTATTCCGAGGATAGCACATAATTTAATACAAATGCATGCACGATCATTGCTCGTACACCTTATCCTTTCTAAAAAAACAATTGATCATAAATTTTCAAATAAAAACTATAGGATTAAGGTTTATTTTAACTCTTATATTTCTTTATGATAGATTACTTAAGTCTTTATAATTTACTCGTATCTAAAATAACTCTTATATTTTAAAAAACATAGCATATAAGCCCCTTACATCAAATCTAAGTTAACGGTTAGAATCTACTTATATGATATACTGGTTCACAATAAATTATTAATATAATAACTTATATAATTTAAAGAAAAAAAAGGATTAAGGTCCACTTTAGCCTCTATAATTTATCATGGACCACTTAAGCCTTTATGGTTTACTCATGTCTAAAACAACCCTTATATTTTTAAAAATATAGTATATAAGCCCCTCCCATCAAAATTGAGTTAATAGACATTAGAGTCTGCTTATATAGCATGCTAACTCATAATAAATCATTAATATAATGATATATATAATTTAAATTTAAAAAATGGTTAAGATCCATATTATCGTGGAAGAGAAAATGACAGATGAAGGTAGAGAGGCAGAGGTAAGAGAGGCCGGAGGCGAAAGTGAGAGAGAGCTAGACCACCACGTCATAGGCATGGTAGGTGAGGGTACATGAGAGGACGAAGTTGCAGGCGATATGGTCGAAGACTCACAATAGGAGGAAGAGGGACTAAGAGACCACTGCATGCATAGCATCGGATTGATCGACGCACATCCACCTGAGGTAGGATCGAAAGCTCTTAAGCTCGTCGTCATCATCAGAGAGGCTACGTGCATATGATGCCTTGCTAAGCAGTAACGACTTGGTGCTCTTGTTGATGGTCACTTCCACGATAACGCTTCCTCCCGTCATTGATGATAGTCTTAGTTTTTTTTTAACTTAAATTACATATGTCATTATATCAATAGTTTATTATGAGTCAACATGTCATGAAAGAAGACTTTGACGTTTATTAATTCTGACTTGACGAAAAGGGCTTATATGTTATATTTTTGAAAATATATGGGTAAGTTTAGACACGAATAACCCATAAGGGCTTAAGTGGTCCATGGCCAAAACCGCATGGGCTAAAATGGATCTAACTCTTTTTTAAACTTAAATTATATATATCATTATATTAATAGTTTATTATAAGTCAATATGTTACGTAAACAGACTTTAACATTTGTTAACTCAGATTTGTCAGATGGGACTTATATACTATGTTTTTTTAAAATATAAAAAGTTATTTTAGACATGAATAAATCATAAGGACTTAAGTGGTCCATGACCAAAATCACAGGGGCTAAAATGGATCTTAATCCAAAAAAAAAATTTCTATAACATGCTACTTCTTAACAAGTTCTAAAATACTTGACATTGCAATCATATTTTGTGTATTTTGCGAGGAGTCGCAATCTCTTTCCCAAGGCATGTTGGAACGTTTGATTTCTCAGCGATGCTTCATTTGATGATTCTGGTAATTCCATGGATAACACTGGTTTCTCCTTTTTCAGCTTCTAGCACGTTGTGAGAAGCTAACCAAGGAGTCTTTCTTTGTTTGTTGTTCTCATCCATCTTCTCGACCGAGTTCGTTTGTGTTTGGGTATGTTGAACTGTATTTTCTTGCAATTGCATTGTCTGAGTGAGACAGTACTTATGTTTTCTGTACTTTATTTTATTTCTTCTGTTAATGCGATAGAATGCGCCATACTGTTTACAGTTGTTATACTTTTAAATCGTATGAAACACAAACGAACGAAGACAATGTGTTTCACGGTGTTGTGGTCATCGTCTCGCATGGGATTACGTCCATGAGTTGATTCCAGAAAGCTTGTGATTCTGATTGTTTGCCATGAGAAGAAAAAGAAGAAAGGCAGAAGCAGATATTTGACATTGCAGTGGCCAAAATTTTAGCCTCTACGGTTCCTTACGAGTACGTCCATAGAATTTGAGGAATCCCAATCTGGTCGGATGTCAGCAGGGAAAAATGTCCTTCGGATAGTTATGTTCTTTGTTTTCATAACATATTAATGTGTTTGCTTGTCATGATCTTTATCTCGAATTCAAGTTCGAGCTATGTTATGGCATTCAGATTGAGAGTTACCAAGCAGCCACGAAGACAAATGGAATGGAAATGCTGGCTTGTTTTCTTTTTCTTTTCTTTCTTTCTTCTTTTCGAGAATGACTTGTATATTCATCTTACCCGTATAAACAAAAAGCTGTCGATCAATGATACCCAAAAACAAATGCACGATTTGAACAAGAAACTGAAATTAACGATCGATCATACACGAGTAGCCTCATACGCTCGATTGTAAAAATTTATAAAAACTCGGCACTTCCGTGCCCTATGGGTTACTCACCTGATCACACTCGGGAATCTTCAGAATCTCTCCGGGGAGATATCATGATGATTCTGGGAATTCTTCAAAAAAGGACATACAAGCAGAAGAAAATGTAACGGTGATCAGCCAACTACTTCTCCGGCTGCACTGCACGATATTCTCTCTCCGTAATGGACTTGAATCTTCTATCTTCGTCCTCTGGTACATCCATCCCTTCTTTAGGGGGGAAACCGCAGATTCTAGCAAACAACCACTGGTCAATGACACCACAATTAATCGCGTCTTTGATTGTGTGCTCCAGGTAACCCTTATCGGTGACCAGATGAGGCTGCACCGTAAGCATTCTCAAAAGCGCTGAAAGACGAGATACAAAGAAATTGATGTCACCATTCCCAGATGAATATGATGAATTAGTGCACATCAAAGCAGGATCTATAATCTGTAAAATGTTCCAATGATTCGAATAGGCAGGCTTGAGATACATGTCATGTTTTAACCGAAACATTGCTCTCTTCTGCAGCTAATATAGTCTACACTTACCAACCGGGTTTGATGTCCATCTTCTCTCACATATGATATCTTTTCCAGCCTTTCTATCACCCAACGAAAAGGGTTGCAAGAATTAATCAGCTACATCCAACCTATATTTGTTTGACATTTCTGTGCCACATTGCTTTTTGACTCCGTACGTTGACGCCGAAGGAGTCCTGCTCTAGTGGAAGCCATGCAAGCATGTTTGCTTATCTTAAGCATCAGCCGTGGAATACAACGCCATTGCCAACTTTCTGCCGAATAACTTGCATTATCCACCGTTCCACCTCGAGCTCCTCAATGGATTCCATGACAAATATTGCAGACCAACATCCCGCCAGACACTTGGTTCCTTTTTGATGAATATCGTGCAGTGCAGCTGAAGAAGTAGTTGGCTGATCACCCTTCCATTTTCTTATGCTTGTATGTCCTTTTTTGAAGAATTCCCAGAATCATCACGATATCTCCCCCGAGAGATTCTGAAGATTCCTGAGCGTGATCAGGTGAGTAACCCATAGGGCATGGAGGTGCCGAGTTTTTGTAATTTTTTACAATCGAGCGTATGAGGCTACTTGTGTATGATCGATCGTTAATTTCAGTTTTTTGTTCAAATCGTGCATTTGTTTTTGGGTGTCATTGATTGACAGCTTTTCGTTATATATATATATATATATATATATATATATATATATATATATATAAATTATTGGACTCCTTGTACCAATGATTGTATAGATGTTTGTCATGTTTATACACAATATAGATGCTTGTCATGTGTATACTCGAAAAAAAACATGGGAAAGATCAATTAATTGATCAGTTATATTCTGTGTGGATTAGTCTGTCGATTAACGTTTGGTCTTAGTTCATTTATTGGTATAATATTTAATTGTTTCATCTTTTGAAGATCCAAAGTGGGATGGTTATGTTATAATTGTGTTATTAGTCTAATGAAATTATACTCTCATACATATGATCAAAAGTATAATGAGTTATTATTCTGTATTCGAATCAATGTGATAAGCTGAGTATAATTATGCATATTTTGAATATGGTTCCTAGTAAATCAATTCCATCAGCTTCTTTTGTATTGTGGACTGATAGGATACTCAACTTGAAACATTGCATATTGTCCTAAAAATATATGGATCTTCAATTCACATTAAAGAAATTTAGATTTAATGATTATTTATAAAATATTTTATTATTTATCCATAAAACTTTAAATGTATATATATTTTATTTCTTTAATTATAGTATGAGAATAATTGAATCTAATAATGAAGAATTTCTAGAAAATAACAAATAATTGGGAGTGAAAATCTCAAAATTTTTATCTTGATATTGAGAAAATACAAGTTGATATTCCTTTATTATTTTCAAGGGATTGTTATTCTTCAAATCATTAAAAGAATTGATTAGATGAATAATAAAATAATATTGATAAACTTTTATTTAATTTTAATGTCGTCGTTAACGATCATGTAGAAAAATCACAACTGACAATTCTAAAAAAATCTAAAAAAAAGAGATATATTATTTATGATTATTATGTGTAATATATACAAGAATCAGATTATGATATAGAAATTAAAATGATCTCTTAATATTTTTATAAATTTTGAAAAGCAAGGATTTTGAAAAGTTGAACGATTCAATAAAAGAAAAATTGAAATCAATGATTAGAATGATGTTTGAGAACTCGTCGAATTACTCAATAACTATAAAAGAGTCTGTTATATAAATATAACTCAAAGAATAATATCAAACGATATAATGATTAGATTTACAATCAAAGATTTTACTTATAAAGAATGGATCAATAATAACGAGATATCTTTTCTAGTTTTTTAAATAAACTGAATCACCATGATATTAATAATTTATTATGATTTTGAGTTATATTATAAGAATATGAAAATAATTTTTTAATTAGGTATTCATAGAAAAAATAAAAGAAATATAAATTTTAATATATAAATTTTAAAAATCTATTTATAATTTTAAATAAATCTCCAAGAATATATAAAGCAAGTACCACTTGTCCTAATTTTTCCACCACCAAGCCTGCAAGCACACAAGGAAAATTGTCTTAGGTCAGTGATGACACCAACACAATCGATCCAAATCGATGTACACATCGATAAATCCAAATTTTCAATATATATTCTTTTTTTTTTTGCGGGGAGGGGGGAATTTGAGAGAGGCAACACATGAGGTTTCTGAATGATGCAAGATAGTCCATGATATAAGCAGTAACCTTTTGTTTTGACTAGACAGATTGGAAGTTGAAATAATGGCATCAAGAGCATAATGCAATTAACATTCTTTAAGAAATAATGATCTGATCTCATTGGTCGATAAGTTTGTGCTTCATTAGTTTGTTCAGTTTGCCATGCAGACCAAAAGATTGATGATGAAAAAGCAAACTGTTACTATATATATACACAGTCAAAGTTTATAAATATGTTTATTTTGACTAATATTGGATACTTTACAACATCAACGAACTTCAAGTATGATGAATGATGGATGGTCTCTGTTCCCATACATCATCATGGTATCACTGAATACGTGAGGGTTGTTAATGATCACAATTATTATCCAAAAATCAACATTTGATGTGTGTTTTATCATTAACGATGAGAACTTACATTTGATATATTTGAAAGTATATGTATTGCTTGATACCAATTAGAACAAACATGGCAGATCAAGAAAAAATACCAGTTATGAACCACAGTTTTTGGGCTGAGTTGACTCCCAAAGTTGTTGAAAGTCTCTTCCCTGTTCATCAAGGAACACAAGTTTTAGAGCAGAAACAATCGAGGACATACAATTCATCCAGATGTAGAATTCATACCAATTGATGACTTCATATCCATGTGATAATGCTATTTTTTGTGTATGCAAAACAAAATACTTGTAGCCCTGAGATTCATTCATTCCATGTTTATTCAAAATTACATAATATTGGAAGATAATCTAAAGTTTATCTGAGTTAGTGTTAAAAGGTGTTATCTAGAGTCATACTAAATTCTTTGTATTTGAGTAAGATCTTCGTATATGAGTTATAACTTTGTAAGCTAGATTAGAAGAAGAGTGATGGATAAACCTCTATGAATCATAGAAGTTCACCAAAATTCTTTGCAATTTTCAGACAGATACACCTTTTTTTTATGCTTGTGAGACAACGAAAGTTACTGAAGGATTAAGGAACAAGAGATGAAATATAATTGACCAAGAGATGAAATACCATCGTATCCAAGACTGTCTGATTAGCAATCAAAAACTCAAATCACAGAGAGATCGAGATAGTTATATGAAAGGTACACGGATTCGATTATTACAGGGATGCACGTTGTCACCAAGAAGAAGATGAAAGAGTCTAGGACGATCGACAGAGAAATGCGGGAGGAAGAGGCCTCGAGATAAGATCGGGAGGAAACCGATGCTCTCTCTTTCGATCGCAGACGACCATTGGAAATAACGACATCGTTTCGAATTCGAGGGACGACAAGGCGCCCAAACCGCGCCATAAATAGAGGTCCCCAAATGCGATTCCCACATCACCGTTACAATGCATCAATAACAAATCCAACGATCGCTAGTAGCCTAGTAGTGGAACAATGTGGTACTGACGAGACAACCGTATAGTATTTCTACTTTGATGCATCAGGATCCAACGGTTACGAGCAAGTTTCTATAAATATCTAGTCCCGTCGAGTTCTTCCCACCCACAATACAATACAAGCCCACGAACGAGAGCTTCCTGACTCATAATAGGGCTCATTGAGCCCATTAAGGCTCCAATTCATAGTCGCATCAATAGTAAATTTTATTTGTAGAAATTATCATAAATATTTTATATGTTACGTTAACACCTTACGGGGACGACTTAAGTTACCATACAAGACGGCACACGAATCATACCAGATCCCTGCTAATCGTGTCACGATAAAACCCTAAAAACCCGACCTATCGTCTTCTCTACTGACGTCTTCCTTATCCCGGCCGTCAATGGCGAAGACCGCCGCCCGCTCCGATCCCTCCAAGAAGGAGAAGAAGAAGAAGAAGGGGAAAGGGGCAAAGCGTCTGCCCTCCGGCCCCGCCGCTGCTGCCATGAAGGCGGCGAAGCCGCCCCCCACATTGAACCCCTTCGAGAGCATATGGTCTCGCAGAAAGTTCGACGTCGTCGGCAAGCGACGTAAGGGTGAGGAGCGTCGTATCGGTCTCTCCCGATCTCTCGCAGTCGAGAAGGTGCTAGACTTTCTTCCTCCATCTTCTTCTTTTGCCATCATTATATACCCAAAATTCTACTCGTTCCTTTAGACCATCTTTATTTTCTTGTTTGAATTTATCATTTTATGGTTCTACGAGGTTCGTGATGATTTAAAGGTAGACGCACTTTGATGGAGAAGAACACTTTTATCACCATGAATTATCATCTCCCATAATCTTTGTTTCTTGAAAAGGCTTTTCATAACTTGCTTTAAGTTATTTTTATGGTTTTACTGAACTCTTGATGGTCGAATGAAAGATGCAGACTTATTAAAGACGAAACTTTCATCATTTTGCTTTATCGAAAAGATCTTTTTCATTTTTTGTACATAGCTGCCTTTGAGGGTTCTTCTTAACTGTTCTTGGGTTCTCAGTGACATGGGAAGATAACTTTTGATTACCATTGATGTCGTCTCTTATCATTTATGTTCCTCGAAAATATGTTTGCCTTTTATTGTTTGAAGTTGTTTTTACGGTTCCTACTGAGTTCTTGATGGTTTAAATAAAGAAACAACCTGTTGGAGAAGAAACTATACGTTGGGTTCCCAATAAAATAGGAAGAGAACGTTCATCATCATCCCTAATCATTTGAATTTTATGATTCTATTGAGTTCTTGATGGTTTAAATAAAGACGCTTCTTGTTGGAGAAGAAATTAGGATGGAAAAAGAAAATTTCATCACCTTCAGAATTTCTGTTACTGGATAAGATTTCTGTTCTTTCATGGTTCTACAGAATTATTAACCGTTTAGAGAAAATGGAACTTATTTGGAGAAGAAATTGGAAATTGCATCTCTTTTGGCTTTTCTTCAGTTTTCACAGATAGAGGAAGAAACTTCCATCATCCTCATCTCTCATCATTTTCATTCCTTGAATATATCATACTGCATAGTTATGGCCCCACTTTAAAATGATGACATGTGGCATGTTGTTGAGAAGATATGAAACAATTCTTTTGTTGTGATTCTTGGTTGTCGATGACAGAGGAAGAAGACTTTGCTGAAGGAGTATGAGCAAAGTGCAAAGTCATCCGTGTTTTTGGACAACCGAATTGGAGAAAAGGATGATACTCTACAAGAATTCGACAAAGCCGTGTTACGTCTTCAACGTGAGCGCCAGGTTGTATTTTCTTCAAATATGCTAATTTGAACTTGCTTTTTCCCAGCAATCTACTCAATGAATTATGTGATTCATTTCCATTTAGCTTTCTAGCTCTGTGAATGTATATCATCACAATATCTCCTTGGGTTCAGTTGAATTGCCATCTGTGTTTGTGACACTTCTTATGGCTCTTTCTTACAACTTTTCTTCGGTTTTATATTTTAGTTATAAAAGTTCAGTTCTTCATTGTTTTTCTTGTGTAGTTGTCCATCATCGGGATGCAGTGCCTGATATATTAATTGTCCATCTGGAAATTTCTTTCAAAAGTATCTATGGATTATTACTATAATACAATTATTGCAAATAAAAAAAGGAGTGTCAATACCATATCATCAGCTTGTTTGGTTTACATTCAGTTTAAGTAGTGTCGATAATTTCCAACCTTTAGAAATGCACTTGGGAACAAACACAGCAAAAGTGGAAAAATAGCACCTCCTTTGTTCATAAATTGTGTTGAACTTCAGTTGGCATGTCTTTTTGGAGATGGTCATGGTATAAAAGGGTTCAAATGTCAAATCCCCAGCATGTTCCTTGGATCAAGGTTCGCCGTACCGTACCGTACCGGCGTTTCGACCCGGGCTCGGTACCGGTACGGTACGGTATACCGCTCGGTACACCCAGGTGTACCGAGCGGTACACTCACGTGTACCGAGCACTGTACGCTGCTACAGTGTTACTGTACACTGCTACAGTGTCGGTACGGTACGGAGCGGTCCGCGTACCGCTGGCCTGTCGGACCGGTACGTACCGCCCGTACCGGGCGGTACAGTCCGGTACGGCAAACCTTGCCTTGGATGTAAGTTCTATTATCAGTTACTTTGCATTTTTTGTTTCTAAAGTTGAAGAGTATTCCTTTGAGGCAATTGCATCTTTTTGTGAGGGTTTCCAAAGAAGATAGATCGACTGAGTTAAAATTTCCATTTTGCATGGAAGCTCTACTCTTTCAAAATGGTATTCATGCTTTTGGATTTACTTTATATTTATTTCAGTCTTTCATGATTTTCTTCATATATTTTGGTCTGATCATTAGAGTAGAAAGCAGTGAATGGAAATTAGCGAATATATGCTCAAATCTGATGTTAGTTGTATTACTCTATCTATTTAGTTAAAGTTGAAAAGAACTAGCAAATACAATTTGTCCGATGACGAGGAAGATGATACTACAGTTGATCAGCCACATTCCTCTGACAAGGATGATTTTGAGGATGAAGTGCCCCTAGATGATGATGAAGATGCTGATTTCAAGAATGGAGGTGAGTAAGCTCTTCCTTGCTACAATTCCACTGTTATGTGATGCAACAAATGATCAATTACAGCTATACTATAATAGATCAGTTTATTGCCATGATCATTTGGGTGGAACAATTAATTGGGTCGTGATTTGTACCTTCAACTTTGAACATATGCATGGATGATCTTTTTTACATAAACCTTTTTATATAAAAGACAATTTAATTGTGTTTTCCAGGTGGTTTAGCATCGCCAAAACATTTGAGCTTGCAGTCTCTGCAAAATTCTTCAGAATCTAGCTTGCTTGATGGAGAGGATCAGGTAATGTTCTGTTTCACTATTTAAATGTAATATCTTTCTTTTTCATGGAATTTCTCATGACGATTTGGTGACTTTAGTGATTTGGATTTGTCTTAAGGCATAATGATCTAAATCTCTTTGTTGATCTGTCTGTAACTTTATTTACTTACAAAAACTCATGAAGATTTGGCTGGCTTCTAGCAACTAAAAGTTAAGAATAGATCTTAGTTGCTGCTAATTTCATTTATTTTATTTTTCAGAGTTTGAATTTGTCTTCTGTGTCCTTTATTACAAGTTAAATTGCATCAGTTTAAAGTATATGCCTTCTTGATTTAGATAATTGAATATCATCAGCTGCATTGGCTTAATAATCTGATGATAAATTTCAATGCCTAACCTTGGACCATGGTTGAGCAGCAGATTGATCCTTTGATGGATCGACCAGTTGATGGGGCAAAAATTTAATTTTTTAAACATGTTCAGAAGTCCTCTGGTGCTGGTTTATCTCGAGCATAAATTTATTTCAATTTTATACCTTTCACTGTTTGTTTCTATTTGTCCTCATTCACAGCCTTCTCTGGCTCATTCCAAGTTTCATCTAATATATTAGGAGTTGATATTTTTGGGTGATTCAACTGAAATTGTTGGATCTCTAATCGTATACTCCATCCATAATTCAGGAACTTTTTTGTTTGTACCTAATCTGTTTGATCTAATTTTGTGTTGGACTTCTTTTTGCATGGTTCTTGCTGACATGTCTCAGAATATAATATCTCTAATTACCAAATATTTTTGCATATTGTTCTTTAATTATTCAAGCTTCTAACCAATCCTTTCTTTAGTTATTAGCAACTGTAATACTCATTTCATTTTTTTCATGTTCATAACATTATCACAAACTTTTATGTCTCAATTTATTTAGTTTTGGACCGATTCATTTTCTCCTTTACCATCTTGATTTAGCCTGGATCAACATCCTTTCAGTATTTCATTTCAATTCTGGGCAGGTCTGCTGCTGTATGTCCTGCATACAGTTTTTGGAAAATGTTCTTCAACCACCTTATGTCAACACCCATGTCATAGTGGAGCAACCTCAATGTCTAACAAGTTTTGATTCTTCTGTGCCAAGGCCATTTTTGTGTTTAACAAATGATATAGTGCCAAGTTGAGTTGTTTTAATATTATTTAGTCTTCATTAATAGAGGTTTAATAATCCACAAAAAACTTTCTAAAATTATCAAAGCACAACATAACTAAAATTTTGGTGTATGTTTTAGAAAAATTCCCTCGTGCTTACAAGCATGGTTCACATTATCGATCTGTACCGATGTATTGACCAGTTGTCAGTATGATACATACCGAGCTATACCGAATTATACCAAGTGTACTAACACATCATATAATGGGGGTGTATTGATGTACTACCCGTATCGATCCTTTATCGGACCTCGTACCGCCCATACCGAGCAGTATGCTTCGGCATGTCAAACCTTGCTTGTAAGCAAAAAATTGTTTGCAATGCATCTAAAAGAGTTTTGATCTCTCTTCACAATGTGCTTACAGGAGATGGCGAGATGAATCTGAACCTCATATTTGGATGTAAGCAATACTTTTCTAATAGCAGGTTAAATATGCAAAGCAAAACCTAAAACAGGCTTGCATTATCAATGACCAAACTCATTATCCTTTCTGATTAATACCCTAGAAATTAAAAAATTACTTGGAGATGAACATGATATTACTGAAAACTAGACGTGCGTGAATAAATTTAGCATCAGTATGCAATTGCTACACAATCATCACATCAATATCTGATAAAATCTAGTTCAGTTTGTTTAGCACATTTTATGTCAAACTTTTCACTGATAGTGCTTTACAATTTTACATTCTGGCAACTGGAGGAATGTTTGAGCTTAAAGCTCCAAAACATTGTTTAAAAAATGGAGATAACAAGTCAGATTTGTGCATGCTTTTCAAAAATTTTGGAGATCTTCTGAATATTCGAGTCACCTCCTCACAAGCGCAAAGGCTATATATCTAGTGTATGCATGTATATAACTCATGAACTTGCCCTAAAAATAATTTGCATAAAAACAGAAAGATACAGGGAACACCTTAAGAATTTAGTGATGCTTTCTTATCTCGATCCATGGAGTCTACATTTGATCTAGTTAGGGCTTTAATGTTCATGAAATTTGCATTTGTTTCCTTTGCATAGGTTATGAATTCATATATAATTAAACATGGCAGTTAGGATTGTACTTCCTTTTTCCATGTTCTTGTTTTTTTTTTTGAACCTTGTCAAATCTTGTGTCTGGAGTGTTTCTTTAATAAAATGAGCTTATGTGTTCATTTATGCCTTCGTAGTTATATAATAATTAAGCTTTGTACTCAATTAAATTTTAGATGTTCACAACAGAGGTAGGTACTAGACATTATAGATTTGAATTTTTATGTTGCTTGTTTATTTTCCTTGTAATATACTGTTACTAGGTTTATATAAGCTTGTTATCCTTGAGGTGTATATTACTAAGAGCCATCATATCAACATCCTATTTGTCGTTATTGCATATTGTTCGTTGGTGGTTCTGATTCTGCAGCATGTTTAAACGGCTTATCTAACAAATTTATGTAATGAGAAAAGACAGAAAGGTGTTGATAGAGGTTATTACTGGTTCCTTACTGATTAACTGTTTAGTTTGTATTTTTTTGTTGATGCTAATAAACACCATTGGTTGTGTATTAACCATAACTAATATGTTGTATTTTCCTGATTGTAAAAATTGATGACTCTACTTATGACTACTGAAAGTTAAAAGGCCTGTACTGTGCCTCAACCATTCTTGGTTTCAAATGTCCAGTCATCTTCTACTTAAAGATTTCGGAAATATGGAATGTATTGGCAACTTTAATGCCACACTGAGGTTGCTCCCTTGCAGCCTGGGGCCAGTTATTGGATCACATAATTTTTTTGCTTTTAGTGACAAGGCTGTGTTCCCAGACTTTGTATTGGCATGGAGCATGTGGTGCCCTTTTACTAATTATTACTGACTTGGTTGTTAAAAATAAATGGAAATGCTATCATGACTATTAAAAGTTACAAGCCTCTTTATTTTTTTTATTACAATTTTTGCTGCCAGGTAACAATAGTTCATTAAGCTTACGATGTGGTGTCCGGATTCATTCTTATTTTTTATGTTCTAGTACCATTATCTTATTGAAATAATGCTTACGATGCCAAACGCTTTCCTATTTTTTCATCAAGTATTTTTGACATCGATGGGCAATTTTACAATGTGTCCCAGATTTTAGATGAGAAGTCACTCACATTCAACGAAGAAGCATATAACAATTATTCGAAATTATACTTCAGTGCCTCCCTTATGTATAGTTATTATTTTACCATGGCTTATTTTACGTCAAGCATCTCTCATGTTGCTCTCTTCTATGGGAGGTAGGAACTGTAACTTTTTTTTTCTTGTAAATAAATATTCATTGTAATGTTTGTTTTTGGTACAATTAGTGTGCTATTGTTTTTATAGTTGAAATAATTACCTTTCTCCTGATTTAGTTACGTGTTATAATCTTGTTGGCTGATAGTTCTCTTCTGGTGTTAAGCAGATCACTATGGCTACAATTTGTCAATTCATATCAGTGTCAAATGCAAGATGTTCACACGAGGTTGATGAAACAAAATTACGAGTCTATTCCCCGCTGGTGGTTCTACTCTCTACTCTTCTCCATGATGGGTTTTACCATCTTGGTATGTGAAATATTTAGCGATCAACTTCAACTTCGCTATTGGGGAGTTGTATTAGCTTGTGCCTTGATGTTCATATTTTTGCTTCCAGAAGGTGTCATGATGGCTACTACTAGTTCGGTAAGATGAATATTGAGTCATCGTATACTCAGTATATGGATGTAGCCCAACGTTGTCAATATTTGTTATTTTCTAGAAATTCTTCATTATTAGATTCAATTATTTTCATACTATAATTAGAGTAATAAAATATATATACATTTAAAGTTTTATGGATAAATAATAAAATATTTATAAATAATCATTAAATCTAAATTTCTTTAATTTGAATTGAAGATCCATATATTTTTAGGACAATATGCAATGTTTCAAGTTGAGTATCCTATCAGTCCATAATACAAAAGAAGCTGATGGAATTGATTGACTAGGAACCATATTCAAAATATGCATAATTTTCCTCAGCTTATCACTTTGATTCGAATACAGAATAATAACTCATTATACTTTTGATCATATGTATGAGAGTATAATTTAATTAGACTAATAACGCAATTATAACATAACCATCCTACTTTGGATCTTCAAAAGATGAAACAATTAAATATTATACCAATAAATGAACTAAGACCAAACGTTAATCGACAGACTAATCCACGCAGAATATAACTGATCAATTAATTGATCTTTCCCATATTTTTTTTCGAGTATACACATGACAAGCATCTATATTGTGTATAAACATGACAAACATCTATACAATCATTGGTACAAGGAGTCCAATAATAAAGAATATATATATATATATATATATATATATAACAAATAAGTAATTGATGTGTTGGTCTCATTGATCCTACTTTGAATTCCTTGATTGAGATTGCTCGTGGGAAAGAATCAATCAAGAGGAGTCAATAAAATTGTTTTGGTTTTATATCAAACCAATAGCTCAAGCAAAAGTCAAAATCATTTAATCATTATGATGATAGGTGGAATTGCTAAAACATATATAGCTCTCCAGGAGGTAGAAAACAGTTAGTTCTTGAAGCATAATTACAAGAACTTGAGTAGATATATTGGGTTTAAAAAAATCAAATAATATGAATGAAGGGATGGTCATCATAAAAAAAATCTTAATATATCTTTCATTCATGGTAAACTACACTTAATTCTTCTTGTAGATAAGGTAGGTCTTGAGGCACATTCTTTTGGGAATTTAGCAAGTTGAGAAAGCCATTGAACTCAGAAAGATAACGAAGATCTTGCCTTTTAGAGGCATTTGTTTATTCAAATCTTTATTTTTTGAGATATGTTCTTGCTGCATATAGGAAGGCATACTCTAAACCAAATCTCTTGTCTTGCTTTTGTTGCGTCTCCACATCACTAGGGTGATACATGTGACGTATGTATCAAGCTTTTACGGACTTGCATCTTTGAGTTAGCACCATGTTGAGATCACATCCAAGTACGCTTCTCCACCTGCGAAGGCTAATATCCAATTCTTATCAACATGCTGGTTAATTATCAATCTTAGAAGTAAACTATGTTTCTTATATGTAATCCCTTGTTTTGCTCATTGAGTTTGTGTAGCACTCCATCGAAGTGGTCGAAGCTACTAACTGAAATCACCCCATCTATGAAGTAAAATATGAAAGAAGTGTCATGATAGGTTGTTCGAAGGACCCCTTCCTTCTTATGTACATGTTATGTACTAATTTATATCAATAAATATGTACGTCTAATTTTACCCCTTCTTATGTACATACTCATGTTCGCGTTTCTACGTATTCGCTTTGCTACAAGAGAATAAATTGAGCTATTATTTTTCCTTTTAGTGGTGTTGAGAACACTAATATTATATGTACCCCTGAGGGAAATACCGAGTGTTAGAGTGTTGTGCGATGAAAAGCTGAATTGCTAAACTCGATGAGATTTGTAAATATGCATTTTCAATTTAGCCCTTATATATATGGGATGGGTGAAACGTTATCTTGTTAAACTCGATGAGATTAGTCATTTACAGTCTTTTAGACTTGTATTGCTAATCTCAACGATAATTCAATATTTTTAAAAAAAATAGTAATTCAAGATTAATAACCATGGGCTTACTTATAATGACAAATGAATGCCTTCCGTGGGTTTACTTGTAATGATAAATAAATAGCTTCTTGTACGGGTTGTTTTCATCTAAATATCTTATTTTGATGTTATTATATTGTTTTACTAAGTCGGTGTTGCTGAAATCCGATAGGTTAAGCAAGATTAAAAAAAAAAACAGGATTAGAGGAATAATATTTTTGAGTATTTATTGCTTGCTTCTTTGTCACCAAACCATTAGGAGAAGTGAATTCCATTTTTGAGTATTTATTGCATGCTTCTTTATCAAAAATTTTGTTTTTGTTGCACCGTATAAAAGTGATGGGATCCCTTATGTTCGTAATAAAAATAATATGATATTTTTTAATTTTTCTTAAAAAAATGAGATTGAACAAGCAAAGTATCTATTTTAACAACTGAAACAAGGAAAATTATGTTATTTTCCCTTGACTCTTTTCTCCGGCTCGTGTAACGCTCTGCGAGTGAAAACAACGAAGACATGTTAAATAAATAAATTAAAAGTCTCATGTCTTTTGCATTGTTTACAAGGAGAGGCACGCCACCTGTAGAAGGATACGTCTACTAGAGTCGAAGGCCACCACATATAGGGTGAGTCCATAAGGGCATTTAAAAGCCGAGAAACTTCGTGTAGACACGCCACCTGTAGAAGGATACGTCTACTAGAGTCAAAGGCTACCACATATAGGGTGGACTAGCACGCCACCTATAGAAGGATACGTCTACTAGCAACTTCGTGAATATGCCAGCAAACCTATATCCGAGAAACTATACACCATAAGGGCATTTAAAAGCCGTTACTTCTTGACCAGAAGTAAGGAAAGATCAATTGGAATTAACTAACTAAACCATCAGAATTCAGCAACCATATTATTTATTACCTTTTCTTTATAACTAACAAAATCATCAGAAATCATCAGAATTAACCAACTAACAAAATCATCAGAAATCACCTGAATCGATAGCACCAGCAGCATGGCCGGCAGTAATGTGATATCCTTGTGGTAGAAGATCTTGGACATGGATAATATTTCAAAGCCGACAGAAGCACTTTCCGTGCCAGCCTGGTGGTCACCACATGTTCTTTCAAGTTGAAGGGTCCCGGATTCAACGAGAAACTCTAGTTTGTGTATGGCATCCTCACCACTTTGTTTGGTAGCATATTAGCCATTAGTTTCCCAACGATGAGCACGATGATGTTGATGCAGACTTGTGGTAAATCGAACATTTGCTGTCGGTAAGAAGATAATGCTGCAATTACGGACCCTGCAATGTGTTATCATCTGTTGGTGGGACTGTCAACCGAACTTGCTCGATCGGAGAGTCATCCAGAATCGAACCTGAAAGAAGAGGAGAGGGAGGAAGAAATTGAAAAAGAATTTTTTTAATAAGGATGACAGTAAGAAGTCAAAACGAAAGATGTCAGGGGCATATCACCTTCTTCATCGATCATTTGGTAGGACTCCTATTAGAGATAGTAAGTTGTATTTTGAGCAGATATAAAGGAATAAAGCTGCTGCGGGACAGGGTGCACGCACGGTCATTCACGGGTGGGAGAGATCACGGGACCACGGGCGAAGGAGGGACGGCGAGAAAGGTGCCTAGGGGCGGCGTCGACGACGTCACGGTGTCCTTCTTCGAGGGTGAGGGTAATAATAAGGCAAGGGGGTGCCTCAGGCCACAGTCATGCACACAAGCCCAACGATCTTCTTCTCCGGCCGGCTAACCATCTCCGCCACCTTTATTAATATTATGATTGTGCTTCTTCGCATACGCATACTTACTGAGGAGAATAAGAATACGGACGAGCATGAGGAAGGAAGGGGAGTGGCGAACATGTCAGTGCTGCTTTACCCCACCTCCCACATCCGCTCCCCCCGGGTCCCGCTACGCGTCGTACCCCCTGATCACCACGACCGCCATAAACTCCACCATCCTTATATGGCGGCCAATTATGACGGTCGCGAAGGTGAGGGATGATGCAATTGTTTCTCCCTTTGTCCAGTCACTAGGCTCGATCACTTAGTAGGCAGCAAGCAAAAGAAGAACAAATAGAAACATGCCGCTGCAGCTTATGTCTTCACATATGTATGTGTGTTTCCCAAGTAGGGGAAGTGATGGCAGTGGAACTTGTCTCTTTCTTCGGAAGAGAGTAGTTGGCATGAATTGAAGGGCATCAATGGTGGGTTGAGAGAAAAGAGATAGGAAGGGTAAGGTATGGGGCTCATTCAGTAGTTGGGACGAGGTGTGGAGGTGCGGTTACTCTCTCCCTCCCTCATTTTATATATAGCAGCAGCTCATCAGTCACAGAGAGAGAACAGAAAAAGACCAGATTGAGAGAGAGAGAAAGAGAGCAGTGTGCATATACATAGCTGTAAGAGAAGCACAGGAACAGGGGTTGAATTTCCAAATGGAAATGGCAACTATAGCTGCGTGGTCCCTCTGCTTACTTCCTGTGTAAGCAGAGCAGGGCAGCGTGGCACGAATAGCGCCATATATTATGTAATTTAGATGCGAGCTTCGCCCCAACAAGGGAGCTGTGTGGACGGTAAGTATGGGTAACGGCGCATCATCATCCTTATGCGGCAGATGTGTCACGCACCACCCAATTAATGATGGTGATGGTGGGTGCACATCGCCTGGGTGATGGTGATGACGGCGAGATGTAGGCAGATGCGAATCATGTAGCTTTGGGTGTACCACCATGGTCGGAATTGGCCCATTCCGATCGACTCCCAATGGTGGTACCTCCGAGTCCCACATCTTTCCATCAATAAGAAGATGATGTTCCCAGGTAGGTGCCTCCACCGTGATGACGGTTGTTTTCGTGGGTGTGCAGCGGCGGATGGCGACGCGTGTGGGGAGGGGGAGGGGAAGGTGGTGGGCTACCATGGGGGGTGCACCAGGTTGGCGGGGGTGCGAAAGTTGGAGTAACCGCACCGCCCGGTGAAGAGGCGGAAAGACGCGTCATCCTTCTCCGTAGCCATGTACGCATACGTCGCCCCCTTCTCCATAGACCACTCCTCCAACCTCTGCACCAGCTTCAGTGCGATCCCCCTTCGCCTAAGGAAGCCACTCGATTAGATTAGTATTAAATACAGTGATTGGTTTGGTGGGGGAGATTAACGGGTGGTGAGAGTCATCGGCGAGAGGGGGAGACGCGGAGGTCGAGGAGGTAGGCCACCTCCCCATAGATGGTGGCGGTGTGGTGCAGCAAAATGTTTACGGGTCACAATAATTTCAGTACACCAATATTCTTCGTTAAACACTATTAGTGTCATGAGTTGAATACCATTTAAGAGAGCTATATCTTTCACCATTATAGGTAAAATACTATCACCAAATAGATGGGAAGACAAAGTCCCATCTCTAGAGTGTTATAGGATAAGCAAAATGACACGGGTGTGAGGTCAAATGGACGCTGACAAGGTTAGGGGACTTGAAAATCGAACTCAATCAGGATGAAATACTTAGATCGTAAGTAATATAAGAGTGGTGCATCACTAAATCATAGTCATGTGAGCTTTTTTATTTTAAGTCTCCACGAACCTTCGTGTTGACAGAAACTACCTCCCCTAACAAAGGAGAGGTTAGGACCTTCTCTGCTCTTGGGCTGTTGAAAGGCGGAGTGTGGACCTCAATTGTCTAACGACCAATAGATCAAAAGAAGCCTGTACGAGATATAAGAGACATCATAACTTGAGGAGAAAGAGCAGAATGGTGGTAGATCGATCTTTTGTAGAACCGACGCTAGGACTAAAGGGACTCGAGAACTAATTCATTCTATAAGAAATAAGGACAAATTAGAGAAGACTTCTAATAAGGCCCTAGAGGCTCAAATGAAGGAATGAGCCTCACCCACATGATAAGGGGGTCTTTTCCTTCTTTTGAGTATTCACACCCACATTCATCTCGAGTTATTAACTTGAGTATTAAAAGGATCGAGTTGAAAAATCTCTCGTGACCTCGATTTTTGTGTTAGAAACACCTCATGAGCTCGACGTTTCTATCTTGGAGGCACCTCGAATAACCTTACTCATACGAGTCCAGATAACGTCGAGCTGACTAAGATATCAACGACTTTTTATCCTAACACTTATAATGATAAATAAATAGTTTCTTGTATAGGTAATTTTCATATAAATATTTTATTTTGATGTTATTATATTATTTTATTAAATGATAGATATTCTTGGTTGAACAAAACATGCACGTGTATCTTTGGGACACGAAGACACACAAATGAATGTGTCGCTGAGATTTGATAGGTTAATAAAAAATAGGCAGGATTAGAGGAATAATAATTTCTAAACAAAATTAGCACAGTAAAATAATCACTTTCTCATAAACCTTTTTTTATGAAAAATTGGAGTGTAACGTTAGCTTTAGACCTCACCTCATTTTTTTCAAAGCTCCTTTTATTTTTTTACTCTATACCCAGAAAAACAAAACCAATCGGGATGTGGAAAAGAAAATGTGTCACCACACCGTTACGAGAAGTGAATTCCAATTTTGAGTATTTGTTGCATGCTTCTTTGTCAAATGTTAATATGAAGGACATCGTAGAATTGTTTATCGAGATCAAAATTTTTGTTTTTGTTGCTCCATATAAGCTTATCATCTTCATAAAAACAACATGACATTTTTAATCTTTTCTGTAAAACAATTGAGATTGACCAGGTAGAGTATCTATTTTAACAACTGAAATAAAGAAAATTATATTTTTAAACAACTGAACCATGAACAATAATATCCCTCCGACAAATGGAGTGATCAAATTCAATGATGGTCTTAATTGATCACTCAAATTCAATGATAGTCTTAATTGATCACGAGACAACCTTTTACGATAACTCCTGGTGTTGTAGGACAATGAGCCAAGGGGCAATGGTCATCCATCTCCAACCCCCACCAATCAGGTCCATATATACCTCGAAATTGAAGAAAAAGAGTAACAATAATCGTCAAAAAAGTTGCTCCAAGATCCAATCCGATTGATAACACATAATTATAACATGCCCACCATCCTTTGAACATTCGGAAGACAAAGTAGTTAAATATTAAACCAATTATGAACCATGACCAAACGTTAACCGGAGTGCCAGGAGGCACGATGGTACCAACACTGAATATAACCGGCCAATTAATTAGTTTTATCCATATTTTTTCTGGGTATACACGCGACAACATCCACACTCCTACTGGTGCAAGGAGTCCAATAATAATGAAGATGAAGATGATGGAGTATGTGCCATGAGGATAGAACATTCTAATTGGACCTATAACACCCCATGTGACTCCTATTGCGAATGACCTTCTTTCCAAGGACTTTCTTTGGGTAATAATTCTGGATAACATATATTTTTCATGGAGTGTAAGACCCACCATCCAACACTGAAGCTAACCACACATGCTAGTATACTACCTAAAATCTACGTACAAAGAAAAACATATAGGATAGTAAATATAATATAATAATATTAGCAAATTCAAAATCTGGATTTGCAAAAATATGTCAATATATGGTACATAAATTGTGATGTATCTTAATGTAACAAAGTGGTCCAGAAAATACCTGTACGAAGAACATTACTTTTGGGGGAATCTTCATGTAATATGCTCTCTTCATATCCATAGTAAAATATTTTACCGTATTAATTGCAGTAGAGCCGTATGTTGTGAATGCAATATTTGCAATAGGTTTACCTGACTGCAAGTACCCAATTATGATCTCTAATAAAAGTTGTATTGAAAATTCCTGCAATATAGTAATTATAATTATTATATTAAGCTGGATTAGAAGAAAAATATTGACAACGTTGAGCTACAACTATATACGAGAATACGATGACTCAATATTCATCTTACCGAACTAGTAGTAGCCATCATGACACCTTCTGGAAGCAAAAATATGAACACCAAGGCACAAGCTAATACAACTCCCCAATAGCGAAGTTGAAGTTGATCACTAAATATTTCACATACCAAGATGGCAAAACCCATCATGGAGAAGAGTAGAGAGTAGAACCACCACCGGGGAATAGACTCGTAATTTTGTTTCATCAACCTCGTGTGAACATCTTGCATTTGACACTGATATGAATTGACAAATTGTATCCATAGTGATCTGCTTAACACCGGAAGAGAACTATTAGCCAACAAGATTATAACACGTATCTAAATCAGGACTAAGGATTATTTCAACTATAAAAACAAGAGCACACTAATTATACCAAAAACAAACATTACAATGAATATTTATTTACAAGATAAAAAAAAAGTTACAGGTCCTACCTCCCATAGAAGAGAGCAACATGAGAGATGCTTGACGTAAAACTAGCCAAGGTAAAACCATAACTATACATAAGGGAGGCACTGAAGTATAATTTCGAATAATTGTTGTATGTTTCTTCGTTGAATGTGAGTGACTTCTTATCTAAAACCAGCGACACATTGTAAAATTACCCATCGATGTCAAAAATACTTGATGAAAAAATAGGAAAGCGTTTGGCATCGTACGCATTATTCCAATAAGATAATGGTATTAGAACATAAAGAATAAGAATGAATCCGGCCATCATGTTGACCACCACAAATGCAGGAACTGCCAGAGGACTGTTCAGGTAGGATGACATGGTCATCCAATCCAACGCAAAGGACCCGATGCCTAATCCATTGAATCCAGAACCAATTTGCTGCACAGTTATCGAGTCTTTCCATATCCAACAAACGAACGATAGAGCCGTGATAGAAGGAAAAAGGTAAACAGGAACAATACTGTAAGTAAAAGTTGCAACGATGACTACGACAAAAAACTGATATCGTGACAATTTTCCTTTGGCTCTTTTCTCCGGCTCGTGTAATGCTCTGCGAGTGCAAACAACGAAGACATGTTAAATAAATAAAAAGTCTCTTATCTTTTGCATTGTTTATGAGGAGAGGCACGCCACCTGTAGAAGGAGACGTCTACTAGAGTCGAAGGCCACCACATATAAGGCGAGTCCACTAGCAACTTCATGAATATGCCAGCAAACCCATATCCGAGAAACTACACACCATAAGTCATTTTAAGTCGTCACTACTTCAAAGGAAGTAGGGAAAGATCAACTAGAATTAACTAAAACAATCGAAGAATTCAGCACCATATTATTACCTCTTTTAAAGAATAACTAATGATTTTTTTTACACCGATTTCATGATAACAAAAGAAATCACCTGAATCGATAGCACCAGCAGCATGGCCGGCAGTAACGGGATATCCTTGTGGTAGAAGATCTTGGATATGGTTAATATTTCAAAGCCGGCAGAAGCACTTGCCGTGCCGGCCAACATGGAGGTCACCACATGTTCTTTCAAGTTGAAGGGTCCCGGATTCAACGAGAAACTCTAGTTTGTGTATGGCATTCTTATCACTTTGTTCGGTAGCATGTTAGCCATTAGTTTCCCAGCAATGAACACCATCATGTTGATGCAGACATGTGAAAAATAGAACATTTGCTGTCGGTAAAAGGATAATGCTGCACTTACGGACTCGAGGATGCAAATGGGGATTCCGATAAGCCATGTTCGGAATGTCAAGACCTGCAATGTGTTATCATCTGTTGGTGGGACTGTCAACCGAACTTGCTCGATCGGAGAGTCATCCAGAATCGAAGAACCTGAAAGAAGAGGAGAGGGATGAAGAAAATGATAAAGAATCATATAAGGATGACAGTAAGAAGTCAAAACGAAAGATGTCAGGGCATATCACCTTCTTCATCAGCCATTTGGTAGGACTCCTAATAGAGAATAAGCTGTATATTGAGCAGATTTAAAGGATGAAAGCATCTCTAAATATAGTGGAAAGGATTAATTGTCCAACCATTAATAGAAAGAGTTGTGATTTCGATGCCAAATATACTTTGATTAGTTTTAAAGGTGTCGGTGTGGCTGTGATAGTTAAGGGAATTAAATCTGTCAGTGATCCAAAAAAAAAAATGTAAAAATTCGTGAACTGGATAGTGGGAATATTCTATATTAAGTGGATTGGCGTTGGTACATTATTGCTTTCATAATCTTTTTTCTCTTTTTCTCACCTGGTTATTGATGGCAACGTCAACACCGGAATGGCTGACGAGGAAGAAAAGGAGAGGAAACGAGGTGTGAGGCGATTGGGAGAAGATATTGGTTCATGCAAGCTAATATTTCATTCCTCAGAAAGGTGTGAGGCGATGGGGAGAGCAACGAGGTCTTTTTTTTTTTTTTTCTTCTAACTATTATTTTTTATTTATTTACACACACGTTTCCCTGTGCCTCGAGCTCGCCCCCTCCAACGATGTCATCGCCGCCGCGGCAGTGCCGCTGCCGACGCTCCCGTCGTTGCGGCACCTCTTGTGCCCCCCAGCGCTTGCCCCAAGGGAAACGTCTTCAGGCACCCCGAGCACCGGTGCACCCTGTCGCCACCGGAGGCGCTTGTGCTAGTCGTGGAAGAGCTCGAGGCGAGGCTTCCTCGATGCCGCTGCTAGGCTTCCGATGGCTGGCCTTGTGCCCGCCCAGGGCCTGATACGACCCGAATGCCTTCCGTCCGGAAGGCCTGTACTCGAGCTTCCCCGGCGGTGCCGAGTCGGAGGACAACAATGGCAGTACCGGGCCCTCGCCCGAGGAGGCAGAGCGCCCCTCCTTTGTCGGCGGGTGATCGAAGCGGAGGGAGAATCACATATCAAACCTGAAAAAAAGAAACAAGCAAAAAAAAGAAAAAACCATATTGTGCATAACACAGATTTAACCTCCTCGTTTCATTCCATTCATAGTATCAATATACAGAGTAAAACGCTTAATCACAGCCATATATTACAAAATTAAAGTACAACTCTAAGAAGTTAATCACACATCCCACTAGATAAGATAACCTAAGTTAACGAGGAGGATTAGATGATAATAAACTACATAGTGCCATTGACCGACGTTGGATTTATAGGACAACACGGTAATTTTTGGGCACAACATTTTAACCTTCGCCAATAAAAAATATTAAAATAATTATTATAAATAATATAAAAATAAATAGCATCACACCAACCATCCTTCGCACGCTACTATTTCACAACCGTACTCGTTGTTGTACTATGAGTACCGTTTTATAGATAATGTTTCGACCTACTTCCTCTCAAAAGCCAGCCAGCCCACCCGTGAGGTGACAGTGCTAGCGACAACGACGTGAGCTACTTTCGTGCGATGCCCTAATGTTCAGCGTCGGTCCTACGGGTCCCGTATCATTCGCCTCGCCAATGGTCCTATTGATCGGAAACCTCGTGGTCTCTGAAGTGGAACCTCATGGTCGACAGCCACCACGTCGTCTCCGTTGTCTGCCCACGTCGCGTCCGGCAGATCTCATACAAGCAGAGACAGCCACCACGAGAAAGTAGGACGAGTGAGCCTGCCCTGCAGGTCTCGTGATCTTGCCCCGTGATCCTGCCCTGCAGGTCTCGTGATCCCTCGTACCCATCCGTGAACTCCGTCACGTGCACAACAGGTCGTGGGGGATCGCGGCTGCCGAGTGGTGGCGGCGTGCGAGCAGCTCCAGCGGGGGATGCACAGCCACGACAGCGCCCGGTCCACCGCGCGGAAGGTGCCGAGGGAGGGCGGGTTGACGAGGACGGCGTCGATGCCACGGTGTCCTTCTCCGTCGCCATGAACGCGTACTCCGCCCTCTTCTCCGTAGATCACGCCTCCATCGTCTGCCACTCGATTAGATTAGATTATATTAGCCTAAGGTGCAATCCCCCATGCCCTGTTACGGAGTTCACGGGTGGGAGGGACCGACCTGCGGGACAGGGCCCACATGCGGGCGTTAACGGGTGCGTGTTCACGGGGGAAGGAGGGACAGCGAGGAAGTATTAAAGACAGTGATTGGGAGAGCGGCTCGCACGCCGCCACCGCTCGGGAGCCGGGGTCCCCCACGCCTTGTTGCGGAGTTCACGGGTGGGAGGGATGACCTGCGGGACAGGGCCCACGTGGTCGTTCACGGGTGGGTGTTCACGGGATCACTGGCGAAGGAGGGACGGCGAGGAAGGTGCCGAGTGAGGTTGTCTTCTCCGTCGTCCCACGGGACCTAACGATGCCACTCGATTAGATTAACCTGAGGTACAATCCCCCACGCCCTGTTACGGCGTTCACGGATGGGAGGGATCACGGGAACTGCGGGACAGGGCCCACGCGTGGTCGTTCACGTGTGCGTGTTCACGGGATCACGAGGGAAGGAGGGACGTCGAGGAAGGTGCCCAGGGAGGGCGGGTTGGTGAGGACGGTGTCGATGTCGCGGGGGAAGAACTCGGTGGCGGCGAAGCGGCGACGGTACAGGGACTGGGCATCGGCGGGGGTGAGGCGGAGGATGGCGATGCGTGGGGGAAGGGGAAGGCGATGGGGGCTAACACGGGGTGCACCGGGATGGCGGGGGTGCGGAACTTGGAGTGACCGCACCGCCCAGTGAAGAGGCGGAAAGACGATTAGTTGTCCTTCTCCGACGTCATGTACGCGTACCCCGCCCCCTTCTCCTTAGACCACTCCTCCATCCGCTGCACCAGCTTCAGTGCGAGCCCCCTTCGCCAAGGATGTCACTCGATTAGATTAGTATTAATGACAGTGATTAGTGTGATGGGAAAGATTAACGTGTGGTGAGAGTCACCGGCAACAGGGGGAGCCGCGGAGGTCCACCTTCGCATAGATGGGGGCGGTGTGGTACTTGGAGGGTGAGGGTAATAACAAGGCAAGGGGGTTGCCTCAGGCCACGGTGCGATGCACCCGCGGACAAGCCCAACGATCTCCTTCTCCAGCCCGCTAACCATCTCCACCACTTTTATTAACATTATGATTGTGCTTCTTCGCATACGCAAACTTACTGAGGAGAATAAGATCACAGAAGGATGTCCAAAGTGCGTTAACTCAGAAACAGGAGATGATCGGAAAGAATGGAACACAAAAAAAAATAAGAAAAAAAGAGAAGGAATACGGACCAGCATGAGGAAGGAGGGGGAGCGACGGACACGGCAGAGGGGATCGCCGAGGAGGTCGGTCCCGCTGCGCGTCGTACCCCCTGATCACCACGACAGCCATAGACTCCACCATCCTTATATGGCAGCCAATTATAACGGGGGCGTAAGGGATGATTCAAGTGTTTCTCCCTCTGTCCTCTCACGAGGCTCGATCACTTAGTATGCAGCAAGCAAAGAAGAACAAACAGAGACATGCCGCTGCAGCTTGTGTCTTCAGATAGATATGTATGTATCTAGTCTTTCCCAAGTAGGGGAAGTAAGTGATGCCAGTGGAACTTACCTCTTATTCAGAAAAGAGTAGTTGGAATGAAGTGAAAGGCAGCAATGGTGGGGGGCTCTTTATACTACTTTCCTTTCCCTGGTCGGTTGAGAGAAAAGAGATTGGGAAGGAGAAGGTATGGGGTTCAGTCAGTAGTTGGGACGAGGTGTGGAGGTGCGGTTACTCTCTCCGTCCCTCTTTTTATATATAGCAGCAGCTCATCAGTAACAGAGCGAGAACAGAAAAAGACCAGACTGAGAGAGACAAAGAGTGCAGTGTGCATATACATGGCTGTAAAAGATGCACAGGTAGAGGGGTTGAACTTCCAAATGGAAATGACAACTATGGCTGCGCGGTTCCTATGCTTACTTCTTGTGTCCATAATGGAAATGCCATGGTTATTCCGTTCCCACGTCCATAATAGCATATTCGAAGGATATGATGTGTATCTACATATATACGTACATAGAGATACGTTATGTATATACATACATACGTATATAGAGATATGTTACGTATATAGAAATATGTTACTCGGGAAGGGATGAAGAGAGGTCAATGTAGCACGAATAGTGTTAAAAAATTTAGATAAGTAATAAAATATTTAAAAATAAGTATTAAATTTATTTATTTTTTAATGTGAATTAAAGACTCATATTTTTTTAGGACAATATATAATGTCTTTTCTATTGGTCCATGACCCAAAAAAAATTGATGGAATTAACTTACTAGAAACTCTATTCAAATTATACATAACTATCTTCATAGCTTTTTATCACATTGAATCGGGTACAAAAGAATAACCTAACATACTCTTAATCATATCCATAAGAATATAATTTCATCCGATTTATAATAAAATTATAACATAACTATCACTCTTTGGATCTTCGGAAGATGAAGCGATTAAATATTATACAAACAATGAACAAATGTTAATTGGAGTGACAAACGACACAATTGAATCAACACGGAATATAATTAGTCAATTAATTAAACTTACCTATGTTTTTTTAGATATACACATGACAACATCTACTCAACCATTGGTACAAGGAGTCCAATAATAACGAATATATATATATATATATATATATATATATATATATATATATAAAATAATAATAATAATAATAATAATAATAATAAAATCACTAATCTCATGAGGAAGAATCATTCAAGATAAATCAATTAAATTGTTTTGGTTTTATATCAAACGATAGCTCAAGAAAAAGTCAAAATCATTATGATGATAGGTGAAATTTGCTAAACCGTATATAGCTTACCAGGATATAGAAAACAGTTAGTTCTTGAAACATAATTACATGAACTTGAGTAGATATATTGGGTTTAAAAAATCAAATAATGTGAATGAAGGGATGGTCATCATAAGAACTTTTGTCCATAGATCGAGTTAGATGCTTCTATCTAAATTGGGCAAATCGGATGTACATATCACTTCAATCGATAGATCATACTTAAACTTTATTCAGACAAAATCGTAAGAGACTTCAATCGATAGTTCATACTTAAACTTTATTCAGAAAAAATTAAAAGAGAACAATCTTACCATGATATGGATGTTCAAATCTTAACATATCTTTTCTTCATGGTAAACTACACTTGATTCTTATCGTAGATAAGGTTGGTTTTGAGGCACATATTCTTTTATGAATTTAGAAGTCGGGAAAGCCATAGAACTGAGAGAGATAACGAAGACCCTGTCTTTTAGATGCATTTGTCTATTCATTTCTTTAGTTTTTGAGATGTGTTCTGGATACATATAGAAAGGCATACTCTCAACCAAATCTCTTGTATTGCTTTTGTTGCGTCTCCACATCACTAGGGTGATACATGTGACGTATGTATCAAGCTTTTACGAGCTAGTATCTTTGACTTAGCACCATGTTAAGATCACATCCAAGTACCCTTCTCCACCTGGGAAGGCTAATATCCAATTCTTATCATCATGCTGGTTAATTATCAATCTTAGAAATAAACTATGCTTCTTATATATAATCCCTTGTTTCCTCGTTGAGTTTGTGTAGCACTCCATCGAAGTGGTCGAAGCTACTAATTGAAGAAGTTGAACTCTCTAAGTGGCACACATACGATTCAATTCAAAAGCAAAAGCGAGGAAGCAATGGATGAAGAAAGAAAATATGAAAGAAGGGTCATGATAGGTTATTCAAAGGACTCCTTATGTACATGTTATGTACTAATTTACATCAATAAATATGTATGTCTAATTTTACACCTTCTTATGTACATACTCATGTTCGCGTTTCTACATATATGCTTTGCTACAAGAGAATAAATTGAGATAATATTTTTTTTTATTTTAGTGGTGCTAAGAACACTAATGTTGTGGGTATCCCTGATTGTAATACCGAGTGTTATGCGGTGAAAAGTCGCATTGACTAAACTTGATGAGATTTATAAATATGTATTTAACCCTCATTTATATGGGTGAAACGTTGTATCGTTAAACTCGATGTGATTAGTCATTTACAGTCTTTTAGATTTGTATTGTTAATCTCAATGATAATTTAACGTTTAAAAAAATAATAATTCAAGATTAATAAGCACATAGTCTGTGGGCTTACTTATAATGATAAATAAATACGTTACGTGGGTTTAGTTATAATTTTAAATAAATAACTTCTTGTATGAATAACTTTCATCTAACTCTTTTATTTTGATATTATTATATTATTTTAATAAATGATGATGATATTCTCGATTGAACAATATGAATGTCGTTTTCGGGACTTGACGACACAGATGAAGGTGTTTTTTGTTGAGATTTCATAGGTTAGGATAAAAAAAAAAAAGACAGGATTAGAGGAACAAGATACAATAATTTCCAAAATTTCTTTAGCATTTTAGCAAAATAATTACTTTCTCATAAACCTTTTATATGAAAATTTTGAGTGCCACGTTAACTTTAGACCTCACCTCATTTGTTCGAGCTCCTTTTATTTTTTACTCCATACCCAAAAATGAGATTGAACAAGCAAAAGTATATGTTTAAACAACTGAAACAAAACAAATTATGTTGTTTTAACAACTGAACCATAAATAATAATATCCTTTCGACAAATTAATGGTAGTCATATACTCGGTGATCAAATTTAGTGATCATCTCAATTGAATACAGGACAGCCTTCTACAACAACTCATGGTGCCGTTGGACAATGAGCCAAGGTGCAATGGTTGTCCATCTCCAAACCCCACTAATAGGTCCATATATACGCTAGATTGAAGAAAAAGAATAACAAAAGTGCTCAAAATAGATGCTCCGGAATCCAGTCCAATTGATAACACGTAATTATAATGTGCCCACTATTCTTTAAACCTTCGGAAGACAAAGTAGTTCAATATCAAACCAATTATGAACCATGACCAAACGTTCACTGATTTCGATCCTTAAAAGGTTTAATTTGTGTATTTATTTAATTTTGGCTAATTCAACATGAATTTATAACCACTTTGAGCAAAAATAAATATATAAATATTGTTAGAGAAGATTTTTCGAAGTTGAGAGAAAAATCTATGGAGACCTATCTTATGTTGTTTTAAAATGAACAAGGTCACATTATTTTTTAGTCCTATTAAAAAAATGGTGTAATCTCACTTAAAATAAATATAACTCAGATATCACATTTTAAAAAAATTATTAAAATCTCAGAAATCCTTAAAAAGATATACAAAGGCCCAAATGACCTATTTTTGGACAAAATTACACAAATTTTAATTTTATTAAAAAATAGTATAATCCCATTAAAAAAGAACATAACTTAGGTGCTAGTTTTCTTTTCTTTTTTTTGAAGTTTTAGGAAACTATGGAAATAATTTAGAAAGGTCTAAATGGCCACTTTCGGTTTTTAAGCTTTTAAAATGGATGTTTCCACTATTTTTAGCCTTAAAATATTGAATTTATCTCATTTTAAAATTTTGTCCAATTTAATGTGAATTAATAACCATTTGGGTCACAAAAAATGAATATCATGAGATTAATGTTTTGAGAAAATAATTTTGAAGTCCTTGCTTATATTATTTTTGAGATTTGATTTACACGATTTTTGAATATGATTGCATTCTTTTTATTATTGAGTTCAAAAATAGTGCGACTCAATTCAAAAATTTTATAACTCAGATCTCACTATTTCTATATTTTATGAAATTTTATAATTCCTTTTAAATGACTTACAAAGGCCTATATGTATTTTTTTCCTATTTCTAAGTCATTCAAATAGGCATTTTCACTGATTTCAACCCTTAAATGGTTGAATTTATATCATTTTTTTTTATTTTTATAAAATTTGAAGTAAATTTAAACTATGTCGGGTATAAATTCACTTAAATTTTATTGAAAAAGTTTTTATAAAATAATAAAAATAAAATTTTGGAGACTCGAGTTACATTTTTTAAATCTAGGGTTGCATTGTTTTTAATCCTATTTTTAAAAAAGCATTTAATGTCATTCAAAAAGACTATGAAGACTATAAAACAATTTAATCTCATCCAAAAATCCTTTAAAATAGGTATGAATATTTATTTTAACCATTAAAGCATTTCATTAAAATTCGATTCCAAATAAAGTTCATTATACTTTTATTTGATCCAATTTAAGTACCTGGATAGACCTCAACAGAAAACTCAAGACCACAATTATTAGTATACAAGTATTTTTAAATTTTTGAGAGAAAAATATTTTTTTAGATCAACTATTTTTAAATATGGTCACACTGTTTTTTAGTCCTATTTAAATATAGGATAACCTCATTCAAAAAGAGTAAAAGTGAGGTCTAAATCTTTTTTATTTTCTAATTTTTAGAAACATAAAAAACTATTTACAAAGGCCTAAATCATCAAATAAGCATTTCACATATTTTTAAGCTTTTAAAAGGGCCAAAGAGTCATTTTTTCAATTTTGACCAATATAACATGAATTTACAACTATTTTGTACTAAAAATCACTTATATGTTATTAAAGAACGTTTTCTAAAGTTTTGAAATAATTTTTTTTTGAGACAAAGTTACACTATTTTCAAATTTTTAGGTTTTTATTCAAAAATAGTGTAATTTAGGTCTAACTATTTTAGAAATATCCAAAATTTCACAAAACCTTGGAAATAATATATAAGACCCAAATGATCATTTTTCATTTTTAATATTTTAAAATAATAATTTCATGTCATTGTTGAGACAACCTAATGGTTAGTGCATTGTTGCAATATTAATTGATGTAAGGTTCGACTACATGTTTGAGTGTCTTATAAATTGTTTAATGTAATAATTTTTTAAAACATATGGTTATTAATTTTTTAAACCTTTGAAAAGCTCAATTTATACCTTTTTTTCAATTTTGATATTTAAAGTGAATTTACAATTACTTTAGGCCAAAAACTAGTGAATATTATCGTCGTATGTTTTCCAAAGGAGTTGAGTTACATTGTTTTTTGTTCTCATTTACAAACAATATTTCTTCATTAAAAAATAATGCCAATTCAGTCAACTATTTCAAAACGATCCAAGATTTAATAAAACCTTAAAAACATTTTTTAAAGGCTTGAAGAATCACTTTTTCTATTTCAAACTTTTAAAATAGATATTTTCAACTTTCAAAATAGATATTTTCACTGATTTTAGTCCTTAAAACATTTGCGTCAATTTTTTAGTTTCGACTAATTTGAAAAGAATTTACGATCACTTAGGCCAAAAATCACTTGTAAATTATTAGAAATTTTCTTTCTAAGTTTTAATTAAAAAATTGGATACTTGAATTACAATATTTTTAAATAGCATCGGACTATTTTTGAGTCATATTATAAAAAATGTAACCTCAGTTTCACTGTATTCAAAAAATCATTAGATTATGTTTCTCTTATAAATTTGCATTCCTCCAATAACATTCAACTATATTTCATCTCTTGTTCCTTAATCCTTCAGTAACTTTGGTTGTCTGACAAGCATAAAAAAAAAGGTGTATCTGTCTGAAAATTGCAAAGAATTTTAGTGAACTTCTATGATTCATAGAGGTTTATCCATCACTCTTCTCCTAATCTAGCTTACAAAGTCATAACTCATATAAGAAGATCTTACTCAAATACAAAGAATTTAGTATGACTCTAGATAACACCTTTTAACACTAACTCAGATAAACTTTAGATTATCTTCCAACATTATGTAATTTCTTTTACAGGTTGAATAAACATGGAATGAATGAATCTCAGAGCGACAAGTATTTTGTTTTGAGTGCATAAAAAATAGCATTATCACATGAATATGAAGTCATCAATTGGTATGAATTGTATGTCCTCGGTTGTTTCTGCTCTAAAACTTGTGTTCCTTGATGAACAGGGAAGAGACTTTCAACAACTTTGGGAGTCAACTCAGCCCAAAAACTGTGGTTCATAACTGGTATTTTTTCTTGATCTGCCATGTTTGTTCTAATTGGTATCAAGCAATACATATGCTTTCAAATATGTCAAATGTAAGTTCTCATCATTAATGATAAAACACACATCAAATGTTAATTGTTTGGATAATAAAACACAACAGGACAATCTTCTATAGCTTCCAGAAACACAACTAAGAAAGGATAGGAAAGAGATGAGAAATCTGACTGCTGAGAGATTTTAACTTTTTTGTTGCTAACATCATAGAACTAAATAAGAAGAAGATGCAAAGAACTCAGATATCAGGAAAACTAATTTGTTAATCTTAAACATGTCAATGATCGACAAAAAGAAACATTATGTCACATTGCTCCACAGCAGAAATTTTATTTTTTGGGTTTGCTTGAATGACACTAATCAGCAAGATTTCAGCAGAAACTGATTAACTATTGTCGTATAAATACTAATTTACCCCCCCATAAAGGCCGGCAACAATGGCTGATCCTCTCTTAGCGTCATGCAAGCACTGCTGTCGATGATCTTAATGGCTGTTCACTGCTTGTAGCAAGAACCAGGGCCCAATGGAGCAGTTCTACCAGGTCCTGCTACCGGCGCAGCAGCAACCCCCATTTGGTTGAGCAAACATCTGAATCTAGCCAATCTTCCTGTGGCTTGCCTTGGGTCCTTCGCTAGTTTGTCAAGAGGAGTCCACAACCTCTCTTTGGAAAAAACAAACCGATTGCAGAATTCAGTAGATTCACGAAAGATGATCAGAAACACTTAATTAACAATGGCGTGAATTTTGACAAACAGTTTATACAAGTATTGATCTTTATCTCTGCTTTTGATACTACACAATACATTTTTCAGATATGAGTAGCATGCATGTTGAAGAAGACAACTTGATAATATGATTCTGTCGAAGTAAGGAGACAGCAGAGGTAGCACTCGGCTGGTTTGGTGCAGGTTGGTTATTCTTGAATCTTTCATATGAAAAAATTAAGTAGAATTATTTACCTCTATATCATAAATCTTGTATTGGCAAGTTTGATATTCTATACTACCACAGTACTTTGGATGCACAAGAAGATATCACTTGTTCTACAAACATGCAAGTTCAGATGTACAAAAGATGGTGGACTCATGCTGAGTTTGTGAATTTGTCAATGCACACATCTAGTGTCAGACCAATAAAGATATTACCATTTTGAAATGTTCAATTGATCAGTATGCGAATATGCATGGACTGATGTTTCCTGTCTGACTGAATGCCGATATTGGAACATATAGTTCGATAGCGATACAATACCATTACTTTTTAATTTGTTTTTCTATTTTATTCAATTATATATATACTGGTCTTATATTGGTTGGGTAGGTTATGGAAACTGATATCTAACCGAGATTTTAATGCTTAGTTTTCGCCAGAATTACCTGCAGCAGCTGCAGCACGAGGCCAGATGGTTTGCTCAATATCAGAGGCATCAATACTTTCTCTCCACATGCACACCTCACCACCAATGACCAATTTTTGCTGCTCAGGCGTGGAGATGTTTGTAAGGGGCTCATTCATGTAGAACTTCTGCCATGGGACATCCAAGTGATCCAAGTACCACTTGTCCTGGTTGCTCACAATGCATATCTCAGTCCGGCCACCACCACCTTCTGCGCTATTCCACCACCAAGCCTGCAAGCACACAAGGAAAATTGTCTTATGACATTGATGACACCAACACAATCCATCCGGATCGGTGTACACATAAATAAATCCAAATTTCCAACATGCATTCTGATTTTTCTTTTTTTTTGGGGGTGAGGATCTGGGAGAGGAAACACATGTGGTTTCTGAATAAAGTAAGATAGTGTATCATCATAACTTTTTGTTTTGACTAGACAGATTGGACAAAGAAAAAATGGCATCAAGAGCATAATGCAATTAACATTCTATAAGAAATAATGATCTGATCTCATTGGATGATAAGTTTGTGCTGCATTAGTTTGTTCAGTTTGCCATGCTGACGAGAAGATGGATACTGAAAAAGCAAATTGTTACTATACATGTACAAAGTCAAAGATTATAAATATGTTTATTTTGACTAATATTAGACATTTTACAACATCAACTACAAGTATGATGAATGAATGATGGATGGTCTCTGTTCCCACGTTTCATCATGGTATCACTGATTACATGAGGGTTGTTAATGACCACATTTATTATCCAAAAAATCAACTTTTGATGTGTGTTTTATCATTAATGATGAGAACTTACATTTGACATATTTGAAAGCATATGTATTGCTTGATACCAATTAGAACAAACATGGCAGATCAAGAAAAAATACCAGTTATGAACCATAGTTTTTGGGCTGAGTTGACTCCTAAAGTTGTTGAAAGTCTCTTCCCTGTTCATCAAGGAACACAAGTTTTAGAGCAGAAACAACCGAGGACATACAATTCATCCAGATGTAGAATTCATACCAATTGATGACTTCATATCCATGTGATAATGCTATTTTTTGTGCACGCAAAACAAAATACTTGTAGCCCTAAGATTCATTCATTCCATGTTTATTCAACCTGTAAAAGAAATTACATAATGCTGGAAGATAATCTAAAGTTTATCTAAGTTAGTGTTAAAAGGTGTTATCTAGAGTCATACTAAATTCCTTGACACCGTTGCTAGGCTTCCGGTGGCTGGCCTTGTGCCAGCCCAGAGCCTGGTAAGACCCGAATGCCTTCTCGCAGACTCAACGACCCGAATACCGAGTGAGAGGCCAACAATGGCAGGCGATGAGTATCGGACCCTCAGCCGTAGAGCGCCAAGTACTCTTTCTTTGTCGATGCCAAGTACCGGACCCTCTCAAACCTGAAAATATATATATATATATATATATATATATATATATATATATATATATATATATATATATATATTGTGCATAATGAAATAGCAAAAGTTTTACCATGACACAGGATAACACAGATTTAAACTCCTCATTCCATTCATAGATTTAACATAGTATCATTCATTCATACAAAATAAAAACATACTCCTACATATTACAATATTAAAACATACCATAACATTTACTCAAACATTCACATACATAAATAAAAATACTAATTTAAAACTACAAACTACATAGTGCTATTAGCAAAAGATGCTGTCTAGGGGGGGGGGGGGGGGGGCAGCATTTCAGGCGGCGAGCGCAACAGTCTTTGGTACTTTGCCTTGTGACTGTCATGGATATAATCAATAAGATTAGCAATATATAAAAAAATAGAATGACACCCTTAGCCATCTCTTACAAACAATCACTCGCTTGTACTTGGTCTTGTACTACGACAACCATTTTATAGACGTGAACTCACTCCCTCTCAAAAGCCAACTCGTGAGGTGATACAATAACATTACTTTTTAATTCTTTTTCTATTTTATTCAATTATATATATACTGGTCTTATATTGGTTGGGTAGGTTATGGAAACTGATATCTAACCGAGATTTTAATGCTTAGTTTTCGCCAGTATTACCTGCAGCAGCTGCAGCACGAGGCCAGATGGTTTGCTCGATATCAGAGGCATCAATACTTTCTCCCCACATGCACACCTCACCACCAATGACCAATTACTTTCTCCCCACATGCACACCTCACCACCAATGACCAATTTTTGCTGCTCAGGCGTAGAGATGTTTGTAAGGGGCTCATTCATGTACAACTTCAGAGCTCTCAGCTCTTGCACTTCCTTTTGCAGGAACTCGCAGTCCACCTCTGTTTGCTTCAACTTCGTCTTGAGATTAACCCAAGCATTAACGAGATCAGTATACGAAGGTCACAGCATCATCACACCTAATTAATGGCCGGAGAAAGAATACCTTGCTCTTCGGTTCTGAAACCACACTTCCTCTTGCCTTGGCCTCAGGTTGAGTTGTTTGGCCAACGCCAGTTTTTGCTTCTGTCATCACGTAGGAGAAGCAGACCCATGTTAGCAACGATTGCTACACCATCATGTATCGGTAGTCACCGAAGGAGAAGAGGGAATTAAGGGGATGAGGGTGTTGTGCTCCTTGAAGCTCTCCTCGAGGATGGTGGACTGGTCCTTGGAGAGGAGGAGAGATTGTTGCTCTCCCCATCCAACGACGTCATCGCCTCGTTGGGAGAGCTCGCCCCCTCCGACGACGTCATCGCCGCCGCGGCAGTGACGCTGCCGACACTCCCGTCGTTGTGGCACCTCTTGTGCCCCCCAGCGCTTGCCCCAAGGGAAACGTATTCAGGCACCCTGAGCACCCTGCCGCCACCGGAGGCTGGAAGGAGGCGCTTGCGCTAGTCATGGAAGAGCCCGAGGCGAGGCTTCCTCGACATTGCTGTTAGGCTTCCGATGGCTGGCCTTGTGCCCGGCTAGGGCATGATACGACCCGAATGCCTACCCGTAGACGGAAGGCCTGTACTCGAGCTTCGCCAGCCAAGTCGGAGGACAACAATGGCAGGCGATGAGTACCGGGCCCTCATCTGCGAGCGAGCACTAGGAGGCAGAGCGCAAGTACTCCTTTGCTGATCGAAGCGCTTGGGTCCGAGGGAAAATCGTTCCATATCAAACCTGAAAAAAAAAAACGAAAAAGAAAAAAAAAATATATTGTGCATAATGAAATAGTTGAAAAAAAGAAAGTTTTACCATAACATTGTTTACGAGGAGAGGCACGCCACCTGTAGAAGGCGACGTCTACTAGAGTCGAAGGCCACCACATATAGGGCGAGTGCACTAGCAACTTCATGAATATGCCAGCAAACCCATATCCGAGAAACTACACACCATAAGCCATTTTAAGTTGTCACTTCTTCAAAGGAAGTTGGGAAAGATCAACTAGAATTAACTAAAACATTCGAAGAATTCAGCATCATATTATTACTTTTTCTAAAGAATAACTAATGGTTTTTTTTTTACACCGATTTTATGATAACAAAAGAAATCACCTGAATCGATTAGTACCAGCAGTATGGCCGGCAGTAACGGGATATCCTTGTGGTAGATCTTGGATATGGTTAATATTTCAAACCCGGCAGAAGCACTTACCCTGCCGGCCAACATGGTGGTCGCCACATGTTCTTTCAAGTTGAAGGGTCCCGGATTCAACGAGAAACTCCAGTTTGTGTATGGCATTCTTATCACTTTGTTCGGTAGCATGTTAGCCATTAGTTTCCCAGCAATGAACACCATCATGTTGATGCAGATTGCAGACATGTGAAAAATTGAACATTTGCTGTCGGTAAAAGGATAATGCTGCACTTACGGACCCGAGGATGCAAATGGGGATTCCGATAAGCCATGTTCGGAATGTCAAGACCTGCAATGTGTTATCATCTGTTGGTGGGACTGTCAACCGAACTTGCTCAATCGGAGAGTCATCCAGAATCGAAGAACCTGAAAGAAGAGGAGAGGGAGGAAGAAAATGAAAAAGAATCATATAAGGATGACAGTAAGAAGTCAAAACGAAAGATGTCAGGGCATATCACCTTCTTCATCGGCCATTTGGTAGGACTCCTATTAGAGAATAAGCTGTAAATTGAGAAGATATAAAGGATCAAAGCATCTCTAAATATAGTGGAAAGGATTAATTGTCCAACAATTAATAGAAAGAGTTGTGATTCCGTTGCCAAATATACTTTTATTAGTTTTAAAGGTGTCGGTGTGGCTGTGATAGTTAAGGGAATTAAATCTGTCAGTGATCCCAAAAAAAAAATGTAAAAAATCGTGAACTGGATAGTGGGAATATTCTATATTAAGTGGATTGGCGTTGGTACATTATTGCTTTCAAAATCTTTTTTCTCTTTTTCTCACCTGGTTATTGATGGCAACGTCAACACCGGAATGGCTGACGAGGAAGAAAACGAGAGGAAACGAGGTGTGAGGCGATTGGGAGAAGATATTGGTTCATGCAAGCTAATATTTCATTCCTCAGAAAGGTGTGAGGCGATGGGGAGAGCAACGAGGTCTTTTTTTTCTTTTTTTTTCTAACAATTATTTTTTATTTATTTACACACACGTTTCCCTGTGCCTCGAGCTCGCCCCCTCCGACGACGTCATCGCCGCCGCGGCAGTGCCGCTGCCGACGCTCCCGTCGTTGCGGCACCTCTTGTGCCCCCCAGCGCTTGCCCCAAGGGAAACGTCTTCAGGCACCCCGAGCACCGGTGCACCCTGCCGCCACCGGAGGCGCTTGCGCTAGTCGTGGAAGAGCCCGAGGCGAGGCTTCCTCGACGCCGCTGCTAGGCTTTCGATGGCTGGCCTTGTGCCCACCCAGGGCCTGGTAAGACCCGAATGTCTTCCGTCCGGAAGGCCTGTACTCGAGCTTCCCCGGCGGTGCCGAGTCGGAGGACAACAATGGCAGTACCGGGCCCTCACCCGAGGAGGCAGAGCGCCCCTCCTTTGTCGGCGGGTGATCGAAGCGGAGGGAGAATCACGTATCAAACCTGAAAAAACGAAACAAGCAAAAAAAAAAACAAAAAAAAAACATATTGTGCATAACACAGATTTAACCTCCTCGTTTCATTCCATTCATAGTATCACTATACAGAGTAAAACGCTTAATCACAGCCATATATTACAAAAGTAAAGTACAACTCCAAGAAGTTAATCACACATCCCACTAGATAAGATAACCTAAGTTAACGAGGATGATTAGATAATAATAAACTACATAGTGCCATTAACTGACGCTGGATTTGGATGACAACACAGCAGTTTTTCGGCACAGCAGTCTTTACCTTCGCCAATAAAAAACATTAAAATAATCATTATAAACAACATAAAAATAAATAGCATCACACCAGCCATCCTTCGCACGCTACTACTTCACAACTCGTACTCGTTGTTGTACTATGCGTACCATTTTATAGACAATGATTCGACCTACTCCCTCTCAAAAGCCAACCCACCCGTGAGCTGACAGTGCCAGCCCACCCGTGTTATCCTGTGTCATGGTAAAACTTTTGCTATTTCATTATGCACAATATATTTTTTCTTTTTTTTTTCTTTTGTTCTTTTTTTTTTTCAGGTTTGAGAGGGTCCGGTACTTGGCATCGACAAAGAAAGAGTACTTGGCGCTCTACGGCTGAGGGTCCGGTACTCATCGCCTGCCATTGTTGGCCTCCCACTCGGCATTCGGGTCGTTGAGTCTGCGAGAAGGCATTCGGGTCTTACCAGGCTCTAGGCTGGCACAAGGCCAGCCACCGGAAGCCTAGCAACGATGTCAAGGAATTTAGTATGACTCTAGATAACACATTTTAACACTAACTCAGATAAACTTTAGATTATCTTCCAGCATTATGTAATTTCTTTTATAGGTTGAATAAACATGGAATGAATGAATCTCAGGGCTACAAGTATTTTGTTTTGCGTGCACAAAAAATAGCATCATCACATGGATATGAGGTCATCAATTGGTATGAATTCTACATCTGGATGAATTGTATGTCCTCGGTTGTTTCTGCTCTAAAACTTGTGTTCCTTGATGAACAGGGAAGAGACTTTCAACAACTTTAGGAGTCAACTCAGCCCAAAAACTGTGGTTCATAACTAGTATTTTTTCTTGATCTGCCATGTTTGTTCTAATTGGTATCAAGCAATACATATGCTTTCAAATTTGTCAAATGTAAGTTCTCATCATTAATGATAAAACACACATCAAATGTTGATTTTTTGGATAATAAATGTGGTCATTAACAACCCTCATGTAATCAGTGATACCATGATGAAACGTGGGAACAGAGACCATCCATCATTCATTCATCATACTTGTAGTTGATGTTGTAAAATGTCTAATATTAGTCAAAATAAACATATTTATAATCTTTGACTTTGTACATGTATAGTAACAATTTGCTTTTTCAGCATCCATCTTCTGGTCAGCATGGCAAACTGAACAAACTAATGCAGCATCGGACCAATAGGACCAACGCTGAACATTAGCGCATCGCACAAAGTAGCTCACGTCGTTGTCGCGGGCACTCACCTCACGGGTGGGCTGGCTTTTGAGAGGGAGTAGGTCGAACCATTGTCTATAAAATGGTACTCATAGTACAACAACGAGTACGAGTTGTGAAATAGTAGCGTGCGAAGGATGGCTGGTGTGATGTTATTTATTTTTATGTTGTTTATAATGATTATTTTAATGTTTTTTATTGACGAAGGTAAAGACTGCTGTGCCGAAAAACTACCGTGTTGTCATCCAAATCCAGCGTCGGTTAATGGCACTATGTAGTTTATTATTATCTAATCCTCCTCGTTAACTTAGGTTATCTTATCTAGTGGGATGTGTGATTAACTTCTTAGAGTTGTATTTTAATTTTGTAATATATGATTGTGATTAAGCGTTTTACTCTGTATATTGATACTATGAATGGAATGAAACGAGGAGGTTAAATCTGTGTTATGCACAATATGTTTTTTTTTTTTTTTTGCTTGTTTCTTTTTTTCAGGTTTGATACGTGATTCTCCCTCCGCTTCGATCACCCGCCGACAAAGGAGGGGCGCTCTGCCTCCTTGGGCGAGGGCCCGGTACTGCCATTGTTGTCCTCCGACTCTATTACTTATGGTTTCCAATAACACATGATCATTGGCCATTGAAACGTGACCCATAGAACCACGGTGTTTAGGCGGATGAACATTTATACGTCGCACGAAGTACTGGCTTTGCTCAGGTCGCTGTCGTGGTCACTGTCACCTCACGGGTTGGCTTTTGAGAGGGAGTGAGTTCACGTCTATAAAATGGTTGTCGTAGTATAAGACCAAGTACGAGCGAGTGATTGTTTGTGAGAGATGGCTAAGGGTAAGGGTGTCATTCTATTTTTTTATATATTGCTAATCTTATTGATTATATCCATGACAGTCACAAGGCAAAGTACCAAAGACTGTTACGCTCGCCGCCTGAAATGCTGCCCCCCCCAGACAGCACCTTTTGCTAATAGCACTATATAGTTTGTAGTTTTAAATTAGTCTTTTTATTTATGTATGTGGATGTGTGAGTAAATGTTATGGTATGTTTTAATATTTAATATGTAGGAGTATGTTTTTATTTTGTATGAATGAATAATACTATGTTAAAACTATGAATAGAATGAGGCACCCCGAGCACCGGTGCACCCTGCCGCCACCGGAGGCCGGAAGGAGGCGCTTGCGCTAATCGTGGAAGAGCCCGAGGCAAGGCTTCCTCGACACCGCTGCTAGGCTTCCGATGGCTAGCCTTGTGCCCGCCTAGGGCTTGATACGACCCGAATGCTTACCCGTAGACGAAAGGCCTGTACTCGAGCTTCGCCGGCCAATTCGGAGGATAACAATGGCACGCGATAAGTACCAGGCCCTCATCCGCGGGCGAGCACGAGGAGGCAATGGTCATGAGTGATCGGAAACCGTATCGAGGAACCTCATGGTCAGGTAAGTCTCGATCGACTGCACACTTTGTCGTCACCACCATCAATAACGCATCCGGCAGATCTCGTACAAGCAGGGGGGGCCGCGGAGGTCCACCTTCACAAAGATAAGGGCTATGTGGTGCTTCGAGAGTGAGGGTAATAACAAGGGAAGTGGGTGCCTCAAGCCACGGTCTTGATGCACCTGCGGACAAGCCCAACAATCTCCTTCTCCGGCTCGCTAACCATCTCCGCAACCTTTATTAACAAAATTAAAGCATATTCCTAACACTTAATCACACATCAAAGATAGATAAATAAAAACAATAATTATCATCATTAAGATAAGCAAAATTAAGACAACTAGAATCGCACCTTGGCCATATCTCACACACCACGATCTAAGAAACCACTGCCTCTCAAAAGCTCACCCGTGATTCCACTGTCTCTCAAAAGCTCACCCGTGAAATGATGATGACCGTGATAGTGACTGAGCAAAGCGAGCAAAATACTTCGAGCAACGCGCAAATCTTCACCCGCGTAAATACCATAAGCCAGTATTAATGGGATTCATATGTTGATCCTATGGGTCCCGTTTCAGTCGTCAATGGTCATGAGTGATCCAACAATAACTAACTAACTAACTAAATCATCAAAATTCAGCAACCATATTATTTATTACCTCTTCTTTACAAAAAAAAGAATAAATAATTATTTTTTTAATACCAATTTCTCAATACTAGAAGAAGAAATCACCTGAATCGATAGCACCAGCAGCATGGCCGGCAGTAATGGGATATCCTTGTGGTAGAAGATCTTGGACATGGATAATATTTCGAAGCCGGAAGAGGCACTTTCCGTGCCTTCCTTTAATTGGGTGGTGCGTGACACATCCGTCCCATAACGATGATGATGCGCCATTACCCGCTACTTACTTTGTGGCGAAGCTCGCATCTAGATTACATAATATGTGGCGCTATTCGTGTCATGCTGCCCTGCTCCTTCTCTTCATCCCTGATTAACGTATGCCTATGAACGTATAAATGTACATACACGTCACATCCTTCGAGTATGCTATTATGGACATGGGAACGGAATAGCTATGGCATTTCCATTATGTACATTGGAAGTAAGCAGAGGGACCGCGCAGCAATGGTTGCCATTTCCATTTGGAAATTCAACCCCTCTTCCTGTGCTTCTCTTACAGCTATGTATATGCACACTGCTCTCTCTCTTCCTGTACTTCTCTTACAGCTATGTATATGCACACTGCTCTCTCTCTTCCTGTGCTTCTCTTACAGCTATGCATATAAAAAGAGGGAGGGAGAGAGTAACCGCACCTCCACACCTCGTCCCAACTACTGACTGAACCCCATACCTTACCCTTCCCATCTCTTTTCTCTCAACCCACCATTGATGCCCTTCAATTCATGCCAACCACTCTCTTCTGAAGAAAGAGAGAAGTTCCACTGCCATCACTTACTTCCCCTACTTGGGAAGGACACAAGCTGCAGCGGCGTGTTTATTACCCTCACCCTCGAAGCACCACACCGCCCCCATCTATGCGAAGGTGGACCTCCGCGGCTCCCCCTGTTGCCGGTTCTGTCTATAAAATGGTTCTCATGGTAAACACCGAGTGCAAGTGACCGACTGTGTGATGGCTAAGTGTTTGATATTATTTATTTTTATACTAATTATGGTGCTTATTTTTATAATGACAGTTTATGGAAGAATGACTAGAGAAGAAGAGTGTTGTCTGCGTCATCTTAGTTCCTGCCTAGACTAATAGTACTATGTAGTTTATTATTGTAATCCTGCTCATATTTTTATTTATCTATCTTTATTTAGTGGATGTGTGATTAAGTATTAGGAATGTGCTTTAATTTTGTAAGTGGATACTATGAATGGAATGAAATGAGGAGGTTAAATCTGTGTTATGGTAAAACTTTTCTTTCTCAGTTATTTCTTTATGCACAATATATATATATTTTGTTTTTTTATTTTTTGTTTTTTTTTCTTCTTTCTTTGGTTTTTCAGGTTTGATTCGATCACCTGGGCGGGCACAATGCCAGCCATCGGAAGGCTAGCAGCGGCGTCTAGGAAGCCTCGGCCTCGGGGCTCTTCCACGGCAAGCGCAAGCGCCACCGCGGCGGCAGGGTGCACCGGTGTTCGGTGTGCCTGAAGACGTTTCCGTTGGGGCAAGCGCTGGGGGGCACAAGAGGTACCACAACGACGGGAGCGTCGGCAGCGGCAGTACCTCGGCGACGATGACGTCGTCGGAGGCGACGAGCTTGAGGCACAGGGAGTTCTACGAATCATAGAAGTTCACCAAAATTCTTTGCAATTTTCAGACAGATACACCTTTTTTTTATGCTTGTCAGACAACGAAAGTTACTGAAGGATTAAGGAACAAGAGATGAAATATAATTGAATGTTATTGGAGGAATGTAAATTTATAAGAGAAACAGAATCTAATGATTTTTTGAATTGAGTGAAACTGAGGTTACATTTTTTATAATAGGACTCAAAAATAGTCCAATGCTATTTAAAAATATTGTAATTCAAGTATCCAATTTTTTAATTAAAACTTAGAAAGAAAATTTCTAATAATTTACAAGTGATTTTTGGCCTAAGTGATTGTAAATTCTTTTCAAATTAGTCGAAAAGGACTAAAATCAGTGAAAATATCGATTTTGAAAGTTTAAAATATCTATTTTAAAAGTTTGAAATAGAAAAAGTGATTGTTCAAGCCTTTATAAAATGTTTTTAAGGTTTTATTAAATCCTGGATCGTTTTGAAATAGTTGACTGAATTGGCATTTTTTTTTTTAATGAAGAAATATTGTTTGTAAATGAGAACCAAAAACAATGTAACTCAACTCCTTTGGAAAACATACGACGATAATATTCACTAGTTTTTGGCCTAAAGTAATTGTAAATTCACTTTAAATATCAAATTTGAAAAAAAGGTACAAATTGAGCTTTTCAAAGATTTAAAAATTTAATAACCATATGTTTTAAAAAATTATTACATTAAACAATGTATAAGACACCCAAACATGTAGTCGAACCTTACATCAATTAATATTGCAACAATGCATTAACCATTAGGTTGTCTCAACAATGACATAAAAATTCTTATTTTAAAATATTAAAAATAAAAAATGATCATTTGGGTCTTATATATTATTTCCAAGTTTTTTCGAAATTTTGGATATTTCTAAAATAGTTAGACCTAAATTACACTATTTTTGAATAAAAACCTAAAAATTTGAAAACAGTGTAACTTTGTCTCCAAAAAAAAATATTTCAAAACTTTAGAAAACGTTCTTTAATAACATATAAGTGATTTTAGTACAAAATAGTTGTAAATTCATGTTATATTGGTCAAAATTGAAAAAATGACTCTTGGCCCTTTTAAAAGCTTAAAAATATGTGAAATACTTATTTGATGATTTAGGCCTTTGTAAATAGTTTTTTATGTTCTTAAAAATTAGAAAATAAAAAAGAGTTAGACCTGACTTTTACTCTTTTTGAACAAGGTTATCCTATATTTAAATAGGACTAAAATACTCTGTTGAGGTCTATCCTATAGAAGTACTCAAATTGGATCAAATAAAAGTACAATGAACTTTATTTGAAATCGGACTTTAATGAACTGCTTTAACGGTTAAAATAAATATTCATACCTATTTTAAAGGCTTTTTGGATGGGGTTAAATTGTTTTCTAGTCTTCGTAGTCTTTTTGAATGACATTAAATGCTTTTTTTTTAAATAGGATTAAAAACAATGCAACCCTAGATTTAAAAAATGTAACTCGAGTCTCCAAAATTTTATTTTTATTATTTTATAAAAACTTTTTCAATAAAATTTAAGTGAATTTATACCCGACATAGTTTAAATTTACTTCAAATTTTATAAAAATAAAAAAAATGATATAAATTCAACCATTTAAGGGTTGAAATCAGTGAAAATGCCTATTTGAATGACTTAGAAATAGGAAAAAAATACATATAGGCCTTTGTAAGTCATTTAAAAGGAATTCTAAAATTTCATAAAATATAGAAATAGTGAGATCTGAGTTATAAAATTTTTGAATTGAGTCGCACTATTTTTGAACTCAATAATAAAAACAATGCAATCATATTCAAAAATCGTGTAAATCAAATCTCAAAAATAATATAAGCAAGGACTTCAAAATTATTTTCTCAAAACATTAATCTCATGATATTCATTTTTTGTGACCCAAAGTGGTTATTAATTCACGTTAAATTGGACAAAATTTTAAAATGAGATAAATTCAATATTTTAAGGCTAAAAATCGTGGAAACATCCATTTTAAAAGCTTAAGAACCAAAAGTGGCCATTTAGACCTTCCTACATTATTTCCATAGTTTCCTAAAACTTCAAAAAAAAGAAAAGAAAACTAGCACCTAAGTTATGTTCTTTTTTAATGGGATTATACTATTTTTTAATAAAGTTAAAAATTGTGTAATTTTGTCCAAAAAGAGGTCATTTGGGCCTTTGCATATCATTTCTAAGGATTTCTGAGATTTTAATATTTTTTTTTAAATGTGATATCTGAGTTATATTTATTTAAAGTGAGATTACACCATTTTTTTAATAGGACTAAAAAATAATGTGACCTTGTTCATTTTAAAACAACATAAGATAGGTCTCCAAAAAATTTTCTCTCAACTTCGAAAAATCTTCTCTAACAATATTTATATGTTTTTTTTGCTCAAAGTGGTTATAAATTCATGTTGAATTAGCCAAAATTAAATAAATACACAAATTAAACCTTTTAAGGATCGAAATCAGTGAAAATACCAATGTTAAAGACTTATCTTAATTACACTTTATTTATTAGGATTATACTATTTTAGAATAGGTTTCCAAAAACAATATACCTTGTTTGAAAACTATGTAACTAAAAAAACATTCTCTAATAATATACAAGTGGTTTTGGGGTAAAGTGGTTGAAAATTCATCATAAATTGGCCAAATTTATAAAATTAACACAGATTCATCATTTTAAGGGTAAAAAATAGAAAAAATCATTTAAGTCTGTGTAAGTCATTGCCAAAGTATCTTGGAAATTTGATAGTTTTTGAGAAAAGTGGATCATGAGTTATTCTTTTTTAATAAGATTATACTGTTTTTAATATGACTCCAGAAATAATATAACTCTTAGTCTCGAAAATAATTTTTTAATAGAACTTCAGAAAAATAATATTTAACTGGTTTTTTAGATCAAGGTGGTTGTAAATTCACCTTAAACTAGGTTAATTTAGATAATGACAAATTCAATCTTTTAAGGGCTTTAATAAGTGAAAATACCTATTTTAAAGACTAAAATTAGAAACATAGGTATTTGTGCTTATAATTTTTTTAAATTTCCTAAAAAAAATTTAATGGGGTTAAATTTTCTTTAATAGGAACCTAAAGATAGTATAATCTCATTCAAAAATAGTATGATCCAGGTTTTAAAAGGATAAAAATTCAGAAAACCTTTTAAGATAATATTCAAGTGATTTTTTGGCCGAAGTAGTTGTAAATTTAACTTAAATTTGATAAAATTAGATAAACAAAACAAATTCAAAATTTAAAGGAATCAAATTATGAAAACACCTATTTTGATACCTTAAGAAAATGATGATCATTTAGAACTATGTTAGTCATTTCAAAGTTATTCTAAATATTTGATAATTTTTAGAAAAAGTGAAACCTAAGTTTCCTTTTTTTTTTTTCAAACTTCAAAAACCCTTCTCTCATGATATTTAATAAGTTTTTGTTCCAAAACAATTATAAATTCACTGAGTAAGAAAATTTGCTTAAGCGTAATCATCAACTTGTTCCTCAAGAGAGGTGGGCAAAGCTGATACGAAATTTGAATGGAAATTAAAGGCTGAAAATGTACTATAAAATTTAAGTCCCAAAGAAAGACATGGGCATTCTAATGAATGTAGATAAACGATGAAGTTGTCTTGATAAAAACTATTAGAGGTAGAAGAAACTATGATCTATGCCATGAATAAATTCTATAAAGGTGAAAATTTGGGTTTGTAAGGATACATACCATTCAATTATACGAGGAGTGTTGGTCCAGCAGCCTGAAATCCACGACAAAAGCGGTATATTATGCAAAAAAAAAAAAGAAACACTTGCATACTTCAAAATATTAAATTAAATTAAAGTTAAAAATATCACCTGGTGTGGCTTGGTATGAGCGGTATTTACCAATTCCATAACCTACTAGTACGTGGACCAGAGTAAACCGGATGGTATGTGTGGTACATGGCTTGTACCACCCAATATAGCTGGCATAGGATGACACTAACCTTTTTTCTTTTTTTTTCTTCAGATCTTTTTTTGAGACTCGATATGTCTCGGTCCAGTAACCAAAATTAAAACAAAACCTTTTGATTTGAAGTATCTAAACTTCTAAAACAATTGTTTCTTAAAGCCATCTTTTGCTATTTGTATGAGACATCAAATGAAACATGAATGGTAGAAAAACAAAGTCCGAAAGGAAAACATGAAAAGTGACTTTGTAAAGATCAAATGTCAAGAAATGACCCAAAAAGAAAGTTAAATCAGTGAAGTAGTATTTGATAGTTTCCGTTGTCTCTAGAAGTTTCAAGTTTGCCCACCACTGACCATGATGACTAAAAAGAACATGTTGAGGCATAAACAAATGAGGTGCTATTACACTTAACAGGAAATGTATGAGCTTACTTGTGTTAACTTCATCACCCCCCCCCCAAATGGACAAACCTGAACTTGAAAACCTTAGTGAAATCTGAAACATTAATCAGGAATTAGTCATTCATCTAACAACCATCATGAAAGATAATCTAACTTGCTTTTCTAAACTAAAAATAACATGAACTTTGAGAATAAATTCTTAGAAAAGAAGTCACATCAAAAGTATCAATTCACTGTATTGTATTCATCCAATATTATCAATTGCAGATATGATCAAACTCTGCTGTTAATCTTGTAGAAAGTTCTGGCTTTATTTGTCAGGTGCCTCTGGGAACCTGATTATTATGTGTGGCTAGTCTTGTTAACATCTAAATCACTGAAACCGTATTGTATTAGATGCAAACAGCAAGAAGAAGAAAATTTACCAGAAAGAATTCCTTCAATTACTTTGAATGTGAACTCTTTACTGACATCAAGTGGTTCTTGGCATTCAGCTGAGGGCCACAAATCAGGATAGCCCACACCCCTACAAAAGATAATTTATAGAGTTTTATCTGGGTTGTGTAATCACTCCCAACCCAATTCACAGAGAAAAATCAAATAAATTGAAAAAGAATATTGCATTGCAGAAAAGAAGACATCTTTGGAGATGCAGGCTATGATCACCAAGAGCAGTATGAGTTACTATAATAACAACATGATTTCTTTTAGTTAAAAATTCAAGAATTTTTAAATCCATACTACAAAATAAGAGCTAAAAGGCCTTTGGACTTTATCTACCATGAGAGAGCATGGCCGGGCACATCAATCTCAGCCAACACGTTTACTCCCCTTCTTTCTGCATGCCTGAAAATATTCTTGTTTAGAAGTACAAAAAGATTCAGTCATGAAGAAACTAAGAAGCACCATAAAACTCATACTGATATATAAATTACAGGTATACACATATGAACCATTTAAAAACATACACAAGTGCAGATGATAATTTATGCATGTGAGGCATCATACAGGAGCTTTTGTCCCCAATTCTTGTCACCAGAATGTATATTCTTAGGGGTTTGTTCAATGTTCATCAGAGCAGAGGGTCATATGTGCCACTAATATATGTGCATGACCACAGAGAAGAAGTAGGCCTGCTTAGCATGTAATTAAAACTTAAGTATATTTTAAGAAGTCTGATCATATGTGCCACTGATAAATGTGCATGAGGGGATGATGCAGAGACACTGACAACAGTAGTGTGATGGAGATTATATGGGTCATACATTGCAAGAAAAAATATTTCAACTGATGAAAGGAAACTAGACATCACATAAGAAAAAATAATTACTTTCTTCTTAGTTCAGATGTCTGTTACACTCAAATATATCTGTATGCAAACTTTTTGTCCTAAAAAGTCATATGCCTGTAATGATCTAGGTATAACCCTAGCATATTCACCATCTCTTGTTGAGAGCTAGGTACAGATGGCTGGTTAATGATCAGATCTAGGCCAGTGTGACAATCTCCAAGAACAAACATACCACAACCTTGAAAAGGATGCTTAAGTAGCCATTCATTGCTTACTGTGCGATTTCAAGAGCATCAGCCTTAGTATCTCGCTCAGAGTAGGAGTATGCACCAGCCCACAGTCTTGGATATGATGGTATCTCCAAGGGGAAGGATTGCTTATCCACCGCGCGGCTCGCCCGCGCCAGCCTTTGCCGCCACCGCCCTGCCCCCCTGCCCCCCGCGAGGACGTGTAATCCCCGGATGCCATTCGATTAGATTAGTATTAAAGATAGTAATTAGTGTGATGGGAGAGAGGCTCGTACGTCGCCACCGCTCGGCAGCCGGGTCCCCACGCTTGTAGCGTCGTTCACGGGTGGGAGGGATCATCACGGGACCTGCGGGGTCCCCACGCCTTGTTGCGTCGTTCACGGGTGGGAGGGATCATCACGGGACCTGCGGGGTCTCCACGCCTTGTAGCGTCGTTCACGGGTGGGAGGAATCATCACGGGACCCGCGCGGTCATTCACGGGTGGTGGCAGGGATTACGGGCGAAGGAGGGACGGCGAGAAAGGTGCCGAGAGGCGGCGCCGATGTCACGGTGTCCTCCTTCTCCGGCCCGCTAATCATCTCCGCCACCACGGTGTCCTCCTTCTCCGGCCCGCTAATCATCTCCGCCACCTTTATTAACATAATGATTGTGCTTCTTCGCATACACATACGCATACTTACTGAGGAGAATAAGATCACAAAAGGATGTCCAAAGTGCGTTAACTCAGAAACAGGAGATGATCGGAAAGAATGGAACACAAAAAGAAAAAGAAAAAAAAGAGAAGGAATACGGACGAGCATGAGGAGGGAAGGGGAGTGGCGGACATGGCAGCGCTGCTGTACCCCACCTCCCACATCTGCTCCCCCCGGGTCCCGCTACGCGTCGTACCCCCTGATCACCACGACCGCCATAAACTCCACCATCCTTATATGGCGGCCAATTTCTCCCTCTGTCCTCCCACTAGGCTCGATCACTTAGTATGCAGCAAGCAAGAGAAGAAGAAACAGAAACACGCCGCTGCAGCTTGTGTCTTTCCCAAGTAGGGGAAATAAGTGATGGCAGTGGAACTTCTCTCTTTCTTCGGAAGAGAGTGGTTGGCATGAATTGAAGGGCATCAATGGTGCTGCAAAAGAAGAACAAACAGAAACACGCCGCTGCAGCTTGTGTCTTCACATATGTATGTGTCTTTCCCAAGGAGGGGAAGTGATGGCAGTGGAACTTCTCTCTTTCTTCATAAGAGAGTGGTTGGCATGAATTGAAGGGCATCAACGGTGGGTTGAGAGAAAAGAGATGGGAAGGGTAAGGTATGGGGTTCAGTCAGTAGTTGGGACGAGGTGTGGAGGTGCGGTTACTCTCTCCCTCCCTCTTTTTATATGCATAGCTGTAAGAGAAGCACAGGTAGAGAGAGAAAAAGAGAGCAGTGTGCATATACATAGCTGTAAGATAAACACAGGAAGAGGGGTTGAATTTCCAAATGGAAATGGCAACTATGGCTGTCGTGGTCCCTCTGCTTGCTTCCTGTATCAGCAGAGCAGGGCAGCGTGGCATATTATGTAATCTAGATGCGAGCTTCGCCCCCAACAAGGGAGCCGTGTGGACGGTAAGTAGCGGGTAATGGCGCATCATCATCCTTATGGGGTGTATGTGTCACACACCACCCAATTAATGATAGTGATGGTGGGTGCACTTTGAAATTATCAAATATTTAGAATAACTTTGAAATGACTAACATAGTTCTAAATTATCATCATTTTTTTATGGTATCAAAATAGGTGTTTTCATAATTTGATTCCTTTCAATTTTGAATTTGTTTTGTTTATCTAATTTTATCAAATTTAAGTTAAATTTACAACTACTTCGGCCAAAAAATCACTTGAATATTATCTTAAAAGGTTTTCTGAATTTTTATCCTTTTAAAACCTGGATCATACTATTTTTGAATGAGATTATACTATCTTTAGGTTCCTATTAAAGAAAATTTAACCCCAATAAATTTTTTTTAGGAAATTTTTAAAAAAAATTATAAGCTCAAATAATTATGTTTCTATTTTTAGTCTTTAAAATAGGTATTTTCACTGATTAAAGCCCTTAAAAGATTGAATTTGTCATTATCTAAATTAACCTAGTTTAAGGTGAATTTACAACCACCTTGCTCTAAAAAACCAGTTAAATATTATTTTTCTGAAGTTCTATTAAAAAATTATTTTCGAGACTAAGAGTTATATTATTTCTGGAGTCACATTAAAAACAGTATAATCTTATTAAAAAAGAATAACTCATGATCCACTTTTCTCAAAAACTATCAAATTTCCAAGATACTTTGGAAATGACTTACACAGACTTAAATGATTTTTTCTATTTTTTACCCTTAAAATGATGAATCTGTGTTAATTTTATAAATTTGGCCAATTTATGATTAATTTACAACCACTTTACCCCAAAACCACTTGTATATTATTAGAGAATGTTTTTTTAGTTACATAGTTTTCAAACAAGGTATATTGTTTTTGGAAACCTATTCTAAAATAGTATAATCCTAATAAATAAAGTGTAATTAAGATAGGTCTTTAACATTGGTATTTTCACTGATTTCGATACTTAAAAGATTTAATTTGTGTAATCCCCGGATGCCATTCGTTTAGATTAATATTAAAGACAGTAATTAGTGCGATGGGAGAGAGGCTCGTACGTCGCCACCGCTCGGCAGCGGGGTCACGGGAACTGCTGGGTCCCCCACGCCTTGTAGCGTGGGAGGGATCACGGGAACTGCTGGGATCCCCCACGCCTCGTAGCGTCGTTCGAGAGATCACGGGACCTGCCACCCGGGATCACGGGCGGACGACGAGAAAGGTGCTGAGAGACGTCGCTCACGGTGTCCTTCTTCGAGGGTGAGGATAATAACAAGGCAAGGAGGTGCCTCAGGCCACGGTCTTGATGCACCCGGGACAAGTCCAATGATCTCCTTCTCCGGCCCCCTAATCATCTCCGCCACCTTTATTAACATTATGATTGTGCTTCTTCGCATACACATACGCATACTTACTGAGGAGAATACGATCACAAAAGGATGTCCAAAGTGCGTTAACTCAGAAACAGGAGATGATCGGAAAGAATGGAACACAAAAAGAAAAAGAAATAAAGAAAAGGAATACGGACGAGCATGAGGAAGGAATCTGCTCCCCCCGGGTCCCGCTACGCGTCGTAAATACCGCCATAGACTCCACCATCCTTATATGCCATTGAAGCACATTTTGAATATGATTCCTAGTAAATCAATTTCATCATTTTTTTTTAATTATGAACTGATAGGATACTCAACTTGAAATATTGCATATTGTCCTAAAAATATATGGGTCTTCAATTCACATTAAAAAAATTTAGATTTAATATCTATTTCTAAATATTTTATTATTTATCTAATATATATATATATATATATATATATATATATATATATATATATATAATCATGGTATTAATGGATTGATCCTTTTCTTGATCGGGTCCCAATTCTTTGCTAAGTACTCCTCGTTTTCGTGATCGAAACGCTTGGATCCGAGAGAGAATCGTTTCGTATCAGACCTGAAAAAAAAAAAAACGAAAAAGAAAAAGAAAACATATTGTGCAAAGTACTTCGTGCGACAAAGGAGGAGTACTTGGCTCTCTGCCTCCTCATGCTCGCGGATGAGCAAAGTTAGCAATGATGATACGTGGGAACAGAGACCATCCATCATTCATTCATCATACTTGTAGTTGATGTTGTAAAATGTCTAATATTAGTCAAAATAAACATATTTATAATCTTTTGACTATGTACATGTATAGTAACAATTTGCTTTTTCAGCATCCATCTTTTGGTCAGCATGGAAAACTGAACAAACTAACGCAGCACAAACTTATCATCCAATGAGATCAGATCATTATTTCTTATAGAATGTTAATTGCATTATGCTCTTGATGCCATTTTTTCTTTGTCCAATCTGTCTAGTCAAAACAAAAAGTTATGATGATACACTATTTTACATCATTCAAAAACCTCATGTGTTTCCTCTCCCAGATCCTCACCCGAAAAAAAAAGAAAAATCAGAATGCATGTTGGAAATTTGGATTTATTTATGTGTACAGCGATCCAGATCGATTGTGTTGGTGTCATAAGACAATTTTCCTTGTGTGCTTGCAGGCTTGGTGGTGGAGTAGCACAGAAGGTGGTGGCGGCCGGAATGAGATGCATTGTGAGCAACCAGGAGAAGTGGTACTTGGATCACTTGGATGTCCCATGGCAGAAGTTCTACATGAATGAGCCCCTTACAAACATCTCCACGCCTGAGCAGCAAAAATTGGTCATTGGTGGTGAGGTGTGCATGTGGGGAGAAAGTATCGATGCCTCTGATATCGAGCAAACCATCTGGCCTCGTGCTGCAGCTGCTGCAGGTAATACTGGCGAAAACTAAGCATTAAAATCTCGGTTAGATATCAGTTTCCATAACCTACCCAACCAATATAAGACCGGTATATATATAATTGAATAAAATAGAAAAACAAATTAAAAAGTAATGGTATTGTATCGCTATCGAACTATATGTTCCAATATCGGCATTCGGTCAGACAGCAAACATCAGTCCATGCATATTCGCATACAGATCAATTGAACATTTCAAAATGGTAATATCTTTATTGGTCTGACACTAGATGTGTGCATTGACAAATTCACAAACTCAGCATGAGTCCACCATCTTTTGTACATCTGAACTTGCATGTTTGTAGAACAAGTGATATCTTCTTGTGCATCCAAAGTACTGTGGTAGTATAGAATATCAAACTTGCCAATACAAGATTTATGATATAGAGGTAAATAATTCTACTTAATTTTTTCATATGAAAGATTCAAGAATAACCAACCTGCACCAAACCAGCCGAGTGCTACCTCTGCTGTCTCCTTACTTCGACAGAATCATATTATCAAGTTGTCTTCTTCAACATGCATGCTACTCATATCTGAAAAATGTATTGTGTAGTATCAAAAGCAGAGATAAAGATCAATACTTGTATAAACTGTTTGTCAAAATTCACGCCATTGTTAATTAAGTGTTTCTGATCATCTTTCGTGAATCTACCGAATTCTGCAATCGGTTTGTTTTTTCCAAAGAGAGGTTGTGGACTCCTCTTGACAAACTAGCGAAGGACCCAAGGCAAGCCACAGAAAGATTGGCTAGAATCAGATGTTTGCTCAACCAAAGGGGGGTTGCTGCTGCGCCGGTAGCAGGACCAGGCAGAACTGCTCCATTGGGCCCTGGTTCTTGCTACAAGCAGTGAACAGTCATTAAGATCATCGACAGCAGTGCTTGCATGATGCTAAGAGAGGATCAGCTATTGTTGCCGGCCTTTATGGGGGGTAAATTAGTATTTATATGACAATAGTTAATCAGTTTCTGCTGAAATCTTGCTGATTATTGTCATTCAAGCAAACCCAAAAAATAAAATTTCTGCTGTGGAGCAAATGTGACATAATAATGTTTCTTTTTGTCGATCGTTGACATGTTTAAGATTAACAAATTAGTTTTCCTGATGTCCGAGTTCTTTGCATCTTCTTCTTATTTAGTTATATGCTGTTAGCAACAAAACAGTTCAAATCTCTCAGCAGTCAGATTTCTCATCTCTTTCCTATCCTTTCTTAGTTGTGTTTCTGGAAGCTATAGAAGATTGCCCTGTTGTGTTATTGGAGCGATACAATAAGAAAGCTATGGTATATAGTATTCTCAAGCAGTGTGCAATATAATCCTTACTACATACAACACCAAACTATGGATTCACGCAATATGCATGCTTGTCTCGGACACTGACACAGTAATGCATACCACGATAAGATCCATCCATGTTGATCAAGCATGACCACCTCTTTCATTACAGCAGAGTCGAGCAAATCATCTCGTCTCCCCGGTGATCGTCAAAGTCATAAAGAAGGAGACAAAATGGTCTCTCTGTACACCCAACCATACACCTAAGAACAAGAATTCACAAGCGACGGCTAATCATCCCATCTTTTGCTGCTTTCCATAAGCAAAACATCTTGCGTTTCGATTGATATAAAGATACTCTAGAATTTAATCCGACCGATATCACGACAACATTTAGTTGCAAGGAGTCCAATAATAATAAAAATAAAGATAATAAAATATGTGTCATGAGAATAGAATATTATAGTTGGACCTACAACACCTGTTTTATTAAACAAGTTTTCATAAAATAAAATAATAATAATTTTTTGAAGACCTAAGTTTCAAAAGGTCTCTCTGTACACCCAACCATACACCTAAGAACATGTATGTGAAAATGAAAGTTTGAAACTCAAAAAACATGTATGTGAAAATGCTCAGTTGGGCATGTGTTATTATCAGCACAGGGAGTTCTCCTAACTTCAATTTTATGCTTGAAACTGATGGCTCATTCAGTGAATCAGAATTGGGTTTATCATCGAGGACGACAGTGGAAAGATCGTATAATATATTTTAAGGATAAAACATCAAATAATAATAGTATAGTGGTAGAGATTCTGCTGCTCCACTATGTATAAATATTTCTGTAAATTGTTCCTAGACCCCCTCATATTACTTATGGTGCTTGGCTTATAATAACCTGTATATACTAAAAATAATAAAAAAATATTTTTGTTTCAAGTGAAGATTGCATAAATAATGGAGAGCCGCCTCTTGGGAGATCAATATAAGATACCACATCCTACATGTGGTCGACACATCTCAATCGATCCTCGATATCGTGGATGTAATCATCTTTTTAAATTCAACGTAGTAAAATCCCCAAGTGCAACGGAGGAGTAACAGTTTTCAAGGCTCATCATAGAGGGATTCCTCAAGTGCATTCTCGAAAAAAGTTATGAATAATATATATATATATATATATATATAGAATAATCCAAAACCAAAACTAATTTAATCATTAGAAAAGATTTTTGGGTAAAATCCCCATGTAGATTTTGCAGGTTGGATGCTTTCAGAGTCACGGAAGAATTATATCTCGGTTGAAATTGAACTGAGACCTACTTGGGAAAGGTCTTCGATTGGTTTAGAATTGGCACTTAGCTCGGACAACCATCTGAATTCACAATAACCATCTCTTCATGCAATGATACCCTTCTACTTTTTTTTTGTTGAAACAAGTTATTCAAAAAATAAAATGTGAGCTTAAGTTCAAATCTAAACCCATGCAAGCTCAATTCCTGAAATAAGTTCCTTGCCCCATCGATTGGTTCCCAATAAGCATTCCAGCTTCTCTTCTTCTTCTTCTTCTTCTGTGGATGTCGAATTGCAAGAACAAAGTTTTGGAGATGAGAAATTAGGGACGTGAAACACTATTCCATCGTCTCCTTGAGAAGTCCGAATGGAAGGGATATTCGATTGTCAAAAGGATGTATATGTAAAAACTCTCGATGTTACAACCATTTTATCATATTTAAAAATAATATAATGATATAAAATACATCTAAAATAAATTTAATATTTTTTAATACGATAAAAAAATTTAATACAAAAATCTTGAGGATAACACTCCGTACTACATTAGTGTTCTCGACACCACTAAAATAAAAAAAAAAAATAGCTCAAAATTTTCTCTCTTGTAGCGAAGACTAGAATATGTATATCTAATTTTACCCCTTTTGATGTGCGGTGAAAAGCTGAATTGCTAAACTTGATGAGATTTGTAAATATGCATTTTCAATTTAACCCTCATATATATGGGATGGGTGAAACATTATATTGTATTGTTAATCTAAACGTTAATTCAATATTTTTTTTTAAAAAAAATAGTAATTCAAGATTAATAAGCGCATAATCTATGGGTTATTTTAATCTAAATATCTTATTTTGATGTTATTATATTATTTTATTAAATGACAATGATATTTTCTGTTGAACAACATGAACGTCGTCTTCGGGACTTGACGACACATAGATGAAGGTGTTTTTTTGTGTGGAATAAGATATAATAACTTTTAAATATTTCTTTAGCATAGCAAAAAAAATCACATTCTCAAAAACCTTTTATATGAAAAATTTAAATGCGATGTTAACTTTAGACCTCACCTCATTTGTTCGAGCTCCTTTTATTTTTTACTCCGTACACAAGAGATTGTACAGGTAAAAGTAGCTATTTTAACAACAAATTATGTTGTTTTAATAACTGAATCATAAATAATACCATCCTTCCAACAAATTAATGAGTCACCCATGGCTTATCACATTTAGTGATCGTCTCAATTGATCATGGGACAACCTTTTACGACAACTCCTGATGCCGTAGGACAATGAGCCAAGGGGCAATGATCATCCATCTCTAACCCCCATCAATCTGGTCCATATATACCCCGAAATTGAAGAAATATAATAACAAAAATAGTCAAAAAAGCTGCTCCGGAATCCAATCCAACTGATAACAGATAATTATAACGCGCCCACCACCCTTTGAACTTTCGAAAAACAAAGTAGTTAAATATTAAGCCAACTATGAACCATGACCAAATATTAACCGAAGTGGCAGGAGGCACGATGGAACCAACACTGAATATAACTGGCCAGTTAATAAGTCTTATCCATGTTTTTTTTGGGTATAGACGTGATAACATCCACACTCCCATTGCTGCAAAGAGTCCAATAATAATGAAGATAAAAATGATCGAGTACGTGCCATGAGGATAGAACATTCTAGCTGGACCTATAACACCCCATGTGACTCCTAATGCGAATGACCTTCTTTCCCAAGGGCATGTCCAAGGACTTCCCTTGGGCAGTAATTCTGGATAACATATATTCTTCACCGACTGTAAGATCCACCATTGGACACCGAAGCTAACCACACATGCTAGTAGACTACCTAGAATCTACATGTAAAGAAAACATATAGGACGGTAAGTATAATATAATAATGTTATAGAATTCAAAATCTGGATTTGCAAGAATATGTCAATATATGCTATGTAAATTGTGATGCATCATAATTTTCAAATCTATTCAGATACTAGCTAGATGAGGATATAACACAGTGGTCCAGAAAATACCTGTATCAAGAACATTACTTTTGGAGGAATCTTCATGTAATGTGCTAGCTTCAGTTGTACGATGAAATATTTTGCCGTATCAAGTGCAGAAGAGCCGTATGTTGCGAATGCTATATTTGCAATAGGTTTACCCGATTGCAAGTACCCGATTATGACCTCTAATAAAAGCCTAGTTCTAAATCCCTGAAATATAATAATTATTATATTAAGCTGGATGAGAAGGAAAAATATTTATAACGTTGTCTCAATATTCATCTTACCTGACCGGTCGTAGCTTCCATGACACATTCTGGAAGCAAAAATATAAACACCAAGGCACAAGCGAATAGAACTCCCCAATAGCGAAGTTGAAGTTGATCGTTAAATATTTCACATACCAAGATGGCAAAACCCATCACGGAGAAGAGTAGAGAGTAGAACCACCACCGGGGAATAGACTCATAATTTTGTTTCATCAACCTCGTGTGAACATCTTGCATTTGATGCCGATATGAATCGACAAATTGTAGCCATATCGATCTGCTTAACACCAGAAGAGAACTATCAAAAGTTATCACTACCAACGAACAAGATTATAACATGCAGGACTAAGGTAATTATTTCAACCATAAAAACGTGAGCACACTAATTGTACCAAAAACAGACATTACAATGAATATTTATTTACAAGATAAAAAAAGTTACAGTTCCTACCTCCCATAGAAGAGAGCAACATGAGAGATGCTTGACGTAAAAGCAGCCAAGATAAAACCATAACTAAGCATAAGGGAAGCACTGAAGTATAATTTCGAATAATTGTTGTATGCTTCTTCGTTGAATGTGAGTGACTTCTCATCTAAAACCGCGACACATTGTAAAATTGCCCATGGACATCAAAAATACTTGAAGTAAAAATAGGAAAGCGTTTGGCATCGTAAACATTATTCCAATAAGATAATGGTAGCAGAACATAAAGAATGAGAATGAATCCGGCCATCATGTTGATCACCACAAATGCTGGAAGTGGCAGTGGATTGCCCACGTAGGATGAAATGGTTATCCAATCTAGTGCAAAGGACCCGATGCCTAATCCATTAAATCCAGAACCAATTTGCTGCGCAGTTATCGAGTCTTTCCATATCCAACAAACAAACGATAGAGCCGTGATAGAAGGAAAAAGGTAAACAGGAACAATGCTGTAGGTAAAAATTACAACGATGACTATGATAAAGAACTGATATCGTGACAATTTTCCCTTGACTCTTTTCTCTGGCTCGTGTAACGTTTTGCCAGTGAAAACAACGAAGACATGTTAAATAAATTAATTAAAAAGTCTCCTGTCTTTTTTGCATTATTTACAAGGAGAGGCACACCACCTGTAGAAGGAGACGTCTACTAGAGTCGAAGGCCACCACATATAGGGTGAGTCCACTAGCAACTTCATGAATATGCCAGCAAACCCATATCCGAAAAACTACACACCATAAGGGCATTTAAAAGCCATTACTTCTTGACCGGAAGTAGGGAAAGATCAATTGGAATTAACTAACTAAACCATCGAAGAATAAATAAATCATCCAAGTATAACTAACTAACTAACTAAATCATCAGAATTCAGCACCATATTATTTATTACCTTTTCTTTATATAAAAAAGAATAAATAGTGATTTTTTTAATATCAATTTCTTGATACTAGAAGAAGAAATCACCTGAATCGATAGCACCAGCAGCACGGCCGGCAGTAATGGGATATCCTTGTGGTAGAAGATCTTGGACATGGATAATATTTCGAAGCCGGCAGAAGCACTTTCCGTGCCGGCCAGTATGGTGGTCACCACATGTTCTTTCAAGTTGAAGGGTCCCAGATTCAACGAGAAACCCCAGTTTGTGTATGGCATCCTTACCACTTTGTTTGGTAGCATATTAGCCATTAGTTTCTCAACGATGAGCACGATGATGTTGATGCAGACTTGTGATAAATAGAACAATTGTTGTCGATAAGAAGATAATGCTGCAATTACGGACCCAAGGATGCAAATGGGGATTCCGATAAACCATGTTCGGAACGTCAACACCTGTAATGTGTTATCATCTGTTGGTGGGACTGTCAACCGAACTTGCTCGATCGGAGAGTCATCCAGAATCGAACCTGAAAGAAGAGGAGAGGGAGGAAGAAATTGAAAAAGAATCTTTTGAATAAGGATGACAGTAAGAAGTAAAAAAGAAAGATGTCAGGGAGGGGCATGTCACCTTCTTCATCGGCCATTTGGTAGGACTCCTATTAGAGAGAATAAGCTGTATATTGAGCAGATATAAAGGATGAAAGCATCTCTAAATATAGTGGAAAGGATTAATTGTCCGACCAGTGATGGAAACAGTTGTGATTCCGTTGCCAAATATACTTTTATTAGTTTTAAAGGTGTCGGTGTGGCTGTGATTAGTTAAGGAGGTGTGGGAAGCTGTGATTAGTTAAAGGAAACGAGGTGTGGGAAGCAAGGGATTCGGATTGGGGTGGAAAAAAGACAACTAGAATCGCAGCCTATGAGCACTATTTCACTCATTCTCGATCTTGTACTATCTTGTACTATGAGAACCATTTTATAGACAATCCGATTGCACTGACTAGTTCTCATCTTGGACTGCTTTCATTCCTCTACGACGGTGATCTCCGGTCTCCGGTACTGGAGTTGACTCGCTCATGTCGGGACGACAGGTCTTTGTTTCTTGAAAGCCGACGGGCTCTACACCTCCTCCTCCTCCTTCGCCGCCGCCGCCACCCAACGTTTGACGATGTCGAACTCCGAGTCCGGCGACACTGGCACGTTCTGATAGAACGGCATGTGCCTCGAGCTCGCCCCCTCCGACGACGTCATCGTCGCCGGGGCAGTGCCGCTGCCGACGCTCCCATCATTGTGGCACCTCTTGTGCCACCCAGCGCTTGCCCCAACGGAAACGTCTTCAGGCACACCGAGCACCGGTGCACCCTGTCGCCACCGGAGGCCGTCATGGAGGCGCTTGCGCTAGTCGTGGAAGAGCCCGAGGCCGAGGCTTCCTTAACACCGTTGCTAGGCTTCTGGTGGCTGGCCTTGTGCCCGCCCAAAGCCTGGTAAGACCCGAATGCCTTCTCGCAGACTCAAAGGCCAACAATGACAGGCGATGAGTATCAGACCCTCAGTCGCAGAGCGCAAGTACTCTTGCTTTATCGGCGCTAAGTATCGGACCATCTCAAACCTGAAAAAAAAGAAAAAGCAAAAGAAAAAAAAATATATTGTGCATAATGAAATAACAAAAGTTTTACTTCAACTCCTCGTTCCATTCATATATTTAACATAGTATCATTCATTCATACAAAATAAAAACATACTCCTACATATTACAATATTAAAACATAACCTAACACACTAATTTAAAACTACAAACTACATAGTACTATTAACAAAAGAAGCTGTCTGAGAGGGGCAGCATTTCAAGCGGCGATCGCAGCAGTCTTTCGTAGTTTGCCCATTTACTACAATCAATATAATAAATATCATTAGCAGAAATAGTATGACACCCTTACCCTTAAACATCTCTCACACACTATCACGCTCATACTTGGTTTTGTACTATGAGAATCAACCATTTTATAGACACTCTCAAACGCCTACCCGTGACAAGTGTGGTTGCCCTGCAGGTCCCGCCCGCACCCCTCTGAACTCCCACCCGTGACAAGTGTGGTTGCCATGCAGATCCCGTGATCCAAAGCACCCCTCTAAACTCCCACCCGTGATCCCTCCCACCACCCGTGACGAGTGCAGTTGCCCTACAGATCCCGTGATCCATAGCTCCCCTCTGAACTCCCACCCGTGATAGCACTCCTCTGAACTCCCACCCGTGAACTCCGTCACGTGCACAACATGGCGTGGGGGGACCCCGGCTGCCGAGTGGTGGCGGCGTGCGAGCCGCTCCGGGGGATGCGCAGCCACGCTAGCGCCCGGTCCACCGCGCTGTCACGACCTTAGCTGGTTTTGCCTAAGGCGTGCGGCACCCTCGCGCGTCCGTCCGCAAAGGTCAGCCTCCCCGAAGCCTCCCATTGTCCCTTAGGACCAACAAAAGAGAGAACGGGTTAAAGAGAACGCCTCAATCGGGATCCACAAGCAAACATGTCCGAAAAACACTTCATAGACAATGTAAATTACAAACAGACTTTACAAGCTCTGAATAGTTGCACAACAAAGGGTAAAATGGTCCATTACAGACCGAAAAGCTCTCGAACGTGTCCACATGACACAACCTTTATTTACAAGCCTAAAGAGGCCACCAACCCAACTAAAATGGGACTTATAAGCCTTCGGCCGCCCCTCTACCTGCTATACACGGCATGAACATGCCAAAAGACAACGGACAGACATAAGCATTACATCCAACATCTTGTTTAGAAGTTTGTCCGTTACAGCGCGGCTCGCCCGCACCAGCCTTTGCCGCCACCGCCCTGCCCCCCGCACCTCCAAGGCAATCGCACTCGTCATGGGTGGGCTTTTGAGAGTGTCTATAAAATGGTTAATTCTCATAGTACAAAACCAAGTACGAGCGAGTGATAGTGCGTGAGAGATGACTAAAGATAAGGGTGTCATACTATTTCTGCTAATGATATTTATTATATTGATTGCAGTAAATGGGCAAACTGCGAAAGAATGCTGCGCTCGCGGCCTGAAATGCTGCCACCCTCAGACAGCATCTTTTGCTAATAGCACTATGTAGTTTTAAATTAGTCTTTTTATTTACGTATGTGGATGTATGATTAAATGTTCGAGTATGTTTTAATATTGTAATATGTAGGAATATGTAGAAGCAAAAAAAAAAAAAAAAAAAAACAAAACAAAAGAAAAATATATTGTGCATACTGAAATAGCTGAGAAAGGAAAGTTTTACCGTAACATAGATTTAACCTCCTTATTTCATTCCATTCATAATATCCACGTACAAAATTAAAGCACATTGCTAATACTTAATCACATATCCACTAGATAAAGATAGATAAATAAAAATATGAGGATTACAATAATAAACTAAGTAGTGCTATTAGTCTTAATAGCAGATGAGGGGCAGCACTTTAGGTGAAGCCTGCAGCACTCTTTTCTAGATATCATCACAGAAACTGTCATCAAAACAAAATGATAAGTAAAATTAAAGCAATTAGATATTTTCATTATAAATGGAATGAAAATATTTTTCATTCATAATGAAAATATTTAATTATCTAAATTTTGCTTATCATGTTTGTTTTGATGTTAGTTTATATGATGATACCTAGAAAAAAGTGCTGTAGACTTCACCTGAATGTGTGATTAAGTATTAGGAATGTGCTTTAATTTTGTAATATATATAGTTGTGTTTGTACGTATCTAGTGGAAGTGTGATTAAATATTATGAATGTGCTTTAATTTTATAATATATATGATTTTGTTTGTACGTGGATACTATGAATGGAATAAAAAAAAGAGGTTAAATCTGTGTTATTATAAAATTTTTCTTTCTCAGTTATTTCATTATGCACAATATATATTTCTTTTGTTTTGTTTTTTTTTGCTTCTTTCTTTGGTTTTTCAAGTTTGATTCGATCACCTACCGGCAAAGGAGGAGTACTTGCTCTGCCTCCTCGTGCTCGCTCGCGGATGAGGAGTGCGGTTGCCCTGCAGGTCCCGTGATCCATTGCACCCCTTTGAACTCCCACCCGTGATAGCACCCCTCTGAACTCTCACCCGTGAACTCCGTCACGTGCACAACATGGCGTGGGGGGATCCTGGCTGCCGAGTGGTGGCGGCGTGCGAGCCGCTCCGGGGGATGCGCAGCCACGATAGCGCCCGGTCCACCGTGCGGCTCGCCTGCGCCAGCCTTTGCCGCCACCGCCCTGCCCCCCGCACCTCCAGTGGGAACACCTCCTTGGAGTTCCACACGCTGGCCACCGCCCACGATGCGGGCGGGTCGGCCAGGAACGCGCCCGCCCCATCCCACCGGACCGCGACGGAGCAGCCCGAGGGGACGACGAGGAAGGTGCCGAGGGAGGGCGGGTTGACGAGGACGTGTAATCCCCGGATGCCATTCGATTAGATTAATATTAAAGACAGTAATTAATGCGATGGGAGAGAGGCTCGTACGTCGCCACCGCTCGGCAGCCGGGGTCACGGGAACTGCTGGGGTCCCCCACGCCTTGTAGCGTGGGAGAGATCACGGGAACTGCTGAGGTCCCCCACGCCTTGTAGCGTCGTTCGAGGTATCACGGGATCTGCCACCCGGGATCACGGGCGGACGGCGAGAAAGGTGCCGAGAGACGTCGCTCACGGTGTCCTTCGAGGGTGAGGATAATAACAAGGCAAGGAGGTGCCTCAGGCCACGGTCTTGATGCACCCGGGACAAGTCCAATGATCTCCTTCTCCGGCCCACTAATCATCTCCGCCACCTTCATTAACATTATGATTGTGCTTCTTTGCATAACATACGCATACTTACTGAGGAGAATAAGATCACAAAAGGATGTCCAAAGTGCGTTAACTCAGAAACAAGAGATGATCGGAAAGAATGGAACATAAAAAGAAAAAGAAAAAAAGAGAAGGAATACGGACGAGCATGAGGAAGGAAGGGGAGTGGCGGACATGGCAGCGCTGCTATACCCCACCTCCCACATCTGCTCCCCCCGGGTCCTGCTACGCGTCGTACCCCCTGATCACCACGACCGCCATAAACTCCACCATCCTTATATGGCGGCCAATTTCTCCCTTTGTCCTCCCACTAGGCTCGATCACTTAGTATGCAGCAAGCAAAAGAAGAAACAGAAACACGCCGCTGCAGCTTGTGTCTTTCCCAAGTAAGGGAAATAAGTGATGGCAGTGGAACTTCTCTCTTTCTTCAGAAAAGAGTAGTTGGCATGAATTGAAGGGCATCAATGGTGCTGCAAAAGAAGAACAAACAGAAACACGCCGCTGCAGCTCGTGTCTTCACATATGTATGTGTCTTTCCCAAGGAGGGGAAGTGATGGCAGTGGAATTTCTCTTTCTTCAGAAGAGAATGGTTGGCCTGAATTGAAGGGCATCAATGGTGGGTTGAGAGAAAAGAGATGGGAAGGGTAAGGTATGGGGTTCAGTCAGTAGTTGGGACTAGGTGTGGAGGCACGGTTACTCTCTCCCTCCCTCTTTTTATATGTATAGCTGTAAGAGAAGCAAGTAGAGAGAGAGAGAGAGAGCAGTGTGCATATATATGCATAGCTGTAAGAGAAGCACAGGAAGAGGGGTTGAATCTCCAAATGGAAATGGCAACTATGGCTGTCGTGGTCCCTCTGCTTACTTCCTGTCTTGATGCACCCACGGACAAGCCCGACGATCTCCTTCACCGGCTCGCTAACCATCTCTGTAACCTTTATTAACAAAATTAAAGCATATTCCTAACACTTAATCACACATCAAAGATAGATAAATAAAAACAATAATTATCATCATCAAGATAAACAAAATTAAGACAACTAGAATCGCACCTTGGCCATATCTCACACACGACGATCTGGGAACCCACTGCCTCTCAAAAGCTCACCCGTGAATCCATTGTCTCTCCAAAGCTCACCCGTGAAATGATGATGATCGTGACAGCGACTGAGCAAAGCCAGCAAAATACTTTGAGCAACACGCAAATCTTCACCCGCATAAATACCATAAGCCAGCATTGATGGGATTCATATGTTGATCCTTGGGTCCCGTTTCAGTCGTTGGTCATGAGTGATCGAAAGCCTCATCGTCTCTGAAGAGGAACCTCATGGTCATTTGTCGTCACCATTAGTTATGCATCCGGCACATCTCCTACAAGCAGAGACAGCCACCACGAGAGGGATTCACAGCAGCAGGCGCAGGCGTCATCACTCACGCCCCTTTGAACTCCCACCCGTGAACTCCGTCACGTGCACAACAGGGTGTGGGGGACCGCGTCTGCCGAGTGGTGGCGGCGTGCGAGCCGCTCCAGCAGGGGATGCGCAGTCACGGCAGCGACCGGTCCACCGCGCAGAAGGTGCAATCCCCCACGCCCTGTTACGAAGTTCACGGGTGGGAGGGACCGACATGTGGGACAAGGCCCACGAGGGAGGGCGTCGACGTCACGGTGTCCTCCGTCGCTCATGTACTCCGCCCCCTTCTTCTTAGATCACGCCTCCATCCGCTTAATTACCATGACATATCTTTAGAGTTTCTGATACGAAACATCAATTAGTCGATATCTTTATATAACTTTTAAATGAAGAACAATTTAATTTTATTAGAAGAGAGTTAGGGATGTTAAATTGTCCGAATGCATGAATTTGAAGTATATCTTTTTCGGACTTTCTCGATTTTTATTAAAATGCTTTCTTGAAATTATTTCATTTTGCATATAAGGCCTTTATGAAATCTGGAATATCAATTTACTTGGTATCAAATTTATTTCATACCCTTGGTCCATCACTTGATGATACACTCATAGAATTCATTGATAAATGCATCACTCACGGATTTCACTCTTGTGAATTTTTAATGAGAAACATATTTTATTTATGAAGTTTTATTCGTGAATTTCTTTATGGTCACAGAAAATAATATGCAACCTAACTGTTAATGTATAACAATAAAATGCCCCAAAATGAGAAGGAAGCAAGCTAAACCTGATTCTAGAATACCCTTTACATCACCAGTTGTCGGACTAATGTTTCCACCAAGAACTGCAAGTAAATAAGCAGCTATGACCTTCATCCTGAGCAAAATAACAGATTCTTGCTATAATGAGCGCTCCAAAATCCATTTAACTCATTATATCATATCAAGGAACAAGGTTCATCTAATATTTTTCTCCTTAATAACAAACATTATAAAACCAACAATATACAAAGCATAACAAGGGTATGTGTCCATATGTAAGAAAAAGACAATTAACAAAATATAAGAACCTTACCTAGAGAGTACTGAAACACTCAACACAAAAATCCAGAAAATGTTCCAAAATTAAAGAATACTCAAATTGTTTCATGCTGCCATTATTATGTTTCATTTGAACAAACAACTATTCAACTAAAGACTCAGAAGAGTTATTGAAAAGACCAGCAGCACAGGTTCAGCAGTCGAATTGCAAATATGTCACAAAGGAGATAAATTTGTCACAGCACAACTGCAAGACTTTTTTTGGAGAATATTCTCTCACCATGCAAGAAATAAAATTCTAGTGTTTCTATTATGCTGATAAAAAAGGAATCTCCTTTCCATTCCATTCCATTCCTGGAATCAGGGTCATGCTTTCACGTCCTGGAGTTGTTTGAGAAGACGTGAGGTTTCTTTTTCCGATCTTCAAAAATATGAAAACATGTTCCTTCCAAAATTATAACAAATTATCTTAATAAACAAGCAAGCAGAAAACGACTGACACAATCTTTTGGAATTATCCAAGAGATTTGGCAGTAAGCCACTGAAACCTCATTGAAGGAATGATTATTAAAGACCATAAAAGCTGCTGCTTTTCCAAAAGATCCTCCCGAACACTCACATTTCTTTTGAGCAGATTCTACAACATTGTTTATATGTACGACTATTCAACATGTAAACCTAAATGCCCTGGAAATTTAAGCCTGGTTATTAATAGAAGGCAATACTAATGACTCTAAGCGGAACTGCTGTTATAGTCAGAGTGTTTCCACGGTAGCACGTTTTAGCACAGGATATAACAATTCACTTCCCACGGAAATGTATATATCGCCTACAAGCATTCTTCCCAATCGTAATAAGCATAACTTTCGACTAAACGTTTATACAGATTGCATCAAAAAAAAAATCACAACAGCACCAACAATAATAACACAACAAATGAGTGTCAAAATAGGACGACATCGAAAAGCAAATGTGAGGGAGCGCACGATCAATAAACCACTGAACAAACAAAGGACATAGAGCGGTAGATGCAGATATCATGAGATAGGAGTCATTACTCGGAGGGCTGCGAGATCCGCCGCAAAGAAGAGGAAAGGTACTCCGACTAGGGTTTTACTTCGCGAGAGGATCTTGGAGACACAGACTGAGCCGGATTTTATATAGAAGACACGATGGAGTACCCAAGGTTGATCGAGATGCCATCGTGACCGTCAGTTGCCGATCAAGTGTTTGATCTGTGTGTGGATCCACGGTCTGATCAGGATCCGATCAAATGTATTAACCGATCGCAATGCCCTCTGTGGATGCACGGACGAGATCGTGGCCGTCTCGGAAGTAGAACATTTGGGCCCAAATGGGTCAAAATTACGACTCCCCTAATCTCGACCGCTCAGGTCTTTTACACTGTATGTTTACAGGAAGAATGTGGTTTCCTTTGAGCATATGAACACTTGTCGATTGATTTAGCCAATACACTAAGAAAAAGAAATTGGTACAATTAAAATTCTTACTAGCTTAGGATCAAATCCCTCCAAACTCGATTCAAAACAAGAAACAGATCCACCTTAAAAATAAAATAAAGAACAGAGAATAACAAGCAGAACCCAAGGAGACATACCAGAGATAGAACATGATGCAGAGGTATTAACCATTCACAGGTTCTACTAATCGGCGTTTGAGCGAACCAAATTCCATTGAAATTGAGCACATCAAGATAACCATTAACCCGTAAGTAGAGTGTTTCTTTTTAACTTTAAAAATAGATATTTTCATTGATTTTAGTCCTTAAAACATTTGTGTCAATTTTTTAGTTTTAACTAATTTAAAAATAATTTACAATCACTTAGACCAAAAATCACTTGTAAATTATTAGAAATTTTCTTTCTAAATTTTAATTAAAAAATTGGATACTTGAATTACAATGTTTTTAAATAGGATTGGACTATTTTTGAGTCCTATTATAAAAAATGTAACCTCAGTTTCACTCTATTCAAAAAATCATTAGATTCTGTTTCTCTTATAAATTTGCATTCCTCCAATAACTTTCAATTATATTTCATCTCTTGTTCCTTAATCCTTCAGTAACTTTCGTTGTCTGACAAGCATAAAAAAAAGGTGTATCTGTCTGAAAATTACAAAGAATTTTGGTGAACTTGTATGATTCATAGAGGTTTATCCATCACTCTTCTCCTAATCAAGCTTACAAAGTCTTAACTCATATATGAAGATCTTACTCATATACAAAGAATTTAGTATGACTCTAGATAACACCTTTTAACACTAACTCAGATAAACTTTAGATTATGTTCCAACATTATGTAATTTCTTTTACAGGTTGAATAAACATGGAATGAATGAATCTCAGGGCTACAAGTATTTTGTTTTGCGTGCACAAAAAATAGCATTATCACATGGATATGAAATCATCAATTGGTATGAACTCTACATCTGGATGAATTGTATGTCCTCGGTTGTTTCTGCTCTAAAACTTGTGTTCCTTGATGAACAGGGAAGAGACTTTCAACAACTTTGGGAGTCAACTCAGCCCAAAAACTGTGGTTCATAACTGGTATTTTTTCTTGATCTGACATGTTTGTTCTAATTGGTATCAAGCAATACATATGCTTTCAAATATGTCAAATGTAAGTTCTCATCATTAATGATAAAACACACATCAAATGTTAATTTTTTGGATAATAAAACACAACAGGACAAACTTCTATAGCTTCCAGAAACACAACTAAGAAAGGATTGGAAAGAGATGAGAAATCTGACTTCTGTGTACAGCGATCCGGATAGATTGTGTTGGTGTCATCACTGTCATAAGGCAATTTTCCTTGTGTGCTTGCAGGCTTGGTGGTGGAGTAGCACAGAAGGTGGTGGCGGCCGGACTGAGATGCATTGTGAGCAACCAGGAGAAGTGGTACTTGGATCACTTGGATGTCCCATGGCAGAAGTTCTACATGAATGAGCCCCTTACAAACATCTCCACGCCTGAGCAGCAGAAATTGGTCATTGGTGGTGAGGTGTGCATGTGGGGAGAAAGTATTGATGCCTCTGATATCGAGCAAACCATCTGGCCTCGTGCTGCAGCTGCTGCAGGTAATACTGGCGAAAACTAAGCATTAAAATCTCGGTTAGATATCAGTTTCCATAACCTACCCAACCAATATAAGACCAGTATATATATAATTGAATAAAATAGAAAAAGAATTAAAAAGTAATGTTATTGTATCGCTATCGAACTATATTAAAACAACGAAGACATGTTAAATAAATAAATTAAAAAGTCTCCTGTCTTTTGCATTGTTTACAAGGAGAGGCACGCCACGCCACCTGTAGAAGGAGACGTCTACTAGAGTCGAAGGCCACCACATATAGGGTGAGTCCACTAGCAACTTCATGAATATGCCAGCAAACCCATATCCGAGAAACTACACACCATAAGGGCATTTAAAAGCCGTTACTTCTTGACCGGAAGTAGGGAAAGATCAATTGGAATTAACTAACTAACTAAACCATCGAAGAATAAATAAATCATCTAAGAATAACTAACTAACTAACTAAATCATCAGAATTCAGCAACCATATTATTTATTACCTTTTCTTTATAAAAAAAAGAATAAATAATGATTTTTTTTTTAATACCAATTTCTCGATACTAGAAGAAGAAATCACCTGAATCGATAGCACCAGCAGCATGGCCGGCAATAATGGGATATCCTTGTGGTAGAAGATCTTGGACATGGATAAAATTTCGAAGCCAGCAGAAGCACTTTCCATGCCGGCCAGTATGGTGGTCACCACATTCTTTAAAGTTGTAGGGTCCCGGATTCAACGAGAAACCCCAGTTTGTGTATGGCATCCTTACCACTTTGTTTGGTAGCATATTAGCCATTAGTTTCCCAATGATGAGCACGATGATGTTGATGCAGACTTGTGATAAATAGAACAATTGCTGTCGGTAAGAAGATAATGCTGCAATTACGGACCCGAGGATGCAAATGGGGATTCCGATAAGCCATGTTCGGAATGTCAAGACCTGCAATGTGTTATCATCTGTTGGTGGGACTGTCAACCGAACTTGCTCGATCGGAGAGTCATCCAGAATCGAACCTGAAATAAGAGAGGGAGGAAGAAGTTGAAAAAGAATCATGTAAGGATGATAGTAAGAAGTCAAAACGAAAGATGTCAGGGCATATCACCTTCTTCATCGGCCATTTGGTAGGACTCCTATTAGAGAATAAGCTGTATATTGAGCAGATATAAAGGATGAAAGCATCTCTAAATATAGTGGAAAGGAATAATTGTCCGACCATTAACGAAAATAGTTTTGATTCCGTTGCCAAATATACTTTTATTAGTTTAAAAGGTGTCGGTGCCGCCGGGGCAGTGCCACTGCCGACGCTCCCGTTGTTGTGGCACCTCTTGTGCTACCCAGCGCTTGCCCCAACGGAAACGTCTTCAGGCACACCGAGCACCGGTGCACCCTGCCACCACCGGTGGCCGCCGTGGAGGCGCTTGCGCTAGTCGTGGAAGAACCCGAGGCCGAGACTTCCTTGACACCGTTGCTAGGCTTCCGGTGGCTGGCCTTGTGCCCGCCCAGAGCCTGGTAAGACCCGAATGCCTTCTTGCAGACTCAACGACCCGAATGCCGAGTGGGAGGCCAACAATGGCAGGCGATGAGTACCGGACCCTCTCAAACCTGGAAAAAAAAAAAGAACAAAAGAAAAAAAAAGGAAAAATATATTGTGCATAATGAAATAGCAAAAGTTTTACCATGACAAAGGATAACACAGATTTAAACTCCTCATTCCATTCATAGATTTAACATAGTATCATTCATTCATATAAAATAAAAACATACTCCTACATATTTTAATATTAAAACATACCATAACATTTACTCACACATCCACAGTGAGCTCGTCCTTTCCATCGAGAAGCTCCAGGAGATCCAAGACGAGCTCGAGAGGGTAACGCTTTCTTTTGCAAAGGAAAAGGTAGAAAAAAGACATCTTTTATTCTTTTTATCCCTTTCCATTCAAACCATTTCAGTTATCACATAATTCGATTCTCTGGAATTATGTGATGCCTTTTTCTTCTAATTCTTTGTCGTTGTGTTGTCTTGCTTCGTGCCTCTTATTGTTCGAAGTAGAGAGCTTTTTGGACGGTACGTTGTGTTGACTACTTTTGGTCGATTGTGTCGCTCAAACTCCCTGACGGATTCCTCGCTTTGATCTCTATATGAGTAATTAAACACACTGATATCTTTGGATGGGGGTTTTTGTATCGTGTTTCTGTTTCATTCCACTCGCAATTTGCGTCGTGTTATGATTCTCGATAGATGGACGAGGGTTTGTTATTTGGTTTGGGTGTTTTCTTGTTTCTGGCATGTCACTGTTAGGAAATTATTAGTTCCTGTGAAGGCTTTCTTGATTCCTCCAAGCTTGTGGTCAACATGATACTTATTCTTGTTGTTAAATGTTTACAAATATTGTAATTTTCAGTTGACAATCAGTTATCAAGCTTCAATATGATGCTTAACCGTGCAGAGAAGTTGCTAGAGAAAGAAAAAGAAAAAGAGAACTATAAGGAAAATAGAGGTAGCTATGAAACATTGATTTTTTGAAAGGACATGTTACAGAAACTAGAATGCTGATAAAGATATCTTTGAGGTTTTACCTGTGATAAAGATATGATGACTGGAGGTTTTGTTTTTTAGTTCAGAATTCCTGTGGTGTCTTACCTTCCTGGGAATGCACAATATTTCGTATTCTTCCTTGTGTATGCCTTTTGTATTCGTTCTTTGTTTTTTTTTTTTTTTTTTTTTGCTGATTATCATCGAGTAGGTATTGCAAAGAACCTGCAAAAATGGCAGTATATTAGTATAGCATTTCATCACATGTCAACTGCTGGTTGTATCTTGGGCATTCATCCGTCTTTGTACTGTTTACTTATCGTGACATTCTTGTTCCAAAGTATAATTTGTTTGTTTTTTTTTTTTTTTTTGTGGCTGCATGTGTTTGACTTATTCCGACCATATGACGGTTAAAATTGTTCTTATAGGTCAATGAGGAAGCACGTGATAAAGTTTTTGAAGTGGAACAGAAATACAATGAGATACGCAGACCTGTGTTTGTCAGGCGGGCTGAAATTATCCAGCGTATCCCTGACTTTTGGTTAACTGCGGTATGTAACTTTTTATTTCTTTAATCATGGGTGTGGATGTTCATTTTGAGGCATCTCATTTGACTTATCTTTTCTTTGTTCCTGATGATATGCAGTTCTTGAGTCATCCTGCTCTTGGTGATCTACTAACTGAGAAGGACCAAATAATGAAGGATGCCAAATATAGCTAAGTTGAATAATGTTTTTTCACATTGCATCTTGTGACTTAGTCTGAATTCAATGGATCTAAATTTATGAATTTGTTTAAATTTTAATAGTGCATTGTTTTTGAAATCTAGCATTCCTCGTTAATGTAGATTTTCAAGTTCTTGCATTCATTAGATGTCGAAGATTTTAAGGATGTGAAGACAGGCTATTCAATTACATTTGTGAATAGTTTTGCTCATCTGTCAACGAATACGAGGAGACAGAGCGTCAAGTACTCCTCCTTTGTTAGCAGGTGATCACCTGCCGGCAAAGGAGTACTTGGCGCTCAGCCTCCTCGTGTTCGCCCGCGGATCAACAAAGCTAGCAAAGTACTTCGTACGACTAGTAAATGTTTACCCGCTTATATAACTTAAGCCAGGGCTGATGGGATCCACACGTCTGCCTCCTCGTGCTCGCCCGCGGATGAGGACTTGGTACTCATCGCCTGCCATTGTTATCCTCCGACTCGGTCGGCGAAGCTCGAGTATAGGCTTTTCGTCTGCGGGTAGGCATTCGGGTCGTATCAGGCCCTATGCGGGCACAATGCCAACCATCGGAAGCCCAGCAGCGGTGTCGAGGAAGCCTCGCATTGGGCTCTTCCACCTACCTGCAAATGGGTGGCCTTGTGGAAGAGCCCAACGCGAGGCTTCCTCGACTCCGCTGCTAGGCTTCCGATGGTTGGCCTTGTGCCCGCATAGGGCCTGATACGACCTGAATGCCTACCCGCAGACGAAAGGCCTATACTCGAGCTTCGCCGACCGAGTCGGAGGATAACAATGGCAGACGATGAGTACCAGGTCCTCATCCGCGGGCGAGCACGAGGAGGCAGACGTGTGGATCCCATCAGCCCTGGCTTAAGTTATATAAGCGGGTAAACATTTACTAGTCGTACGAAGTACTTTGCTAGCTTTGTTGATCCGCGGGCGAACACGAGGAGGCTGAGCGCCAAGTACTCCTTTGCCGGCAGGTGATCACCTGCTAACAAAGGAGGAGTACTTGGCGCTCTGTCTCCTCGTATTCGTTGACAGATGAGCAAAACTATTCACAAATGTAATTGAATAGCCTGTCTTCACATCCTTAAAATCTTCGACATCTAATGAATGCAAGAACTTGAAAATCTACATTAATGAGGAATGCTAGATTTCAGAAACAATGCACTATTAAAATTTAAACAAATTCATAAATTTAGATCCATTGAATTCAGACTAAGTCACAAGATGCAATGTGAAAAAACATTATTCAACTTAGCTATATTTGGCATCCTTCATTATTTGGTCCTTCTCAGTTAGTAGATCACCAAGAGCAGGATGACTCAAGAACTGCATATCATCAGGAACAAAGAAAAGATAAGTCAAATGAGATGCCTCAAAATGAACATCCACTCCCATGATTAAAGAAATAAAAAGTTACATACCGCAGTTAACCAAAAGTCAGGGATACGCTGGATAATTTCAGCCCGCCTGACAAACACAGGTCTGCGTATCTCATTGTATTTCTGTTCCACTTCAAAAACTTTATCACGTGCTTCCTCATTGACCTATAAGAACAATTTTAACCGTCATATGGTCGGAATAAGTCAAACACATGCAGCCATAAAAAAAAAAAAACAAACAAACAAACAAATTATACTTTGGAACAAGAATGTCACGATAAGTAAACAGTACAAAGATGGATGAATGCCCAAGATACAACCAGCAGTTGACATGTGATGAAATGCTATACTAATATACTGCCATTTTTGCAGGTTCTTTGCAATACCTACTCGATGATAATCAGCAAAAAAAAAAAAAAAAAAAACAAAGAACGAATACAAAAGGCATACACAAGGAAGAATACGAAATATTGTGCATTCCTAGGAAGGTAAGACACCACAGGAATTCTGAACTAAAAAACAAAACCTCCAGTCATCATATCTTTATCACAGGTAAAACCTCAAAGATATCTTTATCAGCATTCTAGTTTCTGTAACATGTCCTTTCAAAAAATCAATGTTTCATAGCTACCTCTATTTTCCTTATAGTTCTCTTTTTCTTTTTCTTTCTCTAGCAACTTCTCTGCACGGTTAAGCATCATATTGATGATAACTGATTGTCAACTGAAAATTACAATATTTGTAAACATTTAACAACAAGAATAAGTATCATGTTGACCACAAGCTTGGAGGAATCAAGAAAGCCTTCACAGGAACTAATAATTTCCTCACAGTGACATGCCAGAAACAAGAAAACACCCAAACCAAATAACAAACCCTCGTCCATCTATCGAGAATCATAACACGACGCAAATTGCGAGTGGAATGAAACAGAAACACGATACAAAAACCCCCATCCAAAGATATCAGTGCGTTTAATTACTCATATAGAGATCAAAGCGAATCCGTCGGGGAGTTTGAGCGGCACAATCGACCAAAAGTAGCCAACACAACGTACCATCCAAAAAGCTCTCTACTTCGAACAATAAGAGGCACGAAGCAAGACAACACAACGACAAAGAATTAGAAGAAAAAGGCATCACATAATTCCAGAGAATCGAATTATGTGATAACTGAAATGGTTTGAATGGAAAGGGATAAAAAGAATAAAAGATGTCTTTTTTCTACCTTTTCCTTTGCAAAAGAAAGCGTTACCCTCTCGAGCTCGTCTTGGATCTCCTGGAGCTTCTCGATGGAAAGGACGAGCTCACCGTCGATGTGCTGCTCGGGTTCCGCCCCCTCGGCACATCTCCTACAAGCAGAGACAGCCACCACGAGAGGGATTCACAGCAGCAGGCGCAGGCGTCATCACTCACGCCCCTCTGAACTCCCACCCGTGAACTCCGTCAAGTGAACAACAGGGTGTGGGGGACCGCGTCTGCCGAGTGGTGGCGGCGTGCGAGCCGCTCCAGCGGGGGATGCGCAGTCACGGCAGCGACCGGTCCACCGCGCGGAAGGTGCAATCCCCCACGCCCTGTTACGGAGTTCACGGGTGCGTGTTCACGGGGGAAGGAGGGACGGCGAGAAAGTATTAAAGATAGTGATTGGGAGAGAGGGCGGGTTGACGAGGAAGGTGCCGAGGGAGGGCGGGTTGACGAGGACGTGTAATCCCCGGATGCCATTCGATTAGATTAATATTAAAGACAGTAATTAGTGCGATGGGAGAGAGGCTTGTACGTCGCCACCGCTCGGCAGCCGGGCTCACGGGAACCGCTGGGTCCCCCATGCCTTGTAGCGTCGTTCGAGAGATCACGGGACCTGCCACCCCGGATCACGGGCGGACGGCGAGAAAGGTGCCGAGAGACGTCGCTCACGGTATCCTTCTTCGAGGGTGAGGATAATAACAAGGCAAGGAGGTGACTCAGGCCACGGTCTTGATGCACCCGAGACAAGTCCAATGATCTCCTTCTCCGGCCCGCTAATCATCTCCGCCACTTTTATTAACATTATGATTGTGCTTCTTCGCATACACACGCATACTTACTGAGGAGAATAAGATCACAAAAGGATGTCCAAAGTGCGTTAACTCAGAAACAGGAGATGATAGGAAAGAATGGAACACAAAAAGAAAAAGAAAAAAAGAGAAAGAATACGGACGAGCATGAGGAAGGAAGGGGAGTGGCGGACATGGCAGCGCTGCTGCACAACATGGCGTGGGGACCCCGGTTGCCGAGCGGTAGCGACGTACGAGCCTCTCTCCCATCACACTAATCACTGTCTTTAATACTAATTTAATCGAGTGACATCCGTAGGCGAGGATTGCACCGAATATGTTGCAGAATGTAGGAGTGATCTAAGGAGAAGGTGGCGAAGTACGCGTACATGACGGCGGAGAATGACACCGTGACATCGACGTCGTCCTCGCCAACCCGCCCTCCCTCGGCACCTTCCTCGTCGTCCCCTTGGGCTGCTCCGTCGCGTTCCGGTGGGAGGAGGTGGGCGCGTTCCTTGCCGACCCGCCTACCTCATGGGTGGTGGCCAGAGTGTGGAACTCTAAGGAGGTGTTCCCACTGGAGGTGCGGGGGGCAGGGCGGTGGCGGCGAGGGCTGGCGTGGGTGAGCCACGCCGTGGACCGGGCGCTACCGTGGCTGCACATCCCCCGCTGGAGCGGCTCGCACGCCGCCACCACTCGGTAGCCGGGGTCTCCCCACGTCGTGTTGTGCACGTGATAGAGTTCACGGGTGGGAGGTTTCATGGGTGGGAGTTCAGAGGGGTGTGAGGGATCACGAGACCTGTAGGGCAGGCGCACTTGTCCTACTTGCGCTTTCGCCTGCACCTGCTCCTGCTCCTGTGAATCCCTCTCGGTTGTCGCGCGACGATGTCGACGTCTTGTGGTGGCTGTCTCTGTTACTTATGGTTTCCGATAACACATGATCATTGGCCTTTGAAACGAGACTCATAGAACCAAGGTGTTTAGGCGGATGAACATTTACGCGTCGCACGAAATACTGGCTTTGCTCAGGTCGCTGTCGCGGTCACTATCACCTCACGGGTTGGCTTTTGAGAGGGAGTGAGTCAACATCTATAAAATGGTTGTTGTAGTACAAGACCAAGTACGATCGAGTGATTATTTGTGAGAGATGGCTAAGGGTATGGGTGTCATTCTATTTTTTTATATATTGTTAATCTTATTGATTATATCAATGACAGTCATATGGTAAAGTACCAAAGATTGTTGCGCTCGTCGCCTGAAATGCTGCCCCCTCTAGACAGCATCTTTTGCTAATAGCACTATGTAGTTTGTAGTTTTAAATTAATCTTTTTATTTATGTATGTGGATGTGTGAGTAAATGTTATGGTATGTTTTAATATTAAAATATGTAGGAGTATGTTTTTATTTTATATGAATGAATGATACTATGTTAAATCTATGAATGGAATGAGGAGTTTAAATCTGTGTTATCCTTTGTCATGGTAAAACTTTTGCTATTTCATTATGCACAATATATTTTTCCTTTTTTTTTCTTTTGTTCTTTTATTTTTCCAGGTTTGAGAGGGTCCGGTACTCATCGCCTGCCATTGTTGGCCTCCCACTCGGCATTCGGGTCGTTGAGTCTGCAAGAAGGCATTCGGGTCTTACCAGGCTCTGGGCGGGCACAAGGCCAGCCACCGGAAGCCTAGCAACGGTGTCAAGGAAGTCTCGGCCTCAGGTTCTTCCACGACTAGCGCAAGTGCCTCCACGGCGGCCTCCGGTGGTGGCAGGGTGCACCGGTGCTCGGTGTGCCTGAAGACGTTTCCGTTGGGGCAAGCGCTGGGTAGCACAAGAGGTGCCACAACAACGGGAGCGTCGGCAGCGGCACTGCCCCGGCGACACCGACACCTTTAAAACTAATAAAAGTATATTTGGCAACGGAATCAAAACTGTTTTCGTTAATGGTCGGACAATTATTCCTTTCCACTATATTTAGAGATGCTTTCATCCTTTATATCTGCTCAATATATAGCTTATTCTCTAATAGGAGTCCTACCAAATGGCCGATGAAGAAGGTGATATGCCCTGACATCTTTCGTTTTGACTTCTTACTGTCATCCTTACATGATTCTTTTTCAACTTCTTCCTCCCTCTCCTCTTCTTTCAGGTTCGATTCTGGATGACTCTCCGATCGAGCAAGTTCGGTTGACAGTCCCACCAACAGATGATAACACATTGCAGGTCTTGACATTCCGAACATGGCTTATCGGAATCCCCATTTGCATCCTCGGGTCCGTAATTGCAGCATTATCTTCTTACCGACAGCAATTATTCTATTTATCACAAGTCTGCATCAACATCATCGTGCTCATCGTTGGGAAACTAATGGCTAATATGCTACCAAACAAAGTGGTAAGGATGCCATACACAAACTGGGGTTTCTCGTTGAATCCGGGACCCTACAACTTTAAAGAATGTGGTGACCACCATACTCGCCGGCACGGAAAGTGCTTCTGCCGGTTTCGAAATTTTATCCATGTCCAAGATCTTCTACCACAAGGATATCCCATTATTGCCGGCCATGCTGCTGGTGCTATCGATTCAGGTGATTTCTTCTTCTAGTATCGAGAAATTGGTATTAAAAAAAAATCATTATTTATTCTTTTTTTTTATAAAGAAAAGGTAATAAATAATATGGTTGCTGAATTCTGATGATTTAGTTAGTTAGTTAGTTATTCTTAGATGATTTATTTATTCTTCGATGGTTTAGTTAGTTAGTTAATTCCAATTGATCTTTCCCTACTTCCGGTCAAGAAGTAACGGCTTTTAAATGCCCTTATGGTGTGTAGTTTCTCGGATATGGGTTTGCTGGCATATTCATGAAGTTGCTAGTGGACTCACCCTATATGTGGTGGCCTTCGACTCTAGTAGACGTCTCCTTCTACAGGTGGCGTGGCGTGCCTCTCCTTGTAAACAATGCAAAAGACAGGAGACTTTTTAATTTATTTATCTAACATGTCTTTGTTGTTTTAATATAGTTCGATAGCGATACAATAACATTACTTTTTAATTCTTTTTCTATTTTATTCAATTATATATATACTGGTCTTATATTGGTTGGGTAGGTTATGGAAACTGATATCTAACCGAGATTTTAATGCTTAGTTTTCGCCAGTATTACCTGCAGCAGCTGCAGCACGAGGCCAGATGGTTTGCTCGATATCAGAGGCATCAATACTTTCTCCCCACATGCACACCTCACCACCAATGACCAATTTCTGCTGCTCAGGCGTGGAGATGTTTGTAAGGGGCTCATTCATGTAGAACTTCTGCCATGGGACATCCAAGTGATCCAAGTACCACTTCTCCTGGTTGCTCACAATGCATCTCAGTCCGGCCGCCACCACCTTCTGTGCTACTCCACCACCAAGCCTGCAAGCACACAAGGAAAATTGTCTTATGACAGTGATGACACCAACACAATCTATCCGGATCGCTGTACACAGAAGTCAGATTTCTCATCTCTTTCCAATCCTTTCTTAGTTGTGTTTCTGGAAGCTATAGAAGTTTGTCCTGTTGTGTTTTATTATCCAAAAAATTAACATTTGATGTGTGTTTTATCATTAATGATGAGAACTTACATTTGACATATTTGAAAGCATATGTATTGCTTGATACCAATTAGAACAAACATGTCAGATCAAGAAAAAATACCAGTTATGAACCACAGTTTTTGGGCTGAGTTGACTCCCAAAGTTGTTGAAAGTCTCTTCCCTGTTCATCAAGGAACACAAGTTTTAGAGCAGAAACAATCGAGGACATACAATTCATCCAGATGTAGAGTTCATACCAATTGATGATTTCATATCCATGTGATAATGCTATTTTTTGTGCACGCAAAACAAAATACTTGTAGCCCTGAGATTCATTCATTCCATGTTTATTCAACCTGTAAAAGAAATTACATAATGTTGGAACATAATCTAAAGTTTATCTGAGTTAGTATTAAAAGGTGTTATCTAGAGTCATACTAAATTCTTTGTATATGAGTAAGATCTTCATATATGAGTTAAGACTTTGTAAGCTTGATTAGGAGAAGAGTGATGGATAAACCTCTATGAATCATACAAGTTCACCAAAATTCTTTGTAATTTTCAGACAGATACACCTTTTTTTTATGCTTGTCAGACAACGAAAGTTACTGAAGGATTAAGGAACAAGAGATGAAATATAATTGAAAGTTATTGGAGGAATGCAAATTTATAAGAGAAACAGAATCTAATGATTTTTTGAATAGAGTGAAACTGAGGTTACATTTTTTATAATAGGACTAAAAAATAGTCCAATCCTATTTAAAAACATTGTAATTCAAGTATCCAATTTTTTAATTAAAATTTAGAAAGAAAATTTCTAATAATTTACAAGTGATTTTTGGTCTAAGTGATTGTAAATTATTTTTAAATTAGTTAAAACTAAAAAATTGACACAAATGTTTTAAGGACTAAAATCAATGAAAATATCTATTTTTAAAGTTAAAAAGAAACACTCTACTTACGGGTTAATGGTTATCTTGATGTGCTCAATTTCAATGGAATTTGGTTCGCTCAAACGCCGATTAGTAGAACCTGTGAATGGTTAATACCTCTGCATCATGTTCTATCTCTGGTATGTCTCCTTGGGTTCTGCTTGTTATTCTCTGTTCTTTATTTTATTTTTAAGGTGGATCTGTTTCTTGTTTTGAATCGAGTTTGGAGGGATTTGATCCTAAGCTAGTAAGAATTTTAATTGTACCATTTTCTTTTTCTTAGTGTATTGGCTAAATCAATCGACAAGTGTTCATATGCTCAAAGGAAACCACATTCTTCCTGTAAACGTACAGTGTAAAAGACCTGAGCGGTCGAGATTAGGGGAGTCGTAATTTTGACCCATTTGGGCCCAAATGTTCTACTTCCGAGACGGCCACGATCTCGTCCGTGCATCCACAGAGGGCATTGCGATCGGTTAATACATTTGATCGGATCCTGATCAGACCGTGGATCCACACACAGATCAAACACTTGATCGGCAACTGACGGTCACGATGGCATCTCGATCAACCTTGGGTACTCCATCGTGTCTTCTATATAAAATCCGGCTCAGTCTGTGTCTCCAAGATCCTCTCGCGAAGTAAAACCCTAGCCGGAGTACCTTTCCTCTTCTTTGCGGCGGATCTCGCAGCCCTCCGAGTAATGACTCCTCCTATCTCATGATATCTGCATCTACCGCTCTATGTCCTTTGTTTGTCTCCAAGATCCTCTCGCGAAGTAAAACCCTAGCCGGAGTACCTTTCCTCTTCTTTGCGGCGGATCTCGCAGCCCTCCGAGTAATGACTCCTCCTATCTCATCTACCGCTCTATGTCCTTTGTTTGTTCAGTGGTTTATTGATCGTGCGCTCCCTCACATTTGCTTTTTGATATCGTCCTATTTTGACACTCATTTGTTGTGTTATTATTGTTGGTGCTGTTGTGATTTTTTTTTTTATGCAATCTGTATAAACGTTTAGTCAAAAGTTATGCTTATTACGATTGGGAAGAATGCTTGTAGGCGATATATACATTTCCGTGGGAAGTGAATTGTTATATCCTGTGCTAAAACGTGCTACCGTGGAAACACTCTGACTATAACAGCAGTTCCGCTTAGAGTCATTAGTATTGCCTTCTATTAATAACCAGGCTTAAATTTCCAGGGCATTTAGGTTTACATGTTGAATAGTCGTACATATAAACAATGTTGTAGAATCTGCTCAAAAGAAATGTGAGTGTTCGGGAGGATCTTTTGGAAAAGCAGCCGCTTTTATGGTCTTTAATAATCATTCCTTCAATGAGGTTTCAGTGGCTTACCGCCAAATCTCTTGGATAATTCCAAAAGATTGTGTCAGTCGTTTTCTGCTTGCTTGTTTATTAAGATAATTTGTTATAATTTTGGAAGGAACATGTTTTCATATTTTTGAAGATCGGAAAAAGAAACCTCACGTCTTCTCAAACAACTCCAGGACGTGAAAGCATGATCCTGATTCCAGGAATGGAATGGAATGGAAAGGAAATTCCTTTTTGATCAGCATAATAGAAACACTAGAATTTTATTTCTTGCATGGTGAGAGAATATTCTCCAAAAAAAAGTCTTGCAGTTGTGCTGTGACAAATTTATCTCCTTTGTGACATATTTACAATTCGACTGCTGAACCTGTGCTGCTGGTCTTTTCAATAGTTCTTCTGAGTCTTTAGTTGAATAGTTGTTCGAATGAAACATAATAATGGCAGCATGAAACAATTTGAGTATTCTTTAATTTTGGAACATTTTCTGGATTTTTGTGTTGAGTGTTTCAGTACTCTCTAGGTAAGGTTCTTATATTTTGTTAATTGTCTTTTTCTTACATATCGACACATACCCTTGTTATGCTTTGTATATTGTTGGTTTTATAATGTTTGTTATTAAGGAGAAAAATATTAGATGAACCTTGTTCCTTGATATGATATAATGAGTTAAATGGATTTTGGAGCGCTCCTTATAGCAAGAATCTGTTATTTTGCTCAAGATGAAGGTCATAGCTGCTTATTTACTTGCAGTTCTTGGTGGAAACATTAGTCCGACAACTGGTGATGTAAAGGGTATTCTAGAATCAGGTTTAGCTTGCTTCCTTCTCATTTTGGGGCATTTTATTGTTATACATTAACAGTTATGTTGCATATTATTTTCTATAACCATAAAGAAATTCACGAATAAAACTTCATAAATAAAATCTGTTTCTCATTAAAAATTCACAAGAGTGAAATCCGTGAGTGATGCATTTATCAATGAATTCTATGAGTGTATCATCAAGTGATGGACCAAGGGTATGAAATAAATTTGATACCAAATAAATTGATATTCCAGATTTCATAAAGGCCTTATATGCAAAATGAAATAATTTCAAGAAAGCATTTTAATAAAAATCGAGAAAGTCCGAAAAAGATATACTTCAAATTCATGCATTCGGACAATTTAACATCCCTAACTCTCTTCTAATAAAATTAAATTGTTCTTCATTTAAAAGTTATATAAAGATATCGGCTAATTGATGTTTCGTATCAGAAACTCTAAAGATATGTCATGGTAATTAAGCGGATGGAGGCGTGATCTAAGAAGGGGGCGGAGTACATGAGCGACGAAGGACACCGTGACGTCGACGCCCTCCCTCGTGGGCCTTGTCCCACATGTCGGTCCCTCCCACCCGTGAACTTCGTAACAGGGCGTGGGGGATTGCACCTTCTGCGCGGTGGACCGGTCGCTGCCGTGACTGCGCATCCCCTGCTGGAGCGGCTCGCACGCCGCCACCACTCGGCAGACGCGGTCCCCCACACCCTGTTGTGCACGTGACGGAGTTCACGGGTGGGAGTTCAAAGGGGCGTGAGTGATGACGCCTGCGCCTGCTGCTGTGAATCCCTCTCGTGGTGGCTGTCTCTGCTTGTAGGAGATGTGCCGGATGCATAACTAATGGTGACGACAAATGACCATGAGGTTCCTCTTCAGAGACGATGAGGCTTTCGATCACTCATGACCAACGACTGAAACGGGACCCAAGGATCAACATATGAATCCCATCAATGCTGGCTTATGGTATTTATGCGGGTGAAGATTTGCGCGTTGCTCGAAGTATTTTGCTGGCTTTGCTCAGTCGCTGTCACGATCATCATCATTTCACGGGTGAGCTTTGGAGAGACAATGGATTCACGGGTGAGCTTTTGAGAGGCAGTGGGTTCCCAAAGGTGAGCTTTTGAGAGGCAGTGGGTTCCCAGATCGTCGTGTGTGAGATATGGCCAAGGTGCGATTCTAGTTGTCTTAATTTTGTTTATCTTGATGATGATAATTATTGTTTTTATTTATCTATCTTTGATGTGTGATTAAGTGTTAGGAATATGCTTTAATTTTGTTAATAAAGGTTGCAGAGATGGTTAGCGAGCCGGTGAAGGAGATCGTTGGGCTTGTCCGTGGGTGCATCAAGACAGGAAGTAAGCAGAGGGACCACGACAGCCATAGTTGCCATTTCCATTTGGAGATTCAACCCCTCTTCCTGTGCTTCTCTTACAGCTATGTATATATATGCACACTGCTCTCTCTCTCTCTCTCTCTCTCTCTCTCTCTCTCTACTTGTGCTTCTCTTACAGCTATACATATAAAACGAGGGAGGGAGAGAGTAACCGCGCCTCCACACCTAGTCCCAACTACTGACTGAACCCCATACCTTACCCTTCCCATCTCTTTTCTCTCAACCCACCATTGATGCCCTTCAATTCAGGCCAACCACTCTCTTCTGAAGAAAGAGAAATTCCACTGCCATCACTTCCCCTCCTTGGGAAAGACATACATATGTGAAGACACAAGCTGCAGCGGCGTGTTTCTGGTTTGATACGAAACGATTCTCTCTCGGGCCCAAGCGTTTCGATCACGAAAAAGAGTACTTAGCAAAGAATTGGGACCCGATCAAGAAAAGGATCAATCCATTAATACCATGATTATATATATATATATATATATATATATATATATATATATATATATATATATTGGATAAATAATAAAATATTTATAAATAGATATTAAATCTAAATTTTTTTAATGTGAATTGAAGACCCATATATTTTTAGGACAATATGCAATATTTCAAGTTGAGTATCCTATCAGTTCATAATTGAAAAAAAATGATGAAATTGATTTACTAGGAATCATATTCAAAATGTGCTTTAATGGCATATAATGGCACGTACTCGATCATTTTTATCTTCATTATTATTGGACTCTTTGCACCAATGGGAGTGTGGATGTTATCACGTCTATACCCAGAAAAAACATGGATAAGACTTATTAACTGGCCAGTTATATTCAGTGTTGGTTCCATCGTGCCTCCTGCCACTTCGGTTAATATTTGGTCATGGTTCATAGTTGGCTTAATATTTAACTACTTTGTCTTTCGAAAGTTCAAAGGGTGGTGGGCGCGTTATAATTATCTGTTATCAGTTGGATTGGATTCCGGAGCAGCTTTTTTGACTATTTTTGTTATTATATTTCTTCAATTTCGTTATATTTCTTCTTCGCATACACATATGCATACTTACTGAGGAGAATAAGATCACAAAAGGATGTCCAAAGTTCGTTAACTCAGAAACAGGAGATGATCGGAAAGAATGGAACACAAAAAGAAAAAGAAAAAAAGAGAAGGAATACGGACGAGCATGAGGAAGGAAGGGGAGTGGTGGACATGGACTCCACCATCCTTATATGCCATTAAAGTACATTTTGAATATGATTCCTAGTAAATCAATTTCATCATTTTTTTTCAATTATGAACTGATAGGATACTCAACTTGAAATATTGCATATTGTCCTAAAAATATATGGGTCTTCAATTCACATTAAAAAATTTTAGATTTAATATCTATTTATAAATATTTTATTATTTATCCAATATATATATATATATATATATATATATATATATATATATAATCATGGTATTAATGGATTGATCCTTTTCTTGATCGGGTCCCAATTCTTTGCTAAGTACACTTTTTCGTGATCGAAACGCTTGGGTCCGAGAGAGAATCGTTTCGTATCAAACTAGAAACACGCCGCTGCAGCTTGTGTCTTCACATATGTATGTGTCTTTCCCAAGGAGGGGAAGTGATGGCAGTGGAATTTCTCTTTCTTCAGAAGAGAGTGGTTGGCCTGAATTGAAGGGCATCAATGGTGGGTTGAGAGAAAAGAGATGGGAAGGGTAAGGTATGGGGTTCAGTCAGTAGTTGGGACTAGGTGTGGAGGCGCGGTTACTCTCTCCCTCCCTCTTTTTATATGTATAGCTGTAAGAGAAGCACAAGTAGAGAGAGAGAGAGAGAGCAGTGTGCATATATATACATAGCTGTAAGAGAAGCACAGGAAGAGGGGTTGAATCTCCAAATGGAAATGGCAACTATGGTTGTCGTGGTCCCTCTGCTTACTTCCTGTCTTGATGCACCCACGGACAAGCCCAACGATCTCCTTCACCGGCTCGCTAACCATCTCTGCAACCTTTATTAACAAAATTAAAGCATATTCCTAACACTTAATCACACATCAAAGATAGATAAATAAAAACAATAATTATCATCATCAAGATAAACAAAATTAAGACAACTAGAATCGCACCTTGGCCATATCTCACACACGACGATCTGGGAACCCACTGCCTCAAAAGCTCACCTTTGGGAACCCATTGCCTCTCAAAAGCTCACCCGTGAATCCATTGTCTCTCCAAAGCTCACCCGTGAATCCATTGTCTCTCCAAAGCTCACCCGTGAAATGATGATGATCGTGACAGCGACTGAGCAAAGCTAGCAAAATACTTCGAGCAACGCGCAAATCTTCACCCGCATAAATACCATAAGCCAGCATTGATGGGATTCATATGTTGATCCTTGGGTCCCGTTTCAGTCGTTGGTCATGAGTGATCGAAAGCCTCATCGTCTCTGAAGAGGAACCTCATGGTCATTTGTCGTCACCATTAGTTATGCATCCGACACATCTCCTACAAGCAGAGACAGCCACCACGAGAGGGATTCACAGCAGCAGGCGTCATCAGTCACGCCCCTTTGAACTCCCACCCGTGAACTCCGTCACGTGCACAATAGGGTGTGGGGGACCGCGTCTGCCGAGTGGTGGCGGCGTGCGAGCCGCTCCAGCAGGGGATGCGCAGTCACGGCAGCGACCGGTCCACCGCGCAGAAGGTGCAATCCCCCACGCCCTGTTACGAAGTTCACGGGTGGGAGGGACCGACATGTGGGACAAGGCCCACGAGGGAGGGCGTCGACGTCACGGTGTCCTCCGTCGCTCATGTACTCCGCCCCCTTCTTCTTAGATCACGCCTCCATCCGCTTAATTACCATGACATATCTTTAGAGTTTCTGATACGAAACATCAATTAGCCGATATCTTTATATAACTTTTAAATGAAGAACAATTTAATTTTATTAGAAGAGAGTTAGGGATGTTAAATTGTCCGAATGCATGAATTTGAAGTATATCTTTTTCGGACTTTCTCGATTTTTATTAAAATGCTTTCTTGAAATTATTTCATTTTGCATATAAGGCCTTTATGAAATCTGGAATATCAATTTACTTGGTATCAAATTTATTTCATACCCTTGGTCCATCACTTGATGATACACTCATAGAATTCATTGATAAATGCATCACTCGTGGATTTCACTCTTGTGAATTTTTAATGAGAAACAGATTTTATTTATGAAGTTTTATTCGTGAATTTCTTTATGGTCATAGAAAATAATATGCAACCTAACTGTTAATGTATAACAATAAAATGCCCCAAAATGAGAAGGAAGCAAGCTAAACCTGATTCTAGAATACCCTTTACATCACCAGTTGTCGGACTAATGTTTCCACCAAGAACTGCAAGTAAATAAGCAGCTATGACCTTCATCCTGAGCAAAATAACAGATTCTTGCTATAAGGAGCGCTCCAAAATCCATTTAACTCATTATATCATATCAAGGAACAAGGTTCATCTAATATTTTTCTCCTTAATAACAAACATTATAAAACCAACAATATACAAAGCATAACAAGGGTATGTGTCGATATGTAAGAAAAAGACAATTAACAAAATATAAGAACCTTACCTAGAGAGTACTGAAACACTCAACACAAAAATCCAGAAAATGTTCCAAAATTAAAGAATACTCAAATTGTTTCATGCTGCCATTATTATGTTTCATTCGAACAAACAACTATTCAACTAAAGACTCAGAAGAGTTATTGAAAAGACCAGCAGCACAGGTTCAGCAGTCGAATTGCAAATATGTCACAAAGGAGATAAATTTGTCACAGCACAACTGCAAGACTTTTTTTGGAGAATATTCTCTCACCATGCAAGAAATAAAATTCTAGTGTTTCTATTATGCTGATAAAAAAGGAATCTCCTTTCCATTCCATTCCTGGAATCAGGGTCATGCTTTCACGTCCTGGAGTTGTTTGAGAAGACGTGAGGTTTCTTTTTCCGATCTTCAAAAATATGAAAACATTTTCCTTCCAAAATTATAACAAATTATCTTAATAAACAAGCAAGCAGAAAACGACTGACACAATCTTTTGGAATTATCCAAGAGATTTGGCAGTAAACCACTGAAACCTCATTGAAGGAATGATTATTAAAGACCATAAAAGCTGCTGCTTTTCCAAAAGATCCTCCCGAACACTCACATTTCTTCTGAGCAGATTCTACAACATTGTTTATATGTACGACTATTCAACATGTAAACCTAAATGCCCTGGAAATTTAAGCCTGGTTATTAATAGAAGGCAATACTAATGACTCTAAGCGGAACTGCTGTTATAGTCAGAGTGTTTCCACGGTAGCACAGGATATAACAATTCACTTCCCACGGAAATGTATATATCGCCTACAAGCATTCTTCCCAATCGTAATAAGCATAACTTTCGACTAAACGTTTATACAGATTGCATCAAAAAAAAAATCACAACAGCACCAACAATAATAACACAATAAATGAGTGTCAAAATAGGACGACATCGAAAAGCAAATGTGAGGGAGCGCACGATCAATAAACCACTGAACAAACAAAGGACATAGAGCGGTAGATGCAGATATCATGAGATAGGAGGAGTCATTACTCGGAGGGCTGCGAGATCCGCCGCAAAGAAGAGGAAAGGTACTCCGACTAGGGTTTTACTTCGCGAGAGGATCTTGGAGACACAGACTGAGCCGGATTTTATATAGAAGACACGATAGAGTACCCAAGGTTGATCGAGATGCCATCGTGATCGTCAGTTGCCGATCAAGTGTTTGATCTATGTGTGGATCCACGGTCTGATCAGGATCCGATCAAATGTATTAACCGATCGCAATGCCCTCTGTGGATGCACGGACAAGATCGTGGCCGTCTCGGAAGTAGAACATTTGGGCCCAAATGGGTCAAAATTACGACTCCCCTAATCTCGACCGCTCAGGTCTTTTACACTGTACGTTTACCGGAAGAATGTGGTTTCCTTTGAGCATATGAACACTTGTCGATTGATTTAGCCAATACACTAAGAAAATGGTACAATTAAAATTCTTACTAGCTTAGGATCAAATCCCTCCAAACTCGATTCAAAACAAGAAACAGATCCACCTTAAAAATAAAATAAAGAACAGAGAATAACAAGCAGAACCCAAGGAGACATACCAGAGATAGAACATGATGCAGAGGTATTAACCATTCACAGGTTCTACTAATCAGCGTTTGAGCAAACCAAATTCCATTGAAATTGAGCACATGAAGATAACCATTAACCCGTAAGTAGAGTATGCTTGACGGTTGTCACAAGCATACTGGAAGGGATATGTCACAGTTGATCAGATAATAATCAGTATGTACTCAACCTGTAACAAGAACCAAGCTCTGCAACATAACATACTAACAGATCATACGACATAAAGAGTCCAATTTATTTGGTAAAAGGTTGCATGAAAGTAGGATATCATCATCATGCAATAGCCTCATTGGTTTCAGGTTCGGCATCACAAAAGGAAGTCTTTTTGCCTGTTTTTGAGACAGTTTGAAGAACAACTTCAGGTTTCACATTGCCTTTCACAGTCACTTTTTGCTCTTTCAGATCAACGTTGAAGGACTCTGACGCCTGAAGAAGAAACAAGCAACATGATGAAGATGCACATGTATACCATTGAGCTAGCCAGTTGAAATTGCTCATCATAAATGGATTTGAGACATAAATATGTACAAATATTTTGTTAAAACCAAATGAAGATCTTGCCAACAGGAAATTAACTTTTCCAAAACACAACAATCTAAAACATGGCAGAACTAGGCTACTAAGCTTTGGTATGATGGTGTTGGACATCATGCACTATAATCAGAGACTTCATTTTTTTTACTTTAAACAAAAAACATGAGCTCCAAGAAAGTCAAAGATCAAGAAATAGCATCAGAAAAAAAAAGTAAAAGAAAGCATTAAGTGACCTTCCATTTTGGTTAGAACCCTTTTAACAGCTCCAACGCATCCTTCACATGACATACCAACCTTGAGGACAACAGTCTGTGAAAAGAAAAAATCAACAACAAATTTTCAATTTTAGAGAGCATAGATGCCAACTACAAGAACCACTCTGAATAAAAATAATAAGAGGCATGTGCCTAAGAAGAAATCAAGAAAAAGTATGGCCAAGTTTTACATACATTTTGAACCTTGCCATGATAATTTCATAAGAAGTGGGTTCTGATAGCTGAAGGATAGAACTCAAACACTACACATAACAAAGTGCAAGCTTAAAAGTCACAGAGATTTAGGTCCTGCATTGGCGGATTCAATTATAAATGTACAGCACATGAATTTTACCAAACGCAAAGAACAACATTTGAACATAGTTATGAGAATTGAACTAGCGATCAACATGGCCAAGCTTCTGATCACTAGGTCACTGATCAGTTCAGTGGGCTGATCAATCATACCATAGGTTTTAAGAATAATATCAGATACAAAACAAACAAGAAAATCAACTTTCTTATTTTCCTCCTCTACTTTTATTTTTTTTTCTTTTTCTCCTTGTTTCAGTTTTTTTCTTATTCTTTTGTTTCTCTTCCTTTTATTTTCATCCTCTTTTTATAATTTTCCTCTACCAATCACCCTCTTCTCTTATTCTCCATCTATTAAGATCGAGGGCTGCAGTGAAGTGGGGTGCGTCTGTGATATCTCACTCCTTTCTTCGCAGCCTTCTTCACCCAACATTGGCCAAAACACATCGGCTAGAAAGGACCAACCATGCGGGATCAATTTCCTTTTTCTAATCTTTTCACCAACTCTATTCCAATTATGATGCGAGGCCATTATGCTTCTTTTAGTTAATTCCACTAGTTGATGTTGTTTTTGGCTTTTTGCATCCATCATAAGAGGCATGTGCCTAAGAAGAAATCAAGAAAAAGTATGGCCAAGTTTTACATACATTTTGAACCTTGTCATGATAATTTCATAAGAAGTGGGTTCTGATAGCTGAAGGATAGAACTCAAACACTACACATAACAAAGTGCAAGCTTAAAAGTCAGAGATTTAGGTCCTGCATTGGCGGATTCAGTTATAAATGTACAGCACATGAATTTTACCAAACGCAAAGAACAACATTTGAACATAGTTATGAGAATGGAACTAGCGATCAACATGGCCAAGCTTCTGATCACTAGGTCACTGATCAGTTCAGTGGGCTGATCAATCATACCATAGGTTTTAAGAATAATATCAGATACAAAACAAACAAGAAAATCAACTTTCTTATTTTCCTCCTCTACTTTTTTTTTCTTTTCTTTTTCTCCTTGTTTCAGTTTTTTTCTTATTCTTTTATTTCTCTTCCTTCTATTTTCATCCTCTTTTTATAATTTTCCTCTACCAATCACCCTCTTCTCTTATTCTCCACCTATTAAGATCGAGGGCTGCAGTGAAGTGGGGTGCGTCTGTGATATCTCACTCCTTTCTTCGCAGCCTTCTTCACCCAACATTGGCCAAAACACATCGGCTAGAAAGGACCAACCATGCGGGATCAATTTCCTTTTCCTAATCTTTTCACCAACTCTATTCCAATTATGATGCGAGGCCATTATGCTTCTTTTAGTTAATTCCACTAGTTGATGTTGTTTTTGGCTTTTTGCATCTATCATAACTTACCAAATGGCGTCTTCTATAATCATATATTAATTATCGATTATAACACATCCAAATTTAATCCCACATTAGAATACTTGGAATGGCATCAGCATAGACTTACGCATTTTTGGTCAGTTGTTTGGACTGAACAAGTTGATGGTTTAGTCATTCCATCAGATCCACGTCGTGACACAATCATCATCCATTGCACCTCAACTACATTATATAGTAACGGAAGAAGGAAAGGACAGACATATGGAAGGAAGAGGCTAATTGTTGTCCCAAGGTTCACCAGTTTGCCATGATATATTTGACTTGTATACAGTTCAATGTCCCACTTACCCCTTTTTATTAATGTTACATTTTGCCAAAAGTCTTCTTAGATCATATTGAGGACTAAATAACGTGGTACTAATAATTAATTTCTATTATATTACAATATTAAATGGAATCTTCATGCTTTAGACAGGAAATAGTACGATAATTAATCAAAGGGCAAGAATGATGGTAATAGCATCATCCATGAAATTGGATAAATTGGAAGCGGGGTAAAGAACATAACCTAAAAGAATCGCAATGATCAACCTTATCGTCGAACAAAATATATGACTATCAAGCGTATGAATTAGTCCATGTCTAAAAAGAATCGTCCATGGAAAACCCATAAAGTTCTCCGAAATCAGAATGGTTAAAGAAAATACAAGAAATCAATGATCAAGGGCGATCCCGAACCCAAGTAGAGGAGGAAGAAATCAATAATCTGAAAGCCTCGCTTATTCTAAAATTAGACACCAAATACCTCAGCCATGGGCGCAGAAGTCGGAGGAAGATTGCAGAGGCGACGCAGGAAGTCGACGACCGTGGCCGGTGGAGGAAAAGAGGAACAGCAATCGGAGGCGCGGGGGAGAACGGGGTGGGTGGTAAAGAAATATCGAACTTGCATTGCGTTTCCGTAAAGGTAACGACCTATACACGAAGCGGTGGCCTCTGATCTTGCCGTCGATTTTTGGGGAAAAGCGTCAAGATTAGCGTACTCAGAGAACGGACGAGCCATGGAGATCAACGTTGGTTCGGGTTCGCATGTACGAATAGACGGTTAGATCAACGTTGCCTTTAAGGTTGTTGACGTACCACAGGCTCGCTATAGTCCTAACCATGGCTGTGCCTTGGGCTTTGTTCCATTACCTTTAGGCCCATCGAAGGCCAATCCAAAAGATGGGCGAGCTTATCCATCAGTGGCAAACGCAACATCAATTGAGGAAAAAGAAGGCTTCAATGGCTCAGCAAACAATGGACAATTAGATTATTCTGATGCACATATGATAGGGCACAATTTGGGAACATACCCTAACCAGGAGCATCAAAGTCAACATGACGAACCATGTCGGCACCACGCCCCTCCAGTACGACAATGCCTCGCAAAGGTCGAGACATTGCCGACCGAGTACGACGCCGCCCCATAAATATTGGGACAACGTCGACCGAGTACAATACTGCCCTGTCGGATCAGGATGGCACCGATCGAGTGTGACACCACTGTTCGACGCCGAGACACAAAGGACGTCCGATGTCCGCACGAGAAGTGAGTTCGCCGTTTAAAGGGACGATGGCCATAAATGTGTCAGGTACAATTGGTCCCCATGCGCAGGGTATAAAAACCCATCGTCAGGCCAATCATAAAGGGGATTTTCTCTTGTTTTCACTCAGCTCTAACTAAATTTTTGGAGAGATCGAGTCGAAAAATTCTCCTCCTAACCTCGACCTGTGTGCAGGAGTCAGAAGATAAGGAAGGAGGCGACTAATCAAGGGGAAACCCCCGCTTCCGAAAGTGAGGTTCGAGCTCGACCCAATCGGACGATGACTTTCGTTGCCCAAGTATTCACGCGGGCAATCTTGTACATCCGGGACATCCGTGCTGACACCACAACTCTGGTATAAAGGTTCACTAACAACATATTTTCTGAGAATTGGACCCAATATTTATTATGTCGGAGTAGTTCTATCCTCACAAATAAGTGATCAGAGCTTAGGAACCAGTCCAAATGCATGTGCTTTACTGGCAAGTCTATTCTGCTACCAATCCCCCACGCTCACGCTCTGTTACGGAGTTCACGGGTGGGAGGGATCACGGACGGGACGCGCGGTCGTTCACGTGTGTGTTCACGGGATCACGGGGTAAGGAGGGACGGCGAGGAAGGTGCCCAGGGAGAACGGGTTGGCGAGCACGGTGTCGATGTTGCGGGGGAAGAACTCGGTGGCGGCGAAGCGGCGGCGGTACAGGGCCTGGGCATCGGCGAGGGTGAGGCGGAGGATGGCGACGCATGGGGGAAGGGGAAGGCGGTGGGGGCTAACACGGGGTGCACCGGGATGGCGGGGGTGCGGAACTTGGAGTAACCGCACCGCCCAGTGAAGAGGCGGAAAGACGACTCGTTGTCCTTCGCCGTCGCCATACCCCGCCCCCTTCTCCTTAGACCACGGAGGTCCACCTTCGCATAGATGGGGGCGGCGTGGTGCTTCGAGGGTGAGGGTAATAACAAGGCAAGGGGGGTGCCTCAGGCCACGGTCTTGATGCACCCGCGGACAAGCCCAACGATCTCCTTCTCCGGCCCGATAACCATCTCCGCCACCTTTATTGTGCTTCTTCGCATACGCAAACTTACGGAGGAGAATAAGATCACAAAAGGATGTCCAAAATGCGTTAACTCGGAAACAGGAGATGGTCGGAAAGAATGGAAAACAAAAAGAAAAAGAAAAAAAAGAGGAGGAATATACGGACCAGCATGAGGAAGGAAGGGGAGTGGCGGACACGGCAGCAAGCAAAGAAGAACAAATAGAAACATGCCGCTGCAGCTTGTGTCTTCAGATAGGGGAAGTAAGTGATGCCAGTGGAATTTCTTTCTTATTCAGAAACAGAGTAGTTGGAATGAAGTGAAGGGCAGCAATGGTGGGGGGCTCTTTATACGACTTACCTTTCCCTGGTCGGTTGAGAGAAAAGAGATTGGGAAGGAGAAGGAATGGGGTTCAGTCAGTCGTTGGGATGAGGTGTGGAGGAAGTATTACATTTATTTAATTTTTTTTATGTGAATTAAATACTCATATTTTTTTAGGACAATATATAATATTTTAAGTTATATTTTTTTATCGGTCTATAACTCAAAAAAAATTGATGAAATTAAAATTCTATTCAAAATATATATAATTATCATCAGAACTTTCTATCAGAGGTATAAAAAAATTAATCTATCATGCTCTTAATCATATCAATAAGAGTATAATTTTATCTTATTGATAATAGAATTATAATGTAACCCTCACTTTTTTTGGATCTTCCGAAACCAATTAAATATTATACTAATAATGAACCATGATCAAATGTTAATTGGAGTGATAGGTGAGAATCAACACTGAAAATAAGTAATCAATTAATTAATCTTACCTATGTTTTTTTAGGATATACACATAACATCTATACAACAATTGCTACCAGGAATCCAATAATAATGAATATAATAATAATAATAATAATAATAAATCACTAATTTGTGCTTTGGTCCCGTGGATCCTATTTTGGATTCCTTGATTGAGATTTCTCATGGGGAAGAATCATTCAAGAGAAATCAATTAAATTATTTTGGTTTTATATCAAACTATAGCTCAAGAAAAAGTTAAAATCATTATGATAATTGGTGGAATTTGCTAAACCATATATAGCTCACTGGGATATAGAAAACAGTTAGTCCTTGAAACATAATTAGTAGATATATTGGGTTTAAAAAAATTCAAATAATGTGAATGAAGGGATGGTCATCACAGGAACTTGTGTCCATAGATTGAGTTAGATACTTCTATCTAAATTGGGCAAATCAGATGTACATATGACTTCAATCGATAGATCATACTTAAACTTTATTCGGACAAAATCATAAGAGACTTCAATCGATAGTTTATACTTAAACTTTATTTAGGCAAAATCGTAAAAGAACAATCTTACCATCATATCGATGATCAAATCTTAATATTGATAGAAATAATAGAAGATAAGAACAATTATTGAAGAAATTTTATTGAAGAAATGAAGAAGCTTAAATACATTAACATGTTCCCTCTCCTATTTATACAGATTATGCTAAAGTAATTATTTTAACAACTGAACCATAAACAATAATATCCTTTCAACAAATTAATGGTAGTCATATACCCGCTGATCAAATTTAGTGATAATCTCAATTGAATATTGGACAACGTTCTACAATAACTCCAGGTGTTGTTGGACAATGAGCCAAGGGGCAATGGCGTATATATTTCATGAGATTGAAGAAAAAAATTAACAAAAATGGTCAAAATAAATACTTCGAAATACAGTCCAATTAATAACACAATTATAATGTGCCCATCGTTATTTGAACCTTCGAAAGATGAAGTAGTTAAATATCAAACCAATTATGAACAATGACCAAATGCTAACCGTAGTGGCAGGGGACACAATGGTACCTGAATATGACTAGTCAATTAATTAGTCTTATTCATGTTTTTTCTGGATATAGACGCGACAACATCTACACTCTCATTGGTGCAAAGAGTCCAATAATATTGAAGATGAAGATGAAGATGATGGAATACATGTCATAAGGAAATAACATTTTAATTGGACCTATAAGCCCCCATGTCACTCGTGATGCAAATTACCTTCGTTGGCAACGGCATGTCCAAAGATTTTCCTTGGGCAATAATTCTAGATAACATATATTCTTCAACAAGTATATGATTTGCAATAATGCTAGTAGACTATCTGAAATCTACATCTAAAGATAACATATAGGATGGTAAGTACAATATAATAATGTTATAGAATTCAAAATTTAGATTTGCAAGAATATGTCAATACTAATTTTCAAAATCACGAGTTGGAGGGATCACGGGACTTGCGGGGTAGGTACAGGGCACACGTCGTTCACGAGTTGGAGGGATCACGGGACCAGCGGGACAGGGCTCACGCCTAGTTGCGTCGTTCACGGGTTGGAGGGACAGGGCCCACGCGCGGTCGTTCACGGGTGGGAGGGATCACGGGCGGAGGGGTGGTGTCGACGTCACGGTATCCTCCTTCGAGGGTGAGGGTAATAACAAAGGCAAGGGGTGCCTCAGGCCACGGTCTTTATGCATCCGTGAACAAGTCCAACGATCTCCTTCTCCGGCCCGCTAACCATCTCCGCCACCTTTATTAACAATATGATTGTGCTTCTTCGCATACGCATACGCATACTTACTGAGGAGAATAAGATCACAAAAGGATGTCCAAAGTGCGTTTAACTCAGAAACAGGAGATGATCGGAAAGAATGGAACACAAAAAAAAAGAAAGAAAAAAGAGAAGTAATACGGACGAGCATGAGGAAGGAAGGGGAGTGGCGGACATGGCAGCGCTGCTGTACCCCACCTCCCACATCTGCTCCCCCCGGGTCCCGCTATGCGTCGTAAATCATCACGACCGCCATAGACTCCACCATCCTTATATGGCGGCCAATTATGACGGTGGCGAAAGTGAGGGATGATGCAAGTGTTTCTCCCTCTGTCCTCTCACAAGGCTCGATCACTTAGTATGCGGCAAGCAAAAGAAGAACAAACAGAAACACGCCGCTGCAGCTTGTGTCTTCAGATATGTACGTGTCTTTCCCATGTAGGGGAAGTAAGTGAAACTTCCTCTCTGTACACGCCGCTGGCAGTGGAACTTCTCTCTTTCTTCAGAAAAGAGTAGTTGGCATGAATTGAAGGGCAGCAATGGTGAGTTGAGAGACAAGAGATGGGAAGGGTAAGGTATGGGGTTCAGTCAGTAGTTGGGACGAGGTGTGGAGGTGTGGAGGTGCGGTTACTCTCTCCCTCCCTCTTTTTATATATAGCAGCAGCTCATCAGTCACAGAGAGAGAACAGAAAAACACCAGATTGAGAGAGAGAGAGAGAGAGAGAGAGAGAGAGCAGTGAGCATATACATAGCTGTAAGAGAAGCACAGGAAGAGGGGTTGAATTTCCAAATGGAAATGGCAACTATGGCTGCGCGGTCCCTCTGCTTACTTCCTTCCTGTGTAAGCAGAGCAGGGCAGCGTGGCACGAATAGCGCCATTTATTATGTAATTTAGATGCGAACTTCGCCCCCAACAAGGGAGCCGTGTGGCCGGTAAGTAGTGGGTAACGGCGCATCATCATCCTTATGGGGCGGATGTGTCACGCACTACCCAATTAATGATGGTGATGGTGGGTGCACATCGCCTGCGTGATGGTGATGACGGCGAGATGTTGGCAGATGCGAACCATGTAGCTTTGGGTGTACCACCATGGTCGAACTAGCCCATTTCGATCGACTCCCAATGGTGGTACCTCGGAGTCCCTCATCTTTCCACCAATTAGAAGATGATGTTCCCTGGTCGGTGCCTCTGTCGTGACGACGGTTGTTTTCGTGTGGGTGACGCGGCAGATGGCGACGCGTGCGTGGAGCGGAAGGCAGCGGGCTACCATGGGGTGCACTAGGATCGCCATGTACGCGTACCCCGCCCCCTTCTCCTTAGACCACTCCTCCAGCCTCTGCACCAGCTTCAGAGCGATCCCCCTTCGCCTAAGGAAGCCACTTGATTAGATTAGTATTAAATATAATGATTAGTGTGGTGGGGGAGATTAACGGGTGGTGAGAGTCACCGACGAGAGGGGGAGACGCGGAGGTCGAGGAGGTAGGCCACCTCCCCATAGATGGTGGCGGTGTGGTGCAGCAAAATGTTTACGGGTCACAGTAATTTCAGTACACCAATATTATTCGTTAAACACTATCAGATAGTGTCACGATTTGAACACTATCTAGAGAACTATATCTTTCATCATTATAGGCAAAACACTATCACCGAATAGATGGGAAGACAAAGTCCCATCTCTAGAGTGTTATAGGATAAGCAAAATGACACGAGCGTGAAGTCAAATGGACGCTAACAAGGTCAAGGGACTTGAAAATCGAACTCGATCGGGATGAAATACTTAGCTTGTAAGTAATATAGGAGTGGTGCACTCATTACTAAATCATAGTCATGTGAGTTTTTTTTATTTTAAGTCTCAACGAACCTTTGTGTTGATGAGAACTACCTCCCTTAACAAAGGAGAGGTTAGGACCTCCTCCCCTCTTGAGCTGTTGAAAAGCGGAGCGTGGACCTCAATCGTCTAACGACCAATAGATCAAAAGAAGCCTGTACAAGAAATAGGAGACATCACAACTTGAGGAGAAAGAGCAGAATGGTGGTAGATCGATCTGTTGTAGAACCGACGCCAAGACTACAAGGGACTCGAGAACTAATTCACTCTATAAAAAATCGGGACAAATTAGAGAAGACTTTTAATAAGGCCCTAGAGGCTTAAATGAAGGAATGAGCCTCACCCACATGATAAGGGGGTCTTTTACTTCTTTTGATTATTCACGCCTACATTCATCTCGAGTTATTAACTTGAGTATCAAAATGGTCGAGTTGGAAAACCTCTCGTAATCTCGATTTTCATGTTAGAAACACCTTATGAGCTCGATGTTTCTACCTTGGAGACACCTCAAATAATCTTACTCATACGAGTCCGGATCACGTCGAGTTGACTAAGATGTCAACGACTCTTTATCCTAACACTTATAATGATGAATAAATAGTTTCTTGTAAAGGTAAATTTCATATAAATATTTTATTTTGATGTTATTATATTATTTTATTAAATGATAGATATTTTTTGTTGAACAAGACATGCACGCCTATCTTTGGGACACGAAGACACAAATGAATGTGTTGTTGAGATTTGATAGGTTAATAAAAAATAGGCAGGATTAGAGGAATAATAATTTCTAAAAAAAAATTAGCACAGTAAAATAATCACTTTCTCATAAACCTTTTTTATGAAAAATTTGAGTGTAGCATTAGCTTTAGACCTCACCTCATTTTTTTTCAAGCTCCTTTTTTTTTTTTACTCTATACCCCAAAACACAAAACCAATCGAGATGTGGAAAAGAAATTTGTCACCACACCGTTACGAGAAGTGAATTCCAATTTTGAGTATTTGTTGCATGCTTCTTTGTCAAATGTTAATATGAATGACATTGTAGAATTGTTTATCGAGATCAAAAATTTTGTTTTTGTTGCTCCATATACAAGTGATGTGATACATTTCAGCCTATCTTCTTAATAAAATCAACATGACATTTTTAATCTTTTCTGTAAAAAAAATTGAGATTGACCAGGTAGAGTATCTATTTTAACAATTGAAACAAAGAAAATTATTTTTTAAACAACTGAACCATGAACAATAATATCCCTTCTACAAATTGAGTGATCAAATTGAATGATAGTCTTAATTGATCACGGGACAACCTTTTACAATAACTCCTGGTGCGGTAGGACAATGAGCCAAGGGGCAATGGTCATCCATCTCTAACCCCCACCAATCTGGTCCATATATACCCCGAAATTGAAGAAAAAGAGTAACAATAATCGTCAAAAAAGTTGATCCAGAATCCAATCCGGCTGATAACACATAATTATAACGTGCCCACCATCCTTTGAATCTTCGGAAGACAAAGTAGTTAAATATCAAACCAGTTATGAACCATGACCAAATGTTAACCGGAGTGCCAAGAGGCACGATGGTACCAACACTGAATATAACCGGCCAATTAATTAGTTTTATCCATGTTTTTTCTGGGTATACACGCGACAACATCCACACTCCCACTGGTGCAAGGAGTCCAATAATAAGGAAGATAAAGATGATGGAGTATGTGCCATGAGGATAGAACATTCTAATTGGACCTATAACACCCCATGTGACTCCTATAGCGAATGACCTTCTTTCCCAAGGGCATGTCCAAGGACTTCCCTTGGGCAATAATTCTGGATAACATATATTTTTCACCGAGTGTAAGACCCACCATCCAACGCTGAAGCTAACCACACATGCTAGTATACTACCTAGAATCTACATACAAAGAAAAACATATTGGATGGTAAATATAATATAATAATATCAGCAAATTCAAAATCTGGATTTGCAAAAAATATGTCAATATATGGTACATAAATTGTGATGTATCTGAATGTAACAAAGTGGTCCAGAAAATACCTGTATCAAGAACATTACTTTTGGAGGAATCTTCATGTAATATGCTCTCTTCATATCCATAGTAAAATATTTTGCCGTATTAATTGCAGTAGAGCCGTATGTTGTGAATGCAATATTTGCAATAGGTTTACCCGACTGCAAGTACCCAATTATGATCTCTAATAAAAGTTTTATTGAAAATTCCTGCAATATAGTAATTATAATTATCATATTAGGCTGGATTAGAAGAAAAATAATGACAACGTTGGGCTACAACCATATACGAGTATCCGATGACTCAATATTCATCTTACCGAACTAGTAGTAGCCATCATGACACCTTCTGGAAGCAAAAATATGAACACCAAGGCACAAGCTAATAGAACTTCCCAATAGCGAAGTTGAAGTTGATCGCTAAATATTTCACATACCAAGATGGCAAAACCCATCATGGAGAAGAGTAGAGAGTAGAACCACCACCGGGGAATAGACTCGTAATTTTGTTTCATCAACCTCGTGTGAACATCTTGCATTTGACACCGATATGAATTGACAAATTGTAGCCATAGTGATCTGCTTAACACCAGAAGAGAACTATCAGCCAACAAGATTATAACAAGCAACTAAATCAGTAGTAAGGTAATTATTTCAACTATAAAAACAATAGCACACTAATTGTACCAAAAACAAACATTACAATGAATATTTATTTACAAGAAAAAAAAAGTTACAGTTCCTACCTCCCATAGAAGAGAGCAACATGAGAGATGCTTGACGTAAAACAAGCCATGGTAAAACCATAACTATACATAAGGGAGGCACTTGAAGTATAATTTCGAATAATTGTTATATGCTTCTTCGTTGAATGTGAGTGACTTCTCATCTAAAATCCGGGACACATTGTAAAATTGCCCATCGATGTCAAAAATACTTGATGAAAAAATAGGAAAACGTTTGGCATCGTAAGCATTATTCCAATAAGATAATGGTACTAGAACATAAATAATAAGAATGAATCCGGCCATCATGTTGACCACCACAAATGCAGGAACTGCCAGAGGACTGTCCATGTAGGATGTCATGGTCATCCAATCCAACGCAAAAGAGCCTATGCCTAATCCATTGAATCCAGAACCTATTTGCTGCGCAGTTATCGAGTCTTTCCATATCCAACAAACGAACGATAGAGCCGTGATAGAAGGAAAAAGGTAAACAGGAACAATACTGTAGGTAAAAGTTGCAACGATGACTATGATGAAGAACTGATATCGTGACAATTTTCCCTTGGCTCTTTTTTCCGGCTCGTGTAATGCCCTGCGAGTGCAAACAACGAAGACATGTTAAATAAATTAAAAGTCTCTTGTCTTTTGCATTGTTTACGAGGAGAGGCACGCCACCTGTAGAAGGCGACGTCTACTAGAGTCGAAGGCCACCACATATAGGGCGAGTGCACTAGCAACTTCATGAATATGCCAGCAAACCCATATCCGAGAAACTACACACCATAAGCCATTTTAAGTTGTCACTTCTTCAAAGGAAGTTGCGAAAGATCAACTAGAATTAACTAAAACATTCGAAGAATTCAGCATCATATTATTACTTTTTCTAAAGAATAACTAATGGTTTTTTTTTTTTACACCAATTTCATGATAACAAAAGAAATCACCTGAATCGATAGTACCAGCAGAATGGCCGGCAGTAACGGGATATCCTTGTGGTAGAAGATCTTGGATATGGTTAATATTTCAAAGCCGACAGAAGCACTTACCCTGCCGGCCAACATGGTGGTCGCCACATGTTCTTTCAAGTTGAAGGGTCCCGGATTCAACGAGAAACTCCAGTTTGTGTATGGCATTCTTATCACTTTGTTCGGTAGCATGTTAGCCATTAGTTTCTCAGCAATGAACACCATCATGTTGATGCAGACATGTGAAAAATTGAACATTTGCTGTCGGTAAAAGGATAATGCTGCACTTACGGACCCGAGGATGCAAATGGGGATTCCGATAAGCCATGTTCGGAATGTCAAGACCTGCAATGTGTTATCATCTGTTGGTGGGACTGTCAACCGAACTTGCTCGATCGGAGAGTCATCCAGAATCGAACCTGAAAGAAGAGGAGAGCGAGGAAGAAGTTGAAAAAGAATCATGTAAGGATGACAGTAAGAAGTCAAAACGAAAGATGTCAGGGCATATCACCTTCTTCATCGGCCATTTGGTAGGACTCCTATTAGAGAATAAGCTGTATATTGAGCAGATTTAAAGGATGAAAGCATCTCTAAATATAGTGGAAAGGATTAATTGTCCAACCATTAATAGAAAGAGTTGTGATTCCATTGCCAAATATACTATGATTAGTTTTAAAGGTGTCGGTGTGGCTGTGATAGTTAAGGGAATTAAATCTGTCAGTGATCCCAAAAAAAAAATGTAAAAAATCGTGAACTGGATAGTGGGAATATTCTATATTAAGTGGATTGGCGTTGGTACATTATTGCTTTCAAAATCTTTTTTCTCTTTTTCTCACCTGGTTATTGATGGCAACGTCAACACCGGAATGGCTGACGAGGAAGAAAAGGAGAGGAAACGAGGTGTGAGGCGATTGGGAGAAGATATTGGTTCATGCAAGCTAATATTTCATTCCTCAGAAAGGTGTGAGGCGATGGGGAGAGCAACGAGGTCTTTCTTTTTTGTTTTCTTCTAACAATTATTTTTTATTTATTTACACACACGTTTCCCTGTGCCTCGAGCTCGCCCCCTCCAACAATGTCATCGCCGCCGCGGCAGTGCCGCTACCGACGCTCCCGTCGTTGCGGCACCTCTTGTGCCCCTCAGCGCTTTCGCCAAGGGAAACGTCTTCTGGCACCCCGAGCACCGGTGCACCCTGCCGCCACCGGAGGCGCTTGCGCTAGTCGTGGAAGAGCCCGAGGCGAGGCTTCCGATGGCTGGCCTTGTGCCCTCCCAGGGCCTGGTACGACCCGAATGCCTTCCGTCCGGAAGGCCTGTACTCGAGCTTCCCCGGCGGTGCCGAGTCGGAGGACAACAATGGCAGTACCGGGCCCTCGCCCGAGGAGGCAGAGCGCCCCTCCTTTGTCGGCGGGTGATCGAAGCGGAGGGAGAATCACGTATCAAACCTGAAAAAACGAAACAAGCACAAAAAAAAAAAAAAAAAAACATATTGTGCATAATAACACAGATTTAACCTCTTTTCATTCCATTCATAGTATCAAAATACAGAGTAAAACGCTTAATCACAATCATATATTATAAAATTAAAGTACAACTCTAAGAAGTTAATCACACATCCCACTAGATAAGATAACCTAAGTTAACGAGGAGGATTAGATGATAATAAACTACATAGTGCCGTTAACCGACGCTGGATTTGGATGACAACACGGTAGGTTTTCGGCACAGCAGTCTTTACCTTCGCCAATAAAAAATATTAAAATAATCATTATAAACAACATAAAAAATAAATAGCATCACACCAGCCATCCTTCGCACGTTACTATTTAACAACTCATACTCGTTGTTGTACTATGCGTACCATTTTATAGACAATGATTCGACCTACTTCCTCTCAAAAGCCAGCCCACCCGTGAGCTGGTGTGGTGCTAGCCCACCCATTACCGGCGATAACAACGTGAGCCACTTCGTGCGATGTGCTAATGTTCAGCGTCGGTCCTATGGGTCCTGCATCATTAGCCAATGGTCATGATTGATCGGAAACCTCGTCTCTGAAGTGGAACCTCATGGTCGACAGCCACCACGTCGTCTCCGTTGTCTGCCCACGTCGCGTCCGGCAGATCTCGTCCTCACCATCGCGACAACAGAGAGAGGGATTCAGCGCAAGAGCAAGTAGAACGAGTGAGTATCATTCTACTTTCGTGAATAGCCAGCCCACCCGTGAGGTGACAGTGCTAGCGACAACGACGTGAGCTACTTTCGTGCGATGCGCTAATGTTCAGCGTCGGTCCTACGGGTCCCGTATCATTCGCCTCGCCAATGGTCCTAGTGATCGGAAACCTCGTCGTTTCTGAAGTGGAACCTCATGGTCGACAGCCACCACGTCGTCTCCGTTGTCTGCCCACGTCGCGTCCGGCAGATCTCGTACAAGCACAGACAGCCATCACGAGATCCCTCACACCCACCCGTGAACTCCGTCACGTGCACAACAGGGCGTGGGGGACCGCGGCTACCGAGAGGTGGCGGCGTGCGAGCCGCTCCAGCGGGGGATGCGCAGCCACGGCAGCGCCCGGTCCACCGCGCGGAAGGTGCCGAGGGAGGGCGGGTTGGCGAGGACGGCGTCGATGGCACGGTGTCCTTCTCCGTCGCCATGAACGCGTACTCCGCCCTCTTCTCCTTAGATCACGCCTCCATTGTCTGCACCAGCTTCGGTGCAATCCCCCTTAGTCTTAGGATGCCACTCGATTAGATTATATTAGACTAAGGTGCAATCCCCCACGCCCTGTTACGGAGTTCACGGGTGGGAGGGATCGACCTGCGGGACAGGGCCCACGTGCGGGCGTTAACGGGTGCGTGTTCACGGGGGAAAGAGGGACGGCGAGGAAGTATTAAAGACAGTGACAGGGAGAGCGGCTCGCACGCTGCCACCGCTCGGGAGCCGGGGTCCCCCACACCTTGTTATAGAGTTCACGGATGGGATGGATCACGGGACCTGCGGGACAGGGCCCACGTGGTCATTCACGGGTGGGTGTTCACGGGATCACGGGCGAAGGTGGGACCGCGAGGAAGGTGCCGCGGGAGGTTGTCGATGTCACGGTGTCCTTCTCCGTCGTCCCACGGGACCTAACGATGCCACTCGATTATATTAGATTAGATTAACCTGAGGTACAATCCCCGTCCGTTGCGGAGTTCACGGGTGGGAGAGATCACGGAAACTGCGAGACAGGGCCCACGCGCGGTCGTTCACGTGTGCGTGTTCACGGGATCACGAGGGACGGCGAGGAAGGTGCCTAGGGAGGGCGGGTTGGTGAGACGGTGTCGATGATGTCGCGGGGAAGAACTCGGTGGCGGCGAAGCGGCGGCGGTACAAGGCCTGGGCATCGGCGGGGGTGAGGCGGAGGATGGCGACGCGTGGGGGAAGGGAAGGCGGTGGGGGCTAACACGGGGTGCACCGGGATGGCGGGGGTGCGGAACTTGGAGTAACCACACCGCCCAGTGAAGAGGCGGAAAGATGACTAGTTGTCCTTCTCCGTCGCCATGTACGCGTACCCCGCCCCCTTCTCCTTAGACCACTCCATCCACTGCACCAGCTTCAGTACGAGCCCCCTTCGCCTTAGATTAGTATTAATGACAGTGATTAGTGTGATGGGGGAGATTAACGTGTGGTGAGAGTCACCGGCAATATGGGGAGCCGCGGAGGTCCACCTTCGCATAGATGGCGGCGGTGTGATGCTTCGACGGTGAGGGTAATAATAAGGCAAGGGGGGTGCCTCAGGCCACGGTTTTGATGCACCCGCGGAAAAGCCCAACGATCTCCTTCTCCGGTCCGCTAACCATCTCCACCACCTTTATTAACATTATGATTGTGCTTCTCCGCATACGCAAACTTACTGAGGAGAATAAGATCACAAAAGGATGTCCAAAGTGCGTTAACTCAGAAACAGGAGATGATTGGAAAGAATGGAACACAAAAAAAAAATAAGAAAAAAAGAGAAGGAATACGGACCAGCGTGAGGAAGGAAGGGGAGCGGCGGACACGGCAGAGGGGATCGAGGAGGAGGTCGGTCCCGCTGCGCGTCGTACCCCCTGATCACCACGACAGCCATAGACTCCACCATCCTTATATGGCAGCCAATTATAACGGTGGCGTAAGTAAGGGATGATTCAAGTGTTTCTCCCTCTGTCCTCTCACCTCGATCACTTAGTATGCAGCAAGCAAAGAAGAACAAACAGAAACATGCCGCTGCAGCTTGTGTCTTCAGATAGATACGTATGTATCTAATCTTTCCCAAGTAGGGGAAGTAAGTGATGCCAGTGGAACTTCTCTCTTATTCAGAAAAGAGTAGTTGGAATGAAGTGAAGGGCAGCAATGGTGGGGGGCTCTTTATACTACTTTCCTTTCCCTGGTCGGTTGAGAGAAAAGAGATTGGGAAGGAGAAGGTATGGGGTTCAGTCAGTAGTTGGGACGAGGTGTGGAGGTGCGGTTACTCTCTCCGTCCCTCTTTTTATATATAGCAGCAGCTCATCAGTAACAGAGCGAGAACAGAAAAAGACCAGACTGAGAGAGACAAAGAGTGCAGTGTGCATATACATGGCTGTAATAGATGCACAGGTAGAGGGGTTGAACTTCCAAATGGAAATGGCGACTATGGCTGCGCGGTCCCTATGCTTACTTCCTGTGTCCAAAATGGAAATGTCATGGTTATTCCGTTCCCACGTCCATAATAGCATATTCGAAGGATATGATGTGTATCTACATATATACGTATATAGAGATACGTTATGTATATACATACATACGTATATAGAGATATGTTACGTATATAGAAATATGTTAATCGGGGAGGGATGAAGAGAGGTCAATGTAGTGTTAAAAAATTTTAGATAAATAATAAAATATTTAAAAATAAGTATTAAATTTATTTATTTTTTTTATGTGAGTTAAAGACTCATATTTTTTTAGGACAATATATAATGTCTCAAGTTATGTTTTCAATCAATCCATGACTCAAAAAAAATTGATGGAATTAACTTACTAGAAACTCTATTCAAATTATGCATAACTATCATCATAGCTTTCTATCACATTGAATCAGGTACAAAAGAATAACATATCATGCTCTTAATAATATCCATAAGAATATAATTTCATCCGATTGATAATAGAATTATAACATAATCATCACTCTTTGGATCTTTGGAAGATGAAGCGATTAAATATTATACAAACAATGAACCATGACCAAATGTTAATCGGAGTGACAAGCGATACAATTGAACTAACACTGAATATAATTAGTCAATTAATTAATCTTACCTATGTTTTTTTAGATATACACATGACAACATCTACTGGTACAAGAGTCCAATAATAATATATATATATATATATATATATATATATATATATATAATAATAATAATAATAATAAAAATAAATCACTAATCTCATGCGGAAGAATCATTCAAGAGAAATCAATTAAATTGTTTTGGTTTTATATCAAACCATAGCTCAAGAAAAAGTCAAAATCATTATGATGATAGGTGGAATTTGCTAAACCATATATAGCTCACCAGGATATAAAAAACAGTTAGTTCTGGAAACATAATTGTTGAATCTAGTATTTTAATGATGAAACCAATTGATAATTATATTTATGTTTAATTGTATTTTGAGTGATGCAGGTCTACTCGATCAGGATTAGACAATTAAGACAGGAGGAATTGACGTTGCGCCGTGATCTCATCAGGATTAGACAATTAAGACAGGAGGAATTGACGTTGCGCCGGAGGAGATCACGTTAGAATATTGGATGGCAGAAGGCTTCGGACGTCGGGCATCGGGCCAAGAGCGGAATTGCGCTAAGGATATCGGCGTTGCGGAGGTCAACCGCCGATTGGGCAACAAGCCGCAAGAGAGGACGATGCGCCGAAGAATCGGACGAAGCGCCAACCAATGACGTGCCGGGCAACAGAATGCCAATTCGTTTTATAATAATTGTCTAGATCGGAGTAGAGTGTTTGCTTGTGTGTGCAAGATTAACTACGATAACGACAAAGACATAAAGCAAAACAAAGTGTCGGAGTCAAGCACGAAGGATTCATTGCGAGTTTGAGAGTTCGACGGAAGTCCGAAGGTTCGTCGGGAATGCTGCCGGAACTAGCCAAGAATGAGTAGTAAGCTTGCCGAAGGGTTTTTCGGAAGCTCGTTGGAAGGTTCGTTAGAAGTTCGTGGAGCTCGCCGAGAAAGATCGAAGCTTGCCGAAGAAGCTCATCGGAACTCGCCAAGATCAAATCGTGAAGTCTAGGAGCTTAGCGGGAGTCCGCAAAATGGTTTCCGAGAGTTTATCGGAAGACCGTCGGAAGTTCACCGGAAGCTCGCTGGAAGAAGTCTTGACTTACGGACTTTGTAATAGCTTAGAAAATGTCTTTAAATTTGTAGTTAGTACGTTAATTAGGGTTAAGATTAGGTGTTAATCTTATAACCCAAGTAGGGGCCAATTGGGCCCGAGTTCGGACTAGTTTGGGCCAAGTTTGGAGCCCAACCGGTGAGCTGAATTGGCCTAGGCGGTGACACCTCCTAGGTTGTGCGGTTGCACCACCCAGCACCCGAGCACTGGGCGGTGGCACCGCCAGCATCGGGAACATAAGAGAATTTAAATTTTTGGAGCCCAAATTTGAATCCCCTTGAGGCCTATAAATACCCCTCAAGTCTCAGCTGAGAAAACAACTTTTTGAGCTGCAATTGTTTGAGAGAAAGGTCTTAGAAAAGTGTTTGCTAGTCTTGTTTTCAATTTGCTAGTGTTCACCTCCTTCTTTCTTGCTGAAAATCTGTAAGAGAGTGAACTGCTTATAAAAAGTTATAAGAGGGGTATTTGCCCTTCCATTTCAAGAGATTTGCTAGTGGAAGGTGGGAGCCTCATCGAAGAGGGGCCTCGCAAGTGGATGTAGGTCATTTGACCGAACCACTGTAAAATCGGCGTGATCTCTGGTTTGCATTTACTTATTGTCATTTACATTACTGCAAACCATTTGCACTTTAATGCTCTACTTCTTTGTCTCAGTCTTACTTATCTCTTCAAGTTAAAACGCAATTGAAACAGTTTCAAACGAAAACGTTACTTTTATCGTACGAAGTTTCCGAAAGTATTTAAATCGTCAAAAGTTTATCACACTTTACCGCTGCACTAATTCACCACCCCCTCCCCTCTTAGTGTCGCTCCAATCCTAACAATAATTACATGAACTTAGAGTAAATTTATTGGGTTTAAAAAAATCAAATAATGTGAATGAAGGGATGGTCATCACAAGAACTTATGTCTATAGATTGAGTTAGATGCTTCTATCGATAGATCATGCATAAACTTTATTCGATAGATCATGCATAAACTTTATTCAAACAAAATCATAAGAGACTTCAATCGTAAGTTCATACTTAAACTTTATTCAGACAAAGTCGTAAGAGAACAATCTTACCATGATATGGATGTTCAAATCGTAATATATCTTTTCTTCATGATAAACTACACTTAATTCTTATTGTAGATAAGATAGGTCTTGAGGCACATATTCTTTTAGGAATTTAAAAGTTGGGAAAGCCATTGAACTGAGAGAGATAACAAAGACCTTGTCTTTTAAAGGCATTTGTTTATTCATTTCTTTAGTTTTTGAGATGTGTTCTTGCTACATATAGATAGGCATACTCTCAACCAAAGTCATAAGACACTTCAATCGATAGATCATACTTAAACTTTATTCAAACAAAGTCGTAAAAGAAATATCTTATCATGATATCGAAGTTAGAATCTTAATATATATTTTCTTCATGGTAAACTATACTTAATTCTTCTTGTAGATAAGATAGGTCTCGAGGCACATTCTTTTGGGAATTTAGCAAGTTGAGAAAGCCATTGAACTCAGAAAGTTAACCAAGATCATGTCTTTTAGAGGCATTTGTTTATTCACATCTTTAATTTTTGAGATATGTTCTTGCTACATAAAGGAAGGCATACTCTAAACCAAATCTCTTGTTTTGCTTTTGTTGCATCTCCACATCACTAGGGTGATACATGTGACGTATGTATCAAGATTTTACAAGCTAGCATCTTTGACTTAGCACCATGTTAAGATCACATCCAAGTACCCTTCTCTAGCTGCAAAGGCTAATATCCAATTCTTATCATGATGCTTGTTAATTATCAATCTTAGAAAGAAACTATGCTTCTTATATGTAATCGCTTGTTTCCTCATTGAGTTTGTGTAGCACTCCTTCGAAGTGGTCGAAGCTACTAACTGAAATCCCCCCATCGAAGAATCTGAACTCTCAAGTGGCACACATACCATTCAATTCACAAGCAAAAGCGAGGAAGCAATGGATAAAGAAAGTAAAATATGAAAGAAGGGTCATGATAGGTTGTTCAAAGGACCCCTTCCTTCTTTGTACATGTTATGTACTAATTTATATCAATAAATATGTTCGTCTGATTTTACCCCTTCTTATGAACATACTCTTATTCGCGTTTCTATATATTCGCTTTGCTACAAGAGAATAAATTGAGCTAATATTTTTCCTTTTAGTGGTGTTGAAAACACTAATATTGTAAGTACCCCTGAGGGAAATACCGAGTGTTAAAGAGTGTTGTGCGGTGAAAAGCTGAATTGCTAAACTCGATGAGATTTGTAAATATGCATTTCCAATTTAGCCCTTATATATATGGGATGGGTGAAACGTTATCTTGTTAAACTAGATGAGATTAGTCATTTACAGTCTTTTAGACTTGTATTGTTAATCTCAACGATCATTCAATATTTTTTTAAAAATTAGTAATTCAAGATTAATAACCGTGGGCTTACATATAATGACAAATGAATGCCTTCCATGGGTTTGTTTACTTGTAATGATAAATAAATAGCTTCTTGTACGGGTTATTTTTATCTAAATCTCTTATTTTGATGTTATTATATTGTTTTACTATGTCGGTGTTGCTGAGATCCGATAGGTTAAGTAAGATTAAAAAAAAAAGCAGGATTAGAGGAATAATATTTTTGAGTATTTATTGCTTGCTTCTTTGTCACCACACCATTAGGAGAAGTGAATTCCATTTTTGAGTATTTATTGCATGCTTCTTTGTCAAAAAATTTGTTTTTGTTGCACCGTATAAAAGTGATAGGGATCCCTTACGTTCTTAATAAAAACAATATGATATTTTTTTTATTTTTTTCTTAGAAAAATGAGATTGAACAAGCAAAGTATCTATTTTAACAACTGAAACAAGGAAAATTATATTGTCTTAATAACTGAACCATAAACAATAACATCCTTCCAACAAATTAATGGTAGTCACCAACCGGCTTGATCAAATTTAGTGATCGTCTCAATTGATCACAGGACAACCTTCTACAACAACTCCTGATGCTGTAGGACAATGAGCCAAGGGACAATGATCATCCATCTCCAACCCCCACCAATCAGGTCCATATACACCTCGAGATTGAAGAAAAATAATAACAAAAATGGTCAAAAAAGTTGCTCCGGAATCCAATCCAACCGATAACACATAATTATAATGCGCCCACCATCCTTTAAACTTTCGAAAGACAAAGTAGTTAAATATTAAGCCAACTATGAACCATGACCAAACGTTAATCGAAGTGGCAGGAGGCACGATGGTACCAACACCGAATATAACTGGCCAATTAATTAGTCGTATCCATGTTTTTTCTGGGTATAGACGTGATAACATCCACACTCCCACTGGTGCAAGGAATCCAATAATAATGAAGATAAAGATGATGGAGTACGTACCATGAGGATAGAACATTCTAGTTGGACCTATAACACCCCATGTGACTCCTAATGCAAATGACTTTTTTTCCCAAGGGCATGTCCAAGGACTTCCCTTGGGCAATAATTCTGGATAACATATATTCTTTACTGAGTATAAGAACCACCATCCAATGCTGAAGCTAACCACACATGCTAGTAGACTACCGAGAATCTACATGTAAAGAAAGCATATTGGATGGTAAGTGCAATATAATAATGTTAATGAATTCAAAAACTAGATTTGCAAAGAATATGCCAATATCTGGTACGTAATTTGTGATGTATCTTAATTTTTAATTCTTTGCATATACCAGCTAGATGAGGATATAACGCAGTGGTCCAGAAAATACCTGTATCAAGAACATTACTTTTGGAGGAATCTTCATGTAATGTGCTAGCTTCAGTTGTACGATGAAATATTTTGCCGTATCAAGTGCAGTAGAGCCGTATGTTGCGAATGCTATATTTGCAATAGGTTTACCCGATTGCAAGTACCCAATTATGACCTCAAAAAAAAGCTTAGTTGTAAATCCCTGAAATATAATAATTATTATATTAAGCTGGATGAGAAGAAAAATCTTTACAACGTTGTCTCAATATTCATCTTACCTGACCTGTCGTAGCTTCCATGACACATTCTGGAAGCAAAAATATAAACACCAAGGCACAAGGTAATAGAACTCCCCAATAGCGAAGCTGAAGTTGATCGTTAAATATTTCACATACCAAGATGGAAAATCCCATCATGGAGAAGAGTAGAGAGTAGAACCACCACCGGGGAATGGACTCATAATTTTGTTTCATCAACCTCAGGTGAACATCTTGCATTTGGCGCCGATATGAATCGACAAATTGTAGCCATATCGATCTGCTTGACACCAGGAGAGAACTATCTAAAGTTATCACTGACAACAAGATTATAACATGCAGGACTAAGGTAATTATTTCAACCATAAAAACAAGAGCACACTAATTGTACCAAAAACAAACATTACAATGAATAATTATTTACAAGATAAAAAAAGTTACAGTTCCTACCTCCCATAGAAGAGAGCAACATGAGAGATGCTTGACGTCAAACTAGCCAAGGTAAAACCATAACTAAGCATAAGGGAAGCACTGAAGTATAATTTCGAATAACTGTTGTATGCTTCTTCGTTGAATGTGAGTGACTTCTCATCTAAAACCCGCGACACGTTGTAAAATTGCCCATGGACATCAAAAATACTTGTTGAAAAAATAGGAAAGCGTTTGGCATCGTAAACATTATTCCAATAAGATAATGGTAGCAGAACATAAAGAATGATAATGAATCCAACCATCGTGTTGACTATCACAAATGCAGGAAGTGCCAGTGGACTGCCCACGTAGGATGACATGGTTATCCAATCCAGTGCAAAGGATCCGATGCCTAATCCATTGAACCCAGAACCAATTTGCTGCGCAGTTATCGAGTCTTTCCATATCCAACAAACGAACGATAGAGCCGTGATAGAGGGAAAAAGGTAAATAGGAACAATGCTGTAGGTAAAAATTACAACGATAACTATGATCAAGAATTGATATCGTGACAATTTTCCCTTGACTCTTTTCTCCGGCTCGTGTAACGTTCTGCCAGTGAAAACAACGAAGACATGTTAAATAAATAAATTAAAAAGTCTCTTGTCTTTTGCATTGTTTACAAGAAGAGGAACGCCACCTAACCTGTAGAAGGAGACGTCTACTAGAGTCGAAGGCCACCACATATAGGGCGAGTCCACTAGCAACTTCGTGAATATGCCAGCAAACCCATATCCGAGAAACTACACACCACAAGGCATTTAAAGTCATTATTTCTTGACCGGAAGTAGGGAAAGATCAATTGGAATTAACTAACTAGACCATCGAAGAATAAATAAATCATCGAAGAATAACTTACTAACCAAATCATCAGAATTCAGCAACCATATTATTTATTACCTTTTCTTTATAAAATAAAAGAATAAATAATGATTTTTTTTTTTAATACCAATTTCTCGATACTAGAAGAAGAAATCACCTGAATCGATAGCACCAGCAGCATGGCCGGCAGTAATGGGATATCCTTGTGGTAGAAGATCTTGGACATGGATAATATTTGGAAGCCGGCAGAAGCACTTTCCGTGCCAGCCAGCATGGTGGTCACCACATGTTCTTTCAAGTTGAAGGGTCCCGGATTCAACGAGAAACTCCAGTTTGTGTATGGCATCCTCACCACTTTGTTTGGTAGCATATTAGCCATTAGTTTCCCAACGATGAGCACGATGATGTTGATGCAGACTTGTGGTAAATAGAACATTTGCTGTCGGTAAGAAGATAATGCTGCAATTACGGACCCGAGGATGCAAATGGGGATTCCGATAAACCATGTTCGGAACGTCAAGACCTGCAATGTATTATCATCTGTAGGTGGGACTGTCAACCGAACTTGCTCGATCGGAGAGTCATCCAGAATCGAACCTGAAAGAAGAGGAGAGGGAGGAAGAAATTGAAAAAGAATCTTTTGAATAAGGATGACAATAAGAAGTCAAAACGAAAGATGTCAGGGGTATGTCACCTTCTTCATCGACCATTTGGTAGGACTCCTATTAGAGAATAAGCTGTATGATGATCAGATATAAAGGATCAAAGCTTCTCTAAATATAGTGGAAAGGATTAATTGTCCGACCATTAACGGAAACAGTTTTGATTCCGTTGCCAAATATACTTTTATTAGTTTTAAAGGTGTCGGTGTGGCTGTGATAGTTAAGGAATTAAATATGCAAAAAATCGTGAACTGGACGGTGGGAATATTCTTCTATACTAAGTGGATTGGCGTCGGCACATTATAGCTTTCAAAATCCTTTTTCTTTTTTGTCACCTGGTTATTGATGGCAACGTGAACACCGGCATGGCCGACGAGGAAGAAAAGGAGAGGAGGAAACGAGGTGTGGGAAGCAAGGGATTCGGATTGGGGTGGGAGAAGATGTTGGTTCATGCAACCTAATATTTCCTTCTCTCAGAAAGGTGTGAGGCGATGGGGAGAGCAGGGAGGTTCTTTTTTCTTTTTCTTCTAACAATTTTTTGTTTTGTTTTACACACACGGTTAATTAAAGCCTGTAGAGAAAAGGATACTTAAAGAGAATTCCTTGCTAATAATAGAATATTGATCCTCTTCCGAATTTGTATTATTGTGTGCCTCATTCTATATATCAAAATATTTTAAAATCTCAATTAATGACAATAATTCCATAAATCATCAAATTATATATATATATATATATATATATATATATATATATATATTAGACACCACTATAACTATTCCGAGGATAGCACATAATTTAATACAAATGCATGCACGATCATTGCTCGTACACCTTATCCTTTCTAAAAAAACAATTGATCATAAATTTTCAAATAAAAACTATAGGATTAAGGTTTATTTTAACTCTTATATTTCTTTATGATAGATCACTTAAGTCTTTATAATTTACTCGTATCTAAAATAACTTTTATATTTTAAAAAACATAGCATATAAGTCCCTTACATCAAATCTAAGTTAACGGTTAGAATCTACTTATATGATATACTGGTTCACAATAAATTATTAATATAATAACTTATATAATTTAAAGAAAAAAAGGATTATCGAAGACTCACAATAGGAGGAAGAGGGACTAAGAGACCACTGCATGCATAGCATCGGATTGATCGACGCACATCCACCTGAGGTAGGATCGAAAGCACTTAAGCTCGTCGTCATCATCAGAGAGGCTACGTGCATATGATGCCTTGCTAAGCAGTAACGACTTGGTGCTCTTGTTGATGGTCACTTCCACGATAACGCTTCCTCCCGTCATTGATGATAGTCTTAGTTTTTTTTTAACTTAAATTACATATGTCATTATATCAATATTTTATTATGAGTCAACATGTCATGAAAGAAGACTTTGACATTTATTAATTTTGACTTGACAAAAAGGGCTTATATGTTATATTTTTGAAAATATATAGTAAGTTTAGACACGAATAACCCATAAGGGCTTAAGTGGTCCATGGCCAAAACCACATGGGCTAAAATGGATCTAACTCTTTTTTAAACTTAAATTATATATATCATTATATTAATAGTTTATTATAAGTCAATATGTTACGTAAACAGACTTTAACATTTGTTAACTCAGATTTGTCAGATGGGGCTTATATACTATGTTTTTTTTAAATATAAAAAGTTATTTTAGACATAAATAAATCATAAGAACTTAAGTGGTCTAAAATGGATCTTAATCCAAAAAAAAAAATTGTATAACATGCTACTTCTTAACAAGTTCTAAAATACTTGACAGTGCAATCATATTTTGTGTATTTTGCAAGGAGTCGCAATCTCTTTCCCAAGGCATGTTGGAACGTTTGATTTCTCAGCGATGCTTCATTTGATGATTCTGGTAATTCCATGGATAACACTGGTTTCTCCTTTTTCAGCTTCTAGCACGTTGTGAGAAGCTAACCAAGGAGTCTTTCTTTGTTTGTTGTTCTCATCCATATTCTCGACCGAGTTCGTTTGTGTTTGGGTATGTTGAACTGTATTTTCTTGCAATTGCATTGTCTGAGTGAGACAGTAGTTATGTTTTCTGTACTTTATTTTATTTCTTCTGTTAATGCGATAGAATGCGCCATACTGTTTACAGTTGTTATACTTTTAAATCGTATGAAACACAAACGAACGAAGACAATGTGTTTCACGGTGTTGTGGTCATCGTCTCGCATGGGATTACGTCCATGAGTTGATTCCAGAAAGCTTGTGATTCTGATTGTTTGCCATGAGAAGAAAAAGAAGGAAGGCAGAAGCAGATATTTGACATTGCAGTGGCCAAAATTTTAGCCTCTACGGTTTCCTTACGAGTACGTCCATAGAATTTGAGGAATCCCAATCTGGTCGGATGTCAGCAGGGAAAAATGTCCTTCGGATAGTTATGTTCTTTGTTTTCATAACATATTAATGTGTTTGCTTGTCATGATCTTTATCTAGAATTCAAGTTCGAGCTATGTTATGGCATTCAGACTGAGAGTTACCAAGCAGCCACGAAGACAAATGGAATGGAAATGCTGGCTTGTTTTCTTTTTCTTTTCTTTCTTTCTTCTTTTCGAGAATGACTTGTATATTCATCTTACCCGTATAAACAAAAAGCTGTCGATCAATGATACCCAAAAACAAATGCACGATTTGAACAAGAAACTGAAATTAACGATCGATCATACACAAGTAGCCTCATACGCTCGATTGTAAAAATTTATAAAAACTCGGCACCTCCGTGCCCTATGGGTTACTCACCTGATCACACTCGGGAATCTTCAGAATCTCTCCGGGGAGATATCGTGATGATTCTGGGAATTCTTCAAAAAAGGACATACAAGCAGAAGAAAATGTAACGGTGATCAGCCAACTACTTCTTCGGCTGCACTGCACGATATTCTCTCTCCGTAATGGACTTGAATCTTCTATCTTCGTCCTCTGGTACATCCATCCCTTCTTTAGGGGGGAAACCGCAGATTCTAGCAAACAACCACTGGTCAATGACACCACAATTAATCGCGTATTTGATTGTGTGCTCCAGGTAACCCTTATCGGTGACCAGATGAGGCTGCACCGTAAGCATTCTCAAAAGTGCTGAAAGACGAGATACAAAGAAATTGATGTCATCATTCCCAGATGAATATGATGAATTAGTGCATATCAAAGCAGGATCTATAATCTGTAAAATGTTCCAATGATTCGAATAGGCAGGCTTGAGATACATGTTTTAACCGAGACAAGATCCTGTGAAGCGGCTTGAGTTTATAAACAAATTACAACAATGCTTTAGAATCATAAATTTATGTTCTCCTATCGCCAGTAGGACATCATGTGCTTCATTCTAAATCATATAGCAAAAGAAAAGTGCCATATAGGACATGATGAGCTCCCATCTAAACTATATGAAGAGAAAAAGAAAAAACTATATGCGCCACGATCAGGTAACAGGTCAAGAATTCATACCAGCAACGATGGCATCACCGGCCACTGACATGTCACCGGTGAAGGGAGTAATAGGTGGGTCTTCCATTCCATGAACCCATCCATTATCCTCCGCGGTGTAATAGTGTATTTTAGAAGTTCCATTGGTCACAAACAGGACCTTGAGATTTTCATGCCATAGCTGCTTAACCACTTCTGGTTTATGGTGGATAAATTTGGTTCTGTCATTATCGTTAGTATCAAATTTCTCCGAGGGTTCGATGCCACAAAGGAATTCAAGCTCTTGCTTGGTCACCTCAATCATGTCTGCATACCTCCATGCTTCTTGGAGAAATGTTTTGGTTTCTTCACTAGATTTCCACAATGGAAGCGCGAGGTTAGAATCAAAAAATATGACACCTCCAAATTTCTTGGAAATCTTGATGGCTTGCAGAGTTGTTGTTCTTGTACTTTGGTCAAGCAAAGATGATGAGCTAAAATAGAACATTTTTGCCTGCACCCATCAACATCTTGATAAGGTTAAAGAGAATAATGTTTCCTTCACAGGATTTCACTGATGTTAAGCACTTCGATTGAAAATTTAACTAATAATTGTGTGACAACCACAGTAAATAGAAATATTGACAAACAAACTTTGTGAACATACGTCACTATATTGTGTAAGAGAAAAGAACTAAGTAGACATTTTTCCAAGTGGAAACTGACTAGTATGTTTTTTAACTATCTTGTATGAGACATAAAAAGAACAAGAGCACTAAAGCATATGGATAACCATGTGGTTGCACAGAAAAATTTGCAATCCACTCAAGCAGTAAACAGTACTATGCATCCAGCTTCCTGGAAAATAGGTTTGGACTGTGTATAACTGTCGCAGATAATCTTTTCTGATGTAAACGGAAGGAAAAGGAAAGAATGCTACCGATAGACAAGCAGAATTTGAGATTACGATAATCTAAAAGTTGCTACATTGGATATCAAAGATTACCTAATTATAAAAAACTACACAAAATAATGCAGAAGATCATTTTATAAAGTGCATGTACCTCTTTGAGAACATCGACATTGATGTCAGAGATCAAGAAACTATCTTCAGCACAAGGTCTTGTACAGCTCAGTCGTAGGCCACCCCTTTTAGAAATCTTCATATGGGATGTTGCTGTAGATTTTGAACCGTCAAGCTTGACTGATCGAGTCTGTACATTGTTAACATTCAAATAATACAGCATGTTTTGACCATATTCATCATCCCCAAGTTTTCCCATGAATGCAACTCGACCACCTATGGCTGCAAGAGCTACAGCAACACTGGACGATGACCCTCCAGGTGCTCTTACAAATTTATTTGGTGACCAGAACATATCCTTCATCGACTCATGGATCTTGTGGTCTATCAGTCTATTAGCTGGCCTTCCAGAAGGTATAAATGCATATCGTGCAGCTCCAAAGCAGCAAACTAGAGGTGGCCAACCATAAGTATAACTGATATCCTCCCCATCATCTTCTAGTTGCAGCTCCCGCTGTTCACTACCAGGAAATTTTGTCTCTATGAGTTCCTCATGAGTAACGAGTTCTTTATCCATGCTCGCATTCGTTTTGTTGACCTTTTTTGAAGACCTTCGCCTAGTGGCTTTCTTTTCAAGTTTCACCTCCTCTGAGCTTGACGATGAACTAGCTGCAGGTATCAAGATTCAGAGCTGTTTAAAAATATACTTCAAGCCCCAGAATTTGCTCTAGTGGCGACAGTAAATTCTAGAACTTGACCAACTTTTTAACTGAAAACAAAGACATATGAAGCAAAAAGGGAATTATAGAAACTCCGGAAGGACGTTTACCTTTCTTCCGGCCTCTTCTACTAATTTTCTTAGAGCTTTCAGGAGAAGTCACCACGGCGCTCCTTTCTTCTTCATTGGCACTAGTAACCATTTCCATAGAGCTCTTGTCCGCAATATCTGTAGCAACTTTCTTTCTAGAATGTCTTGGAGTCCGTGGAGTCTTCTTAGATCCTTCATCAGTACTTTCTGTACTATTGTTATCTTCCACATCAATTGGTCGAGATTTTTTCCTGGAGACTGCTGAAATACACCACTTCTGCAGTCTTGAACAATTTAGGTGAGAGATACTAGGTTGAAAAATCATAATCTTGCAATCCGTCTGCCCACTGTAAAATCCAATGCATCACTGATCTCACGTACTATCATTTCAAATAATTTGAAGAAAAGTATGTTGTTAAAGGAGCATATAAAAGATTTGTCATCACGAAGAATACATGTAACCAAAAATCCCCGAAGAAACTGGTCAGGAAGCTACAAAAACGTAAAAAAGGAGCCTTGATTTCTACCATATGATGATAAATATGAAAAGCTCTCTTGCAGATGCGTATGTATGTATGTATTACGTATTCGCTACAATCAAATCAGTCATGGCAATAGAAAAGCCCAGCCTTGGACTTGTTGGCGGATTTATGACAACATTTTGGCATATTAACAAAGCACGCCCTCAAGCAAACGATAAAGCCCGGTGTGACTCCTCTGTGCATTTTACATTAATTAGAGAAATGAAAACCCCTTCGGATGCAAATGGATAAAACAATACAAATTCTGACAAAAAGATGCAATACAAGTTCCAATCAACAACAACTTATGATGGTACAAACCAAAACGAAGAGAAGAAGTAAAACTTCTATTTTCCTTTCCCTCAGATTTCCTTGCTGCCAGCAATAGGTACTAACTCATCACTCGAGTATTCGAGAGAACTTACAAGAATGAAGCTAGTAATCCAAATCGTGCTTCACTCGGAGAAAAAAAGGAATCTCCATAAAAAAAAATACAAGAAAATTATTGAGTCTTAAAATTTTTCATTATAGAATAAATTCTCTTGTCAGATATATCCTACCGGTCAAATTTTATAAAATTCAAATGATAAAAGAAAAAAAAATTACATTCTAAATGCAATTATGTTGAAGCAAAACCAAAATTATTCCTGGGGCAGAGGTGGCTTAAGTAATTGAAGAAGGGCGAAATTATGGAGCTAAATACTTGAAACCCTCGAAAGAGGATCAGTGAGAAGGAAAAAACAAGACCTGAGGAAGGGGAGAGGGCATGTTGCGAGGACACACGCCATTATTCAGACAGCTGCTTCCACCTCCTCTGCTATTCTTCTTTCGCAAGCTCAAAAGCTACTCTTCGGGGCGCTCCATAGGGGAAGGTTCTGCGGAGCCGCCATTAATGGGTTTCTCGTAGGGCTATCGGGAACCAAAACCTCAGTATCGAAGAAACATTTCCTTATGAATGAAATGACTATAGTGCCCGTGATATTTCCCTGTAAATACGACCAAAACCTCTGCCTTTCCACCCTCACGGGCCTCATCAGAATCTAAACCCTCAAAGCCAACCATTTTAATTCCCCACGTAAAAAATCCTCTTTTTTAAAGACATTTCATGAAGAGCAATCGAGCCGATTAAAAGCCCCAAAAACGTTTCCACTTTGAGCGGCTGGGAGCCAATTTCAATTATTACGTTCAACTTTGCCGATCGGAGATTCGGGATCGCAGCATCTTCCTTCACGAAGCGTATCCATATCCTGTGTTTCCCGTCAACCGGTCAGAAGACGGATACATGTATCCTTTTCCACCGGTCTCGCCGAGGTTATGCTACATCCGGGTGGATTTGAATTCGTCGAAGATCATCAAACCCCTCAATATTGCTTTAATCTTGTATTCGAATCTTGTGCTCCAATGGCACCGCCGGTGGATCAAACAGCGCGCTTGCAGAGAGAGAGAGAGAGAGGGGAAAGAAGGGGACAAAGATCGGACCTTGACTAGTGTATGACGACGACTCAGCAACCCTCCCTGGTGCTGTGCTCTGCGGCTTCTCGTCGCCAACACTCATTCCTTCGCGGATGGCAAGTCGGATCCGTCATGGGAGCGAATCGGGTCGGGTTGTCATCGGATCCGGGTTGGGATTGTAAGAGGTCCGAAGTCGATGTTGCCCATCCGCATGATCTGATATCCAAACAAATTGGGCCCGCGGTTGATCACGATTGACCCGAACCACATCAGCTCCGATGATGGGCCGGCCCAAATAGATTCCCGAAAGGCCCTCGATCAAATCATGTCATAATCTTGTATTAATCTATTCACTATTTAGAAGTATCAACAATTCTCTGTAACCTTTCGAGGTACGTGCTTCTGTCAGAACACCGCCTCAAAACACCAGTCCAGTGTTTCCTTTCTTCCTTCTGGGCGCTGAGTGTCGTGCTGTGACAGATGGGTACGTATCTGATGGTAACACAATGAGGTTTTTGGTTTCCTTCGTCACGGTCTCGTATAAGCTGTGTCGGTGTCAGACAGAGTGCAGTCAGAGCCAAAACGCACTCTACATGTTTGCCTCCGCATCAAAAAGGAACCAAGTGTCTGGCGGGATGTTGGTCTGCAATATTTGTCATGGAATCCATTGAGGAGCTCGAGGTGGAACGGTGGATAATGCAAGTTATTCAGCAGAAAGTTGGCAATGGCGTTGTATTCCACGGCTGATGCTTAAGATAAGCAAACATGCTTGCATGGCTTCCACTAGAGCAGGACTCCTTCGGCGTCAACGTACGGAGTCAAAAAGCAATGTGGCACAGAAATGTCAAACAAATATAGGTTGGATGTAGCTGATTAATTCTTGCAACCCTTTTCGTTGGGTGATAGAAAGGCTGGAAAAGATATCATATGTGAGAGAAGATGGACATCAAACCCGGTTGGTAAGTGTAGACTATATTAAGCTGCAGAAGAGAGCAATGATTGAGTCGGAATGAGGTTAGAGTTGATACATCGCATGATTGAGCGACTGATATCATATGTTGAACTTCCACCAAATCCGCCCAAACAGCAACATCAAGAAGGACAAATCCCGAACCAAACAAAAGGTTTTCGTAAGGCACAGAGGCAAGAGTGGCTTGGGTTCTTCCTGCAACATGTTGGTTGGAAGGATCACGATCTCATCACAAGCTCTTCTGATGATGAACCGGCCATCACCCCTCGGAGGAGAGATGACTCCATCGTGCTCCAAACTCAAAAGAACAAAAGCAAGCTGCGACAGTTTCTGCAGGGCGCAGTGTGTGTCTGAGAGCTTTGCGCCTCGATGGACGATGTATACACAGTCTGGGCTTCTTCTGCCTCGCCTTCGTACGTCCATGGGAAGAAGCCAGAGGTTGACGAAGCACACTCGTGCGATTTATCTTTGTCCTCTTGCTTTCCCACGAGTGCTCACGTAAACGGTAGTACTGTTCGAGTTTTATGCATAGTTTTACATCGGTATGCAATGATGAGGCGAGAGAAAGAGGCACTGTGGATCGTTACGTCTTGCCTTCTCTTCTCGACGCGCATTTAAGTAAGGAAAAGGAAAGCTGCGTATAGGACGGGGAAAGGGGAGGAAGAAGACAAGAGTGAGGCCCTCGTGCAAAGGGCGCCGTGGCCTGATTGCGAATCCCACCATCCTTTCTGTAGACCCAAAAGGCCAACATATATAACAAATAGTACGTGGCAATCCATTATTATCTACACACACTAGTCTATTCCTCCCAAAATATCTCCACCATTTATATATATATATATATATATATACACACACCCTCTTTCTGGTACGCGAGGGAGTATATTTATACGGTGGTGTACTCCCTTCCCCTTTGCGTGGCCGTACCAATAGGACAGCAGGGATGGATGAGCTCGGTGTGTGTTCGAAGGAGGTAACATTCTCCACTCGTGCATGCTTCTCACGTGTCATTGTCATGGGTCTTAGCGTCTAATCGATCAACATGGCCAAATTGAGGTTGATGTGTGATTGGTGCATGATCTTGGATTTGGAATCCCATGATTTCAGGCCCTTGTTTGGTGCACTGGTGCCAATCATACATCATGGATACAAATTGGACAAGTCATGGGGAAATAGGAGGTCGACATCGCCACACACACGACCTCCTTGTTTGCACATGAACTGGCCTCGAGAGCCACTCGAAGGAGGGCATGAACTCCCCCCTTGTGTGAGCACGTATCGGAGTTCGGTGGCAACAATTGTACGTGTCATTGCCATGGATCATGTAGAAAAAGGAGATCCTGATGTTAAAGCCTCTTGGCTTCATGTGATGATTGATGATTTGGAATTCGGATAAGAGTCCAAAGCCAAATTTGCATTTGCGCTTGTGAGCATATCCATATGGCTTCCTACGGCGACAAATTTTATTGTTTTACGAAGAGATCGATGTATTTTTGTAACATCGAAATCCCCAAATAATAATTTATTTTACTGTTTAAAAAAAGAATATATATATTTTTTTCTTTTAATCCGAGGGTTTGGGAGGCCACACGTGTTGCTCTGTGATTGATGTCAATCATGATTCACGTCGCTGTCCCCGTCATACCATAGAAGAGACCCGTCAAAAGAAACAAAAGTATTACTTGTTGCGTTGATTTTTTAACAGCTTAAGATGTGGAGAATTTGGCGTATAGATTTGGCTTTATTTGTGTAAGAATAAATCGTACATGCAAAAACAAAAATCCTAAAACCTCTAATAAATTTTCTAGATCAACATCTTGTCGGTATACAATTATTGGACTTGGATAGGATGTTGTTCATCGATAGCGAACAGATCCTCATCTTGCTTAATAGTAAATCCAACACCTTACAACTGAATCTTGTTTTTTCTTGTGATATAGTAGCATTAAGAAAGACAACAATTCCAGAAAGATAAACTCTTACTTTAATCCAATCCATCGAATTACTAAGTGTTGTTATTTATCTTTATTTTTCTTAAAAGCACTTTAGATTTGAGGTTTTACATATCTATCGTTTCGACTATCGAAAACATATATATATCACTTCAAAATTTTAGATTATATATATTTTAAATATTTAAAAATTTCATAGATCTCAAGTTTGAGTTCATATATAAATATTTTATGTATAATTTAAAGTAATAAAAAAATTCTAATTTTTTTAAATAAAAATACTGATAATTAATGAATTAAATAGATAAAAATACACCCCGAAAATACTCTTTATCACTTCAACCAATCATTTGGCCTTCCATTTTTTTATTATTTAAAAAAAATGTTAATGTCAAGCTGAATCTCAACATCTCAATTGATAGAAATTAATTGTGATCATAAATTGGGATGGACAAATAGGAGATATATAATGCAATTTAACCTTCATATATTTGAAGAGATCTCTTCTTGCAACGAGTCTCTACTTGACTTGTCTTCTGTGATGAACATGAACCAAGGCCTCCTCATCCACAAAATTGACCACATCAGTGGCTCTCTCTTTCTCTTCTTCTCCCTCTCCTCCGTTTGTAATGGTGGCATTTAATGAGAAAAGGAGAGGACAGGGAAAGGAGAAGATGACAAGGAAGAGCCCTCGTGCAAAGAGACATTGATCGAGAGGCCCACCTTTGGTACCTTCATGCATCCCACACAATTCTTTTACTTCTCCTTTTGCCCCTTTTCCGATCCATGGAGATGAGATGGATTGCCTTGACGTGGGGATCGACATTCCCCCGCTCGTGTACACTTCCCTCTCTCATTTCTTCGACACCCGGAGAACAGAACAGGTTCGTCCTATTGATCCCCAGTAAATGTAATTTCCAGTGGTTATTTCACATCTAAAACGATCCAAGAATTTCGTGAGAAGTTCTGATCTTCTTTTTCTACATGTCCGTGGAAATTAATATCTTCCAAAAATATGGAGCATGTGTTGACCGAGTAATTTGATTCTGAAAAAATCATTTTCAAGTTCTTGTTTTTGTTCGTGCTTGCAGGTGAGAGAGTTCGATGTCCAGTAAAAGGAGTTGTTTATGGCTTCTACAGTGGCAGTCGGACTGACTTCTGAGCGGGGAGAGATTGTTGCTGCAGCAGCTGATCTTTCTTTTTATGCCCTTTCCATCCGTATGTACCAAATTTGATCACCTGAAATGAGATGAGAGCAACGAGAGTGCTGCTTAAATAAGTAGATAGCCATGTCTCTCCACACCTCATCTCGCCATGCTTCAATAATTCCAACCACTTATTTCTCATCACATCTCATGCATATCCGCCGAACGAGTAGCTCACCTTTGTTCCCGTGCATTCATGGAAGTGAGAGAGAGAGAGAGATATGAAGAGAGCACCCTCTGTCTTGCCTCTGCCGATCACATCCCCCTTGGCAATTGGATACAGCGTTCCTTCTTTATCCTGTGAAGATTTCAGAAGAAAGAAGGGCAAAGGGGCAACTACATCTTGGCTGCCAAATCAACATCCAAGGATCTTGTTGGGACCATGCCCTTCCCTCAGGTCACAGTCCTCGCCATCTCCTTTCCCCCACCCCAAGACAAGCAGTCTCCCTCGAGGCTAAGTCCAAAAAAAAAAAAAGAAGAGGATTAAGAGCATCGCCAGGCAATCTATGGTGTCTCGGACCTGCCCTCAGTTTACCATGGAACTGTTTAGGACTTTACAAACTCATCTTTTCCATCTTGCACAAATCACTGTCTTTTAAAGTATATTCAAGAGAGAAACCATAAGATTCACATCTTTGAGCTCCTCCCACACCGCAAAGATTTCTACCGAAAGCTTCCATAGCGAATAGAAGAGCCTCTGAACTCCAAAGGAGTGGTATAGGTCCGAAGAACATGCATCAAAAAGTCGGGTGCCAGAATGATTCTGCGATGGCTAACCAGATCTACTAAACAGGCATGTGAAGAGCTGCGTTTTTTCGTTGTTCCTGTTGGGAGTACTACGCACCACCTTTTCCTCCTCTGGTCCATTGTGGTGGTGACCACGTGCCCCCTAAATTGCTGGTGATCGCTGACAATTCTTTTCCTCCCCCACATCCAAATGCATCAACTCATTATTGAATGTTTCTGTTCATAAGCATCCAAATCTCCCCTGTGTTCACCAAGTGTTTTGGCCTATAAACAGTCTTGTGGTGTACCAAACATCCATATTCCGAAGCAGTGCATCAGCAACATTTGCAGAGGACTTGGATTTGGATAATGAATTCAGCGTTGGACTTCCAACGGATGGGACCTCGGTCAAAGACAGACCTTGGAAGCTGTGATGAGATCTCCCAACTGTTTTCATCTTTAACCTGCTGTGGGGAGATTGTTGTGTTCTCACAACAACAGGTAATTTGCACTTACTGTGGTCTGTGGAGGCCTATAAATAGGCATGCACAAGGAGTCATCTCTCATTCTAACTGCTCTCCGACTGGGTGAGGAGTTGCTCCCCTGGTTGCAGAAATGGTGGTCTTGGCAATGGTTATTGGGTTGGCAGTGAGCCTCCTGGTCACCTGTGGTGCTGTGTTGAGATGGAATGAGGTGAGGTACAGGAAGAAAGGCCTGCCTCCCGGGACTATGGGTTGGCCAGTCTTTGGGGAGACCACAGAGTTCCTGAAGCAAGGTCCAAGCTTCATGAAGAACCAGAGACTCAGGTGAGCTGGAAACAGCTGAGCTAATCTCAACTTTTGGATAAACGAATTCATGTTGGAGATTTGTGTCGAGCGTGCTTCTTCTTCGCTCTTTGGACCGCAGAAATACATGTGTTCTCTCTCTCCACAAACACACACACACACACACACGCACAAAGTAAGAGAGAGAAGAATCACTGGCATATTGGCCGATTCACATGATCTTTCCTGTGATTTAATCTGAGATTTTGGGACATAACACGCTATCAGTGGCTTTTACTGATAAGTGGACATCTGCTTCTCGAACACCATTTCTTTCTATTTGTCTGCTAAAAGACTGCTATAGCTGTTCCTCGAGTACTCCACATTTCTGCTCGCCAGCTTGGATCCCCAGAAATGTTGACATGAATCTTCTCACCTCTGTAGGTACGGGAGCTTATTCAAGTCTCATATACTGGGATGTCCTACGGTGGTGTGCATGGATCCAGAGCTCAACAGGTTCATTCTGATGAACGAAGGCAAAGGGTTTGCTCCTGGCTACCCACAGTCCATGCTGGATATCCTGGGGAGATCCAACATTGCAGCCGTACGTGGTGACATGCACAAGACGATGAGGAGTGCTATGCTTGGCATCGTGAGCCCCCCAGTGATCAGGGACCAACTCCTGCCCAAGATCGATGAGTTCATGAGGTCTTACATCGACAACTGGGGTGGAAGAGTCATCGACATCCAAGAGAAGACCAAGGAGGTCAGCCAGCTTCCTACTCCCATTAATTGCCGGAAGACTCTTTTATCTTCTTCTCTTCTCGAGGCAGGATCACTAGAATCTTTCTTTGTGCTCAGATGGCATTGATGTCGGCCTTGAAACAAATTGCCAGCATCGAGACAGGTCCAGTTTCTGAAGCTCTAAAAGCAGAGATCTTCAGACTTGTTCTTGGTACTCTTTCATTGCCAATCAATATTCCTGGAACAAATTACCATCAGGGCTTCAAGGTAGCCTTCGAATCTCTAAAAATCTTAACCATTTCCTGCTACATATCAAAGCTATGTGAATTCATATGTGCTGTTCCTTTTCGGCAGGCAAGGAAGAGACTTGTGTACATATTGCGGCAGCTAATAGAGGAAAGAAGAGTCTCTGGATACTACCACGATGACATGCTTGATTCCCTCTTGAAGATCGACGACAGCTCCAGAGGAAAACTTGATGATGAACAGATCATTGATCTGATCATTGCCTTGGTCTACTCTGGTTATGAAACTGTCTCGACCACATCGATGATGGCTGTCAAGTATCTCCATGATCACCCCGGAGTCCTTGTAGAACTGAGGGTAAGGCAGAAAAGCAAATGCTCGTGACACCCATAAATCTTCTCTCGTCTTTCTTCTTATCACTTTATTTCCAATTGTAGAATGAGCATCTGGAAATCCGTAAAGGGAAGTCGCGCGAGGATGCAATCGATTGGAACGATTACAAGTCCATGAGATTTACTCGTGCAGTAAGTTACTGATTCCGGCTGAATTAAGGTGTTCTATCAGTGCTCTTACGGAGAGGATGCTTCGTTTCTCATTGTAGGTGATACTGGAGACTCTAAGAATGGCCACAGTAGTCAACGGGGTACTCAGAAAGACAACCCAAGATGTGGCGATGAAAGGTGAGGACAGACAAAATAAGGGAAAAAAACACATGATTTGATTTAAGATGAATCAATCAGTCTGATAGCTTTATAACGGAGAAGGTATGTCTTCATCAGGTTTCACAATACCGAAAGGGTGGAGGATTTATGTGTACACTAGAGAGATCAATTATGATCCTCTCATGTACCCACAACCTTTAAGCTTCAACCCATGGAGATGGCTGGTGAGTAATAATCATAAATGCACATCTATGTGAGATTGAGCAAAAAGAAGATCCATATTCTAAGAGCTAAGCATATGCACCTTGATCAAATGCAGGGCAAAAACATGGACTCACACCAGCATTTCATGCTGTTTGGAGGAGGAGCAAGGATGTGCCCAGGGAAAGAACTGGGGACAGTAGAAATCGCTACATTCCTTCACTATTTTGTAACCCGATACAGGTGTGCTAACTCTCTCATCTTTTGTCTTCAGTAGTTTTCCTTGAACTTGCAACAAAGCATATGTATGACTCAAGGCAAACAACTCCTAATTGTTTCTGATTTGCTTTTGCAGATGGGAAGAAGTTGGAGGGGATAATATACTAAAATTTCCGAGAGTCGAAGCTCCGAACGGCCTGCATATCCGTGTTTGGGACGATTAGGATCGAATTGTACAGAGCATTAGGTAGTTTTTTCGACAAATGATCATCCGAAGAGAAATGTTGCTGCATTTTGTTCTTGAGTTGCTGAGGGTTAGAACTTAGAACTACCCTCGTCCAGATAGAGAGTTACACATAGTTTCTGCTATAAATTTGTCAATGCGAGTATGATCAGTAGGTGAGTCATACAAGATCATGAAATTGTCAGATGACTGAACCAACCGAACTGGTGATGCTTCTGTGTTTGGTTGGTGACCAATTGATGAAGTGATACTGTCACTCAAATCTTTTTCTTGTACAGTGAGCAATGACATGCAGGAGAGAAAAGAGACCTCCAGAGTTGTTCTGCATAACTCACTGCCATGTGAGATTAGATTTTTAGTCCATAACATTTACCCAAAACTTAACTTTCTTCATGGTAAACTTAACTTTACCATATCAAAATTATGTTATGCATCTAAAGGTCTTGATCACAGTTAAGACTATACCATCATCACATAATTCATGCTGCTGGGAGAAGGGTTAGGATATGGCCTCCTTCCAAAGGTGGCAAATCAAATTCCAAAATTAATCTGCATCCAAACTAATGAATGCCCATACTCACTCAATCTCCTGAGCCAAATGGTCTGTTTATTTAAAGAGTAAATTGTGGAAGAGAGAGAGGTGGAGAGACCGTCTCCTAATATTATTTTGGGTGATTCAAATGAACACCTGACCATCATCTGAGCAGATAAAAATGCTCAGTTGGCAGTGCTGCTGCAAGGCATGAAAGAAATGAAGGTGCATGATGTTCTCCAATCTTCAAACACTAGAGATGAGAGAGGATCCACATAACATCGCATGGCTGGTATCAGTACTTTGGAAGGCCATATAAAAGAAAGATATCATGGTTAGGTGATCCATTCCTTTGACAGAATCATGCCTGATTTGATCCATCCTCCGATTAGGTGCCAATCACTTAAAGGACTCTTTTCACTGATACTTTGATGATGGTGATTTCAATGTATAATATGAGCAAATAATAGTAATAACATTTGTTATATATGAGTCTTGGTATCTACCTATGAGTCTTTGAGTTATAAATTCAAGCCTCTTTATATGAGATGGTTTTAAGTTACAAAAAAAAGAAAAAGTAGATAAAGATGGATTTGATATACAAATGAATTATATAAAAGATAATAAAAAAAATCATATCCCTCATGTGTGTAGTAGTCAAGAATCAACATCAAGATCATAAGACAAATAATTTTTATAACCTAATTAATTGAAATATTTTAATTAATTATTTTTATTGAGACATTCGAATATATTAATATTTTATTGCATAAGTAATAGGTTCCATATATAAACCTATGTATGCTATTCAATGTACTATAATTTTTATTTTATTTTTTGTTTAAAATATAATCAATCAAAGTCCATGAAAGCAACTTATAACCATGTGTCATGTCATAATTTTCTGTATGAGTGGTAATGAAAGAGATGCACTTATGTTCCCCCAAGTTGGCAGTTGCTTGTAATCTAAGCTACAGAAGATTCTAAAATGCAGTCACTCCACATTATTCTTATGGTCATCAAGTTGCCTCGTATGTGTACGAATGGGGACCCATTCTATTAAAAGGTAACCCTACCCTCTCTTTGCGATTCCTATTGCATTATATCTTCAAGAATAAAAAAGGGCTTGAATATTCTTATAACTTTTGGAAATAACCTATTTATTGTTATAAAAATTTAGATTTTTTATTTTAAAAAACCCTTAATATTGGGCTCTCTTAATTGATTTTTACTTCAGGCCTTTTTTTTATTAATTTAATAAAAATATCATTCGCCCTATACTAATCGTTATCACCTCTATCGCCATCAACCTTGATCATTATCGTCTCTGTCGCTACCATAGCTTTCTTCACTCAGAGCAACCAACATCACTTGTGGTCTCTTTCCCCTCATTTTCCTCTTCTCTTTCTCTTTCCTCCTCTTTTGCTACTTGCCTTTCTCCATTATTGCTTGTTGCCTTCTCTTCACTCATCATGATGGGTGTAAGTGAGTAGAGCAAAAACAGACGAGGAGAATGCTAATGATGAAGATACTAAAGAGGTGATCTTATTGAGGGAGAGAGACAAGGCTATCGTTTATGGGCTGTGTTGCATAGAGGTTATCTCTTCTATTGGCATTTTTGTTGCTGGCTTACTTACTTACTCACTCCTATTGCAATGAGAAAAGACAAGTGACTAGGAAGGAGGGTATAGAGGGAATAGGAAACATGGAAGAACGAGCGAGGAGAGTGAAAAGAAAGGGATTGGAGGGGGGAGGCAGTGACATATAATGTTGCTTGCGGTGGGAGTAGAAGCAACGACAACAATAACGATGATGGATGCGATAGCGATTAGGGGCAATTGGTAAAGGACGAACGGTATTTTTATTGAATTAACGAAAAAAGAAGTGCTCTTATATAAAAATCAATTAAGGGTGCACCATTTGATAAAACCTAACCTTAAGAGTTTTTTAACGTAAAATATCTTAAAAAATTTTATATTAAAAATGTATATAATTATTTTTATGCATGAATAATATTTTTTTGGAATTGATATGAAATATTTTTTTAGAGTTTTACGATGATATTAACACAAATTAGAGTTTCATTTAATAGTTGATATAGGTAGCCAATGGACATTAACATGTATATATATTTTGTTGTGCCACATGGTTAATCTCTATCACGTCTAGTGTATTTAGTTAGTAAATTCATCCATGGTTATGGTGTCATGCATCAAATTTTGATACGGTTGTGTACATTTGCAATGGAGATCATAAGTGTTGGTGAGAGGACTTCAAAACCAAGCAAAAAATTTCGAAGAATTAATAATAAAAAATTAATATAACATTATATGATCTAATAATAATTGTTATTTAGCAAATTGCTGAGAAGATCAGATTTTTTCACAATCAAATTATAAATTTTTTTGACTGAAAGTCAACTAAATTATAAATTCTTTTATACATCACCTCACCTCAAGTAAACTTTAAAATATAAAAGAAAAAATCTCATTTTTTCTCTCACCTTTTCTACATCCATTACAGATAGTTCATAAACACTTAAAAGCATTAAGATCTAGATATTCACACAAATAAAACTCAAATCATAAATAAATTTTCCACTTTCGATTTCTAATTTTCTAAGGAGTTTAAATGTAATGGTACTCCTCAATCCCCACTAAAACCATTAATTTTGTTCATACAAAATTAGTACCCATTCTACACATGTCATATGCAAATGATGCAATACAAATCCAAGATTAGTACATTATGTAAGAGTATATCAGCACCTCCACCTAATACCACAAACACCCACCCATAGATATTTTGTTTTAGTTTACCTTTTTATTCCATAAATTGGATGATCAACCCATCAAAACAATCTTTTCAATCGAAAGATGTGTATATATTATGAGGATCCTTTTGAGAGAGCTATCACCGGAACCTTGTGATCACATTGTTTCCACTGCTAGGAGGCTCTGTTGCTTTGTTCCCTGTGTGTCCGAAATGAATGTAGCCGAGGGAGTAATTATATCCATACCTCGTCACACAACATTCAATTCAGCTCTCAAATACCATGCAATTTCGCTATCCGGGTGTCCTTCAGGAGATATTCCAGAGATCTCATTTTCCTGTTCCTATCAGGAAAAGGAGCCATTTCCCTGTAGAGAAATAGCGGTGTTATGTGCTATGTCACTGTAGTTTTCCTTGCTGCTTGGGTCACTAGTACATTGCATCATGTTCTGAAGCTTCTTACCTTTCATTCTTCCCCTCCTTTCTCTTAAAACCTTTGATCTTTTGATAAAACTCTCTCTCTCTCTCTCTCGTGTTTATTTTTTTCACAAAGAAAAAAGATAATTTTATTACTTTAGATCTCCATGAGGCCAATAAAAGAGTCTTACCTTTCCTAATGAAATCTACCAACAAATTCCCCTCCCTATGTGAATGTAGAATTCGATAATCCACAAAAGAGATTAAGATACATTAATTATTTATCACGACAAGTCTATACTTTGTTGCTGATATACTTGTTGATGCTCTTTTAAAAGCCATCTCGAGACTACTTATGAGCGATAACCATTATCTTCTTTCTTGTATACCACTACAAAATTAGCTAATTTCTTCCTAACTATATTGATCATCCTAAATTGGTATACATATCGCTCTTGATATATTATTTTTTTTCAATTGATATATTAATATCCTAATGTGCCATCAGTTGATCGAATGGCACATTAAATTTGAACATCGCAAGCTGATATAAACATCAAGACAGAGTTCAAGAGACCAGTTTAATGTATCGCCATGTTACGCGTGACTATTTAATTACACTCCTGCGATTTTTTCTTTTTCGTGTTATAAATACCAATAAGCAAATAAACCAAATAAATTGTAAATGGTTTAGTGTGTTGCTTGATTGCACAGGGAATAATAATAAATAGACACCCAATATTGCAATTACATGCATGCATGCATGCATCCACCGTACCCATCATCCAGAGTTCCTGTTTAACGTGTGACCAGCCTCACGAGGCTCGCGGGGTCAGCCAGAGGAGCCATTGTCTCTCCAACAAATATGAGATTAAATATGACTTTATCAGTGTATGTATATAATATGATTAAAGATTAAAGATTCATTTTTTAAATCGATATTAAGTAAAGAATATTTATTTATTTATTTGCGGTCTAACAGAAAAAAAGCGAAGAGAAAGAAAAAGGGAAGGGAATTAATTTATATGAAGAAGGCTGGTTTCGTTCCGTACGATCATAGGCGGGTGTTACTATGTGTCGATTCACACACAAACTCCCTCGGTGGGCCCGCGACGACCCCCGTGGCACCAATCACCGCTCGACAGCGCGGTCGTCCTGATACCTCTCTGGTTTCTATAAAACCGCCGTTGCCCCTCCCCACTACCTCTCCACCCAACCTCAACGGCCTCGCTCCTTCCCCCTCCTCCTCCTCTCCTCTCTCCTTCCTCCTCTACCTACCGCTGCTGCATCTGCCTGTGTGCTGGTTAGTGTTCGAGGAGCGGAAGAGGAGGTCGATCGAGATGGGGAGGGGGCGAGTGCAGCTGAAGCGGATCGAGAACAAGATCAATCGGCAGGTGACCTTCTCCAAGCGCCGATCCGGGTTGCTCAAGAAGGCCCACGAGATCTCCGTCCTCTGTGACGCCGAGGTCGCCCTCATCATCTTCTCCGCCAAGGGCAAGCTCTACGAGTACTCCACCGATTCCAGGTGCGCGTCCGCCCCGCCCCGCTCTTCCTCTCATCTTCTTCCGTCTCTTGTCCTGGATTCTTTAGAACAAACCCTAAACCGTTCTCCCGAGAATGATCATGGTAGAGAGCATGGGTTTTGACTCATCAACATGTCCCGCTTTCTTTGATGAAGTTAAGCGAAACGATTCTAAGACACAGATGCCTCGAGTGTCGTATGTATCATCTGCTTCCTTGTGTGATTTCATCTCGACCAGGAGATTACGTCTTTTTTGCGTCGAGACCGCCTTTTTAGGCCGGGTGGAAGGGTATGTGGGATCGATTCTTGCTTCAGATGGCAGCAATCAAGCTTGTCCGATTTGGGATGGAGTGCATCCGCCCAGCCGACAAGTTTCATCTCTCAGCCAAAATCGGCTGCCATATATCGGGTTGTGTTAAAGGGAGCCATCATGATCGTACCCCGGGAATGCATATTCGATACTATAAGAAGAAACTTGCTCTTAACCATTACTAATTTTAGCTATCAGATGAAAAGTTTGGAGCGAAACCAAGGTTTTCTTGCCTTTGGCTTCTCCACATATCTTTCATGTTCTGAGGTGAGACCGTCGACCATGAAACGTTGTCATTATTCTAAGCTTTTTGCTCATTTCCCTTTTTGTTGTATCTGATCGCCTATGCACTTTTCTCACTGTGTAGAGTTTGTCTCGTCTTCTCCGCTTTGTGCTGCTGAAAGCAAAACTAGGGTTCTTCGTACAACTTTTGTACGAATGTCCAAAGGCAAGATCTATACGTGAGATGCTCATGTTAATTTTTGTAGGGTTCACTCTCGTTTAACTTCTCTTCAAGGTGCCCTTTATTTCATTTGCTTTCTTCTTTCTTCTTTACATCAATTATCAAAGCCTCTTCTCAGTGTTCTTCTACCATTCACCCATTGCCAAGATTAAACCTCTGAATGCATATTGGTATGTTTTTCCTTCCTTTCTTTTTTCTTCAGCATAACCTTGGTGTCAAAAACATTTAGGTATTTGCTTTAATTACAGGCTCCTATCTGATGCCATCAGATCTGTCTTACGCTATTCGATTTCTCGCTAACTTAGTTTGCAACGGCTTCAACCATGGATCATCAACTCAGCATCATATTTAGCTTCGATCATGTTGATCGTCAGTACTGTTGTAAATCTTCTCCGAGAGAAATGGGTACTTTTCAGCACCTATCCGATCTGTAGTCTAACTAGTAGTCTCTGCTTTCCCATCATATCATGGTGATGCAAACTTCATCGATAGCAGAACTTTTGATTATAAGAAGTTTGCACACAAACATGAATCGTCTATGTTGCAAATTTGCCAAAGAGGATCATCAGTCGGGTGAGATTATAAGCTCTTAGGAACAGAAATTATGAAGTTTCCCTTTTGGGATTTGAGGAAGAAGTTTGATGATTTTAGCGATCAAGCAGGTGATGCAAACTGAGTGGTCTCTTCCCATCATCATAGATAAGATTTTTTGATTTTTTTGTAATTCATTGCTGTTTGCAGCGATACGTCACATGAAATGATATGGGGGCAGAAAAAACAGAAGCTTCGATGAAGTTAAAACAGAATTAATAGATTTGGTTATGAACTTAGATTTAAACATGCCTGTCTCAGCCTTGTGACTGGTGTTAGGAGCCACCGTTAAGCGACACAGTCCTGCACGCAGAACCAAGTGAGCGTCAACTGGGTATTACATCTATTCAGACTATGTTGGCCAAACTCTAACATCATGTTGTCGATAAGAGTTTGTTGGAGACTCAGATTCTTCAGGAGCTTAAGGTCCTGTTGCAATGTTTACCCATGATCGATAGTGATTTTGGTGTCAATGTCTTTAATCTCGGATGTAAGAAGTGTTACTGATGTGAAACTTGTAAGTTAACTGAGGGAAGTCAACAGTTCGATTCAGTCATTTAGGTTCGAATTTTCGGAATAGGTTCTATAATTGTTGTGGACTCTCTTAAATTGAAAATCACTGGGTTGAAGGTCTGGATATGCTATGCTGGCTTCAATTTAATTTAATTTAATTTATTTCTTGGTGAATGAGTTAGTTCTTACTCTTCTCATGGTCGGTCTTCATTTTTATCTTATTATATAAGGTACCATTAAAACAATACAAAATCAGAAATTAAATATTGTTATCTTTTGTAAGTGTTAACATATCATGCTAGATATAAATTCAGTCCAAAAACTCAAGTTACTAGATTATGGATCACAGTTACTTTATGCGAGTATGCAATTCTGAATAATACTACTTAGTACGGGTTGTACCAATCGATCCGTCAATATATATATATATATATACACGAGGCGATATATAGTTTCGTATTGTATTGAGCGAACATCGAAACTTTGATATGGTACGAAATTACATACCAATTCAATTTTTTCAATCCTTAGTCATATGAGACCTTTCGTTTATTCCTTTGGATTTAAACTTAGACTATTTCTTTTCATGTTAAGTAATGATTCACTCACCATAGTCTATCCGTTTACTGTATGACTTATAATCATTCAATCAAACTGTAGCTTGATTGACTCAATTTTTTTTTTTTAGTTTTGACTCATTTGGATCAAATTTTTTCTCTCATCTCATACTATGTCAAAAAAATGAATATTGACGAGTCAATCAGACTAGTCAAGTTTACATATATCAGAACTAGGTTATAAGTCAAACTTAGCATATGTAATCAGATTCTTTTAATCCTTAGTGCTATAAGAATATCCTCTTAGTCCATCTCTCTTATCTCACATGAATATTTCCAACAATCAGGCCAATAAGTTATGGAAGACTTCAACTATTTTCGACAATTGATAAAATTATTGAATTTTTGTATAATCATCCTATTTTTTTTTACACTTCCAACTGTCCTTAGTCTATCAATTAAAAATTCTAATCTGTGTTAACTAGGCTTCTTTTATTCACTCCAAATTTATGTTTACTAATTGTGGGTTTGTGATTAGGGTTCGAAAGCATGAAATGCAAATACTAAAGTACAGTGAAAGTAGACCTCAACAGAACCTTCACAGACAGTTGTATTACATGTTAGAAAAATACATGTATTTTGTGAGTTACTTTAACAAAATTCACTATGTTAGTAAAGAAGATGCCACCAAATGTCTGATCAAGCTTAAATTGTCGTTGTGGTATCTTTTGAAGAGCAATAATTCCTGCAATATGCTTCATGTTATACGAAGGTTTTATTGTAGCGTACAACACAGGTACAGTTCCACAAAATTTGCTGTCAGATATGCCGATCCAGTGACAAAAAAGCAACGCATCAAGCTATTAGGGGACTTCGTCATATGTGATTTTTCTGCAATATGTTATGCCTTAATATTGTCTTTATTAGGGACTTATTATCGCCTTCAGTAAAGTGAAAGATATGCAAAGTACTGCAGTATGGAAGGATGATCATTTGTATTTTGTACCTTGAAAAGTTTCGGACGTATATTTGACTTCATTTACTTGCTTGAGCTACGAATAAAAATAATGATTTTATAAGTAATTAACTTTTTTGCAGTATGGAAAAGATTCTTGGACGATACGAGAATTACTGGTACGCAGAAAAGGCATTCATCTCATCAGATCTGGATTCTCAGGTTAGTGAAATCTTGCTTGTTTGTTTTACTCATTATACAGTACTTCTAAATTGTACACCATATATTATTGTTTATTCACACTTATTAAAACCCTACACGCAAGTTAAATCTCATTTTTGGACTTATTTTGTACCATGGATGTATTGGTTTAATGCTGTACTGTAGTATGACAAAAAAAATTTATATTAGTGACCCCCCGTTTACATCTTGGAGCAAATGACTCTGTGGGCTACATGTGTATACGGGGGATGGCAATACATAGTAAAATGAGGATAAAATGGAGTGTGATATCTCGGAGGGGATCGTTTGTCTACCTCCTCTAATCATCTAATCATCGTGCAACAACTTCAATTAATGGAAATTTCTAGAAAGACCCTTGGCAGGAGTTGCAGGCTAAGAAGTTTCTTTCCCCATGCATGTTTAGTGTGGATGGTAACATGTTGAGGTGCGTGCTGACTTTTATAAACGAAAAGCAAAAGGAAGAAATAATGCCCATAGCCACTGTGTTATGCTGAAAAAAGTAAAGCTACTGCCTTCTCTAATTGTGTTGTGATTGAGGGTCAACTTCATCAAAATGATCATATAAATATTTTTTTAGCAGAAATGCAGCATATGACCATAATTCATAACTATAATCGTCCATTTATAACTTGTTGTAGTAAGTTCAAACATTTTGCGTCTGTAGCATTTTCTGACAATCGGTCTCTTTGAAGAGGCAATTGCGGTTAGGTAACTCTACACACCTGTGTGACTCAGGTTTTCCTGTTCATAATCGATATGCTCTGCTGATCTAATTAAGTGAATGAAACTAATGAGATATTTTTTTTGAAATCCCTTTTGAAATTTGCTTTCAGATTTCTTCAAACTATAAAAGTACTGTATTTTGGCTTCGTTGATAACATACTCGTGGAAGTAATCCAACTGAGCTTGATAAACCACCACCTTAATCTTGGCTAAGCCTGAAAAAATAATCAAGATAGGCTTATTCTATAATTGATGGGAGTCTAAGAAATCTATTGATGAGAGTCCTAAACAAGAGGTCGAGCTTTGTGAAGCTAGGGAAAGGTTCTTTTGGACTTATATTTTGCATTCATCAGCTTAATATCTACTTCATCCTCTTAGTATCTCTCTATCTTCCACCTAAAGATGAAAGAACATTGTGCATAAAGATTTCCCTTCAGGAACAGTATGTTGTTTTCCTAGTTTCATTTCTATAAGTTTTCTTCTTTAAAATTTGATTATTCTACATTGATTTTTATTGCATTTTGGCTGCTTGTGTCAAGCCATTCTCCTGAAGGAATCTAGATTTTACTGAAGCAGTCCCAGTTTTCCATGCCAATTCTTTTGATCTCATTAAATGAAAATTAGTACAGCAACAGCAAACCTTAATGACCCAACTTTAGTATGTCAACGACACATGGTATCCATATAATGTTTCAGTCTCCAAATTGTGTCATATTTTATAAGTTTTTCATTTCATAAAGCTGCATTATCTTTGGTATATATATGGTGGTCTTCGGTTTATGCAAGATGATAAGTTGGACATGGAATGCTGCGTTAGCAGCTAAGAAACGATATACATCCTCTACAAATAGTAGGAATTGTTTCGAGTTCTATTTTTGTGGAGCTCATGTCTTGACACTATACAACACGTACGCAGTCCACTGATTTGTATTTTGGACACTGAACAGGGCAATTGGTGTCAAGAATACCGCAAACTCAAAGCTAAGTTGGAGGCTTTAAGTAGAAGTCAAAGGTAATCTTTTATAATTAGTGTCAAGATCAGTTCTCGTCCTACAAGTTGATTACAATCTAAAAGTTGCATACCATGTGATGCACCGATGATGACTTTAGGCATCTGATGGGAGAACAACTGGAGTCCTTGAATATTAGAGAACTCCAACAACTAGAGCATAAACTGGAGATTTCCCTAAAGCATGTTAGGTCAAGAAAGGTAAAAACCTCATAATTTTCCTTCTCTAGACGTCAATTAAAGAAGATCTACGAAGCATTTAAGGAATATGATCTAGGAACGATGTCGTCAAAGCTGATTGAATCTGTTCATGGTGCAGAATCAAGTCATGTTTGACTCCATTGCCGAGCTTCAAAGCAAGGTAAAAGAGTTGCTATGAAAGAATTTCCTTGTATGAGAAATTGCTTGGTGGAGAGCTGCCTTGCAGAAATCTGCCATGTTTTTTAGGTTCCATGATATTAATCATTCTTTTCATGAACAGGAGAAGGCACTGCAGGAGCAAAACAAGAATTTAGAGAAGCAGGTATGTAACAGTCTGTTGCTAACGCGGGCGCAGTTTCTGCTGCTCGGTTTCATCGGATTTGCCGTGATGTGAGCAGATCGTGGAGAAGCAGAAGGCTAAAGTTGTCAACCAGCAAGCTCACTGGGATCATGCACAAAGAAGCTCGGCATCACCGCCCTCGTTAATGGCGGAAGCTGACCCTACCTTCAACATCGGGTATTTTTCACTACACAACAAAATTGTGAACAATAGTCATAGTGGATGGTAGGTAGGTCTATCTTTCATAGCGAGTAGGCTATCAATCCTACGTATGAACGCCCAATGTTAAAATAAATAAAATTATCGGGGAAAGGGTATATGCAGCAAACGCAGTCATGCTGTTGTCGTGCTTATACTAATGAAAAAAAAAATTAATCTAACAAATAATATAAGTTTCTGGCTAGATGATTAGTTTGAAGTTTTAACTCTGCGACTCAGGCAAATTATACAAATGTAGATTATACTTGATGATAAATTATGCAATATAAATTCTTGAGTTGGATTAAGAAGCTCTTGTCCTTTGTTGATGCAGGCCTTATCAAGGTATGGCAGCTGTATACGGGCAACATCAGGTACGGACCAGTAATGGTTTATTGCCGCCGTGGATGTTCCGTCCCTTGAACGGTTAGCGATGACATTTCCTTTTCTCGCATCAAACCCCGTACAACTAAAGGCTGATGTGAAAAGCGGTCTTCCACCGAAGGTCTCCAGGTCAATTTTGATCTAAGGTTTCCCTTCGATCTCTAATAAGTAAATGGGACCGAAGAAATGTAACAGCCACCGGTAGCGTCGATCTCTCTTTAGCACGTGTATAACTATTTGTAGCAAAACTAGAAAGACTTCTTTAGCCTGTACAGACGACACATTCTCTCCACAACAATTAAAAGCAAGTATATCAGTCAGATCTTAGTCTTAGGAAGTAAATTAAATCAACTACTTAACTATTAGGTTCTGCAAGCAAAGGATCCACAAAGTGTCAATCTTGCTAAAATGCGAAAACATTTTTTTTTCATTGGCCTTCGATCTATTTTTGCTATCACAACAATCAAATTTGATTGAGACTTTCGCCCGTGCCAGCATAACCTACACCTTGCACACTAACGTCACAAGCGCGTGCCACCGTGGTCGACATCCCTAACGACTGACTTTTTCATGAGGGGCACATACTTGTTGGACGATGTTGTCGGAACTGTTCAACAAATTGGATACCGGGACAAAATCATTAGTATAGAAGAATTCCTCACAGCTGGAGTTCAACGATTCATGCAACATTTCTAGGGGAGGTAACGCTATTAAAGTGCAATTAGTGGTCGCATACCCATCCATGGTTCTAAAAATTGTGATTCTCGACCACGTAAAACGACTGAGTTGGTACTTCCGTATTTGCGGCTCTTGGCAGCAGTGTAAATCAGAAAACGGGACACGAAAGAAGCGAGAAAAACTTCACGAATATCTAAATGTTATTGTTATAACATTAGCTTTACTTAGTTGATAATTAATAATGCAATCATAATCATTTGAAAGTTTTATTTATCTTTGTTATTTTATATTCAGTTCTTTATGAGTAAAAATATATTTTAAACTATCAATATAGATTTCAAATATTCATGTAGTAATGTGTCCAAATCTTTAGAATAAAGATAATTATTATTAACTCTAAATCATAAGTTGGATAATTCTATTCATAATTTTTCAATTGTCTACGACCATAAGCAACCATTTTTCTATTTTATATCAAAACACAACAAAGACTTTTTCTTTAAGCATTTATATAAACTATAAATCCATCATTATCACTAAGAATAGTGATGATAGGTGCGTCAATCTTCTTTTTAACTTTTGAAAATATCACTTATAATTCTTCACCCCATCTAAATTTTATATTCTTTTGGGTTAGCCGAGTGAGAGGACTAGCAATTTGAGAGAATCCCTCCATAAATCTTTCATACTATTTATGATTAATTAAAAAAATAATTCAAATACTTGAGGATTTGTTTAAAACTTATGTTATAGATTGGAAAGGAGAATGAGATAAAGATTTTTCTCTTATTGAATTCACTTTAAGCATTTAGATGGCTCCTCATGAAGCTTTATAAAGGAGAAAATACAGAATACCTATATATTGGGAAGATATTGGCAATAGAAAATTATTAGCACCAAACAAAGTATAAGAGATTAAAATTTAAGTTATAAAATAAATTAAAGACTATTCAGAGTCATCAAAAGAATTATACTAATAATAAAAGAAAATATATTGAGTTTAAAGTAAGAGATTTTGTATTCTTGGTATGATTTGAAAAGAAAGAAAAGTTAAGTCGTAGATTTATTAGACATTTTGAGGTCATTAAAAGGATTAGTTTTGTTACTTATAGGATTACCTTACCACAATTATTGTATCATATTTATGATGTATTATTCTATGTATCAATGCTTATAAAATATATATATAATCCTTCTCATATTTTTAAGTATGAGTTAATTATGATCGAAAGACTTATCTTATGAAAGAGTGCACTCAAATAATGAAAAAAAGATTCTAAGAAATAATCAAGAAATATGATTATTTCTTTTGTTAAAGTGATTTGGAAATACTATTCAGTTGATGAAACTATTTGAGAGCTAGAAGAGGAGACAAAGAAAGCTTACCCCATCTTTTCATTTATTAAGATATGATAATTTAGAAAACTAAATTTTCTTTTAAGGGGAGAGAGTATAATATTTTTTAGTTTTGAATTATTTATGATATCCATGATTTTTATTTGATTAATTTAATGATAATTTATTTAATAATTTTTTGTATTAAATAATTTTACATTAGAAGTGCTAGGTTATAGACCTAATTGTGAATCCTATAATTTAAATGTGATCTGTGAAATAATTTATATTAAGTTAAAAAAAGAGAAATAAGATGGAGGACATGTGTCACTAACTAATATAATAATTGTATCACTTATGCTTGTTCCATTGATGACATATGTTTCCTTGATGTATGCTTGCCACTTTGTCATCTTTGTGTTGACTAAACCAAAATAATTATAGAAAAAATAAATAAATGATAAATAAAGTAAATAAAAAAAGAAAAGAAGAGACGGTAAAAAAAGATACAAAAGAAAGAAAAGAAAAAATAAATAAAAAAATAAATTTATATAACAACATAGTGAGCTACCAAGCTCAACAAGGAACTATGATATCCATGACAAAAAGATGATACATCATATGACATTAATTTCAAGATAAAAGTATGAATATAAGTATCGTAGATGTCATTTCATTAGTTACAAAAGATATCATTTCATTAGAAGCATAATAGCAAAGGGTAATATATAAGCTATTCAATATCAAGATACAAATCATTATCTAAAAAATAGAGTCATATTTGATATTTCTATTGATTCATTTTTAATAATATAATAAATAGAATTTAGAAGTATATCAATGGAATAAAGAATATTTAGGAACATATCAATAAAGTAAAGAGTATTTAAAAGTATATAGGAATAAATACGAAACATAAGTTTAAGTATAATATTTAACATTTCATTTATTTCATTCATATCCAAAGAGCACATACAAATTACGTAAAGTGGGATCATAATATAACATGATCTATCCATTTTTATATGATTATATTAGCCTCTTACGTTTGGAAGCTTTATCCACCCATATTTGAATGAAGTCATTGGGCCAAGAGTATCCTAAACTCTACACATAACTCTCTTTTTTATTTTTGATAAAGATTCATAATTATCTTTCTCATTTCTAATAAATGTTTACATTATCCTATAAATATCATAATAAAAAAGACATTATGAGCAAGAAAGTTAGTATGTATAGAAAGTATATATGAAAATACATATGTACATATGAAATAATACGAGATCGATGACAAAAGATATAAAATTTAAAGTAGCCACGTAGAACTCATTTAAGAGAAAAAATTTAGCTAAAATCAAGTTTAAAAAGGTAAAAACAAGAATAGATAAATTTAAAAATAAATCTGTTTTAGTAGAATCTGAGGTATATTCAATGAGATATTTAGATAATAAATTGTGCTCCAATTTAATAAATCTCAGTACAAATACAAACGTAAAGCCCATGAACTGCTAACCAGATCAAGTATTTAAATCATCGACTTCCAAACATTTATTGCTACTGAGATTTATGGCCATGTTTGTAGCGAGTGACTTCCTTCTTTCCCTTTCATTGTACCTAGGTCATCATTTTGATGCTAAAACTACAAAATAAGAACGGATCTCAGGAACTCAAGGAAAGAAATAATAATACTGGAAGCAACTAAGACAGTTCCTGCTTCTGACACCCCTAGTGCATCTTCGAAACAATCGTTGTTATGGTTTTCGAGAAGACTGACTCGGGACGAAGCTTACGTTCATCCGCACGAATGAAAGGGACTCCATCCGCTGTTACGACTTCTTTCTAAAAGAACTACGGACATCATCCGCACGAATCTTACGTTCTTGGAAGACTGGTTCAGGACAAATAGGGTTTTCGAAAGGCATTTCCAATTATTGGTAGATATTACGGCTACCAATGAAAGATCACAATCCAAACCATGAGAAGCCGAAGGGAGGCGGTCTAATTAGGATTAGGGATCTCAGGTTACAGAGATGTCGAGATAAGTAAATAGAAGATCGAATTCGATCGCCGCAATGTGAACATCGGCAGTAAGAACAATATCAATATGAGCAATCTGGAGCGAGAAGAAGTGAAATACGAACAATTAGGGTCATCTAGCGGGAAAAATCATCGGAATAAAAGCATTACGGCTACTAATCCCAATCCAGTTCCGAAAGAAAACCATAGTCAGCTGTCTGATTAGCAATCAAAAACTCAAATCACAGAGAGATCGAGATAGCTATACGAAAGGTACACGGATTCGATTATTACAGCGATGCACGTTGTCACCAAGAAGAAGATGGAAGAGTCTGGGACGATCGACGGAGAAATGCGAGAGGAAGAGGCCTCGAGATAAGATCGGGAGGAAGAGGCCTCGAGATAAGATCGGGAGGAAACCGATGCTCTCTCTTTCGATCGCCAACGACCATCGGAAATAACGACATCGTTTCGAATTCGACGAACGACAAGGCGCCCAAACCGCGCCATAAATAGAGGTCCCCAAATGCGATTCCCACATCACCGTTACGATGCATCAATAACAAATCCAACGGTCGTTAGTAGCCTAGTAGTGGAACAATGTGGTACTGACGAGACAACCGTATAGTATTTCTACTTTGATGCATCAATCACGGATCCAACGGTTACGAGCAAGTTTCTATAAATATCTAGTCCGTAGAGTTCTTCCCACCCACAATACAATACAAGCCCACGAACGAGAGCTTCCTGACTCATAATAGGGCTCATTGAGCCCATTAAGGCCTCCAATTCATAGTCGCGTCAATAGTATTTTTTATTTGTAGAAATTATCATAAATATTGGGACGACTTAAGTTACCATACAAGACGGCACACGAATCATACCAGATCCCTGCTAATCGTGTCACGATAAAACCCTAAAAACCCGACCTATCGTCTTCTCTACTGACGTCTTCCTTATCCCGGTCGTCAATGGCGAAGACCGCCGCCCGCTCCGATCCCTCCAAGAAGGAGAAGAAGAAGAAGAAGGGGAAAGGGGCAAAGCGTCTGCCCTCCGGCCCCGCCTCTGCTGCCATGAAGGCGGCGAAGCCGCCCCCCACATTGAACCCCTTCGAGACCATATGGTCTCGCAGAAAGTTCGACGTCGTCGGCAAGCGACGTAAGGGTGAGGAGCGTCGTATCGGTCTCTCCCGATCTCTCGCCGTCGAGAAGGTGCTAGACTTTCTTCCTCCATCTTCTTCTTTTGCCATCATTATATACCCAAAATTCAACTCGTTCCTTTAGACCATCTTTATTTTCTTGTTTGAATTTATCTTTTTATGGTTCTACGAGGTTCGTGATGATTTAAAGGTAGACGCACTTTGATGGAGAAGAACACTTTTATCACCATGAATTATCATCTCCCATAATCTTTGTTTCTTGAAAAGGCTTTTCATAACTTGCTTGAAGTTATTTTTATGGTTTTACTGAACTCTTGATGGTTGAATGAAAGATGCAGACTTATTAAAGACGAAACTTTCATGACTATCAATCTCATTTCAACATTTTGCTTTATCGAAAAGATCTTTTTCATTTTTTGTACATAGCTGCCTTTGAGGGTTCTTCTTAATTGTTCTTGGGTTCTCAGTGACATGGGAAAATATCTTTTGATTACCATTGATGTCGTCTCTTATCATTTATGTTCCTCGAAAATATGTTTGCCTTTTATTGTTTGAAGTTGTTTTTACGGTTCCTACTAAGTTCTTGATGGTTTAAATAAAGAAACAACCTGTTGGAGAAGAAACTATACGTTGGGTTCCCAATAAAATAGGAAGAGAACGTTCATCATCATTTATCTCATCCCTAATCATTTGAATTTTATGATTCTATTGAGTTCTTGATGGTTTAAATAAAGACGCTTCTTGTTGGAGAAGAAATTAGGATGGAAAAAAAAATTTCATCACCTTCAGAATTTCTGTTACTGGATAAGATTTCTGTTCTTTCATGGTTCTACAGAATTATTAACCGTTTAGAGAAAATGGAACTTATTTGGAGAAGAAATTGGAAATTGCATCTCTTTTGGCTTTTCTTCAGTTTTCACAGATAGAGGAAGATACTTCCATCATCCTCATCTCTCATCATTTTCATTCTTTGAATATATCATACTGCATAGTTATGGCCCCACTTTAAAATGATGACATCTGGCATGTTGTTGAGAAGATATGAAACAATTCTTTTTGTTGTGATTCTTGGTTGTCAATGACAGAGGAAGAAGACTTTGCTGAAGGAGTATGAGCAAAGTGCAAAGTCATCCGTGTTTTTGGACAACCGAATTGGAGAAAAGGATGATACTCTACAAGAATTCGACAAAGCTGTGTTACGTCTTCAACGTGAGCGCCAGGTTGTATTTTCTTCAAATATGATAATTTGAACTTGCTTTTTCCCAGCAATCTACTCAATGAATTATGTGATTCATTTCCATTTAGCTTTCTAGCTCTGTGAATGTATATCATCATAATATCTCCTTGGGTTCAGTTGAATTGCCATCTGTCTTTGTGACACTTCTTATGGCTCTTTCTTACAACTTTTCTTCGGTTTTATATTTTAGTTATAAAAGTTCAGTTCTTCATTGTTTTTCTTGTGTAGTTGTCCATCATCGGGATGCAGTGCCTGAGATATTAATTGTCCATCTGGAAATTTATTTCAAAAGTATCTATGGATTATTACTATAATACAATTATTGCAAATAAAAAAAGAGTGTCAATACCATATCATCATCTTGTTTGGTTTACATTCAGTTTAAGTAGTGTCGATAATTTCCAACCTTTAGAAATGCACTTGGGAACAAACACAGCAAAAGTGGAAAAATAGCACCTCCTTTGTTCATAAATTGTGTTGAACTTCAGTTGGCATGTCTTTTTGGAGATGGTCATGGTATAAAAGGGTTCAAATGTCAAATCCCCAGCATGTTCCTTGGATGTAAGTTCTATTATCAGTTACTTTGCGTTTTTTGTTTCTAAAGTTGGAGAGTATTCCTTTGAAGCAATTGCATCTTTTTGTGAGGGTTTCCAAAGAAGATAGATCGACTGAGTTAAAATTTCCATTTTGCATGGAAGCTCTACTCTTTCAAAATTGTATTCATGCTTTAGGATTTACTTTATATTTATTTCAGTCTTTCATGATTTTCTTCATATATTTTGGTCTGATCATTAGAGTAGAAAGCAGTGAATGGAAATTAGCGAATATATGCTCAAATCTGATGTTAGTTGTATTACTCTATCTATTTAGTTAAAGTTGAAAAGAACTAGCAAATACAATTTGTCCGATGACGAGGAAGATGCTACTACAGTTGATCAGCCACATTCCTCTGACAAGGATGATTTTGAGGATGAAGTGCCCCTAGATGACGATGAAGATGCTGATTTCAAGAATGGAAGTGAGTAAGCTCTTCCTTGCTACAATTCCACTGTTATGTGATGCAACAAATGATCAACTACAGCTATACTATAATAGATCAGTTTATTGCCATGATCATTTGGGTGGAACAATTAATTGGGTCGTGATTTGTACCTTCAACTTTGAACATATGCATGGATGATCTTTTTTACATAAACCTTTTTATATAAAAGACAATTTAATTGTGTTTTCCAGGTGGTTTAGCATCACCAAAACATTTGAGCTTGCAGTCTCTGCAAAATTCTTCAGAATCTAGCTTGCTTGATGGAGAGGATCAGGTAATGTTCTGTTTCACTATTTAAATGTAATATCTTTCTTTTTCATGGAATTTCTCATGACGATTTGGTGACTTTAGTGATATGGATCTGTTTTAAGGCATAATGATCTAAATCTCTTTGTTGATCTGTCTGTTACTTTATTCACTTCCAAAAACTCATGAAGATTTGGCTGGCTTCTAGCAACTAAAATTTAAGAATAGATCTTAGTTTCTGCTAATTTCATTTATTTTATTTTTCAAAGTTTGAATTTGTCTTCTGTGTCCTTTATTACAAGTTAAATTGCATCAGTTTAAAGTATATGCCTTCTTGATTTAGATAATTGAATATCATCAGCTGCATTGGCTTAATAATCTGATGATAAATTTCAATGCCTAACCTTTGACCATGGTTGAGCAGCAGATTGATCCTTTGATGGATCGACCAGTTGATGGGGCAAAAATTTAATTTTTTAAACATGTTCAGAAGTCGTCTGGTGCTGGTTTATCTCGAGCATAAATTTATTTCAATTTTATACCTTTCACTGTTTGTTTCTATTTGTCCTCATTCACAGCCTTCTCTGGCTCATTCCAAGTTTCATCTAATATATTAGGAGATGATATTTTTGGGTGATTCAACTGAAATTGTTGGATCTCTAATCGTATACTCCATCCATAATTCAGGAACATTTTTGTTTGTACCTAATCTGGTTGATCTAATTTTGTGTTGGACTTCTTTTTGCATGGTTCTTTCTGACATGTCTCAGAATATAGTATCTCTAATTACCAAATATTTTTGCATATTGTTCTTTAATTATTCAAGCTTCTAACCAATCCTTTCTTTAGTTATTAGCAACTGTAATACTCATTTCATTTTTTGCATGTTCATAACATTATCACAAACTTTTATGTCTCAATTTATTTAGTTTTGGACCGATTCATTTTCTCCTTTACCATCTTGATTTAGCCTGGATCAACATCCTTTCAGTATTTCATTTCAATTCTGGGCAGGTCTGCTGCTGTATGTCCTGCATACTGTTTTTGGAAAATGTTCTTCGACCACCTTATGTCAACCCCCATGTCATAGTGGAGCAACCTCAATGTCTAACAAGTTTTGATTCTTCTGTGCCACGGCCATTTTTGTGTTTAACAAATGATATAGTGCCAAGTTGAGTTGTTTTAATATTATTTAGTCTTCATTAATAGAGGTTTAATAATCCACAAAAAACTTTCTAAAATTATCAAAGCACAACATAACTAAAATTTTGGTGTATGTTTTAGAAAAATTCCCTCGTGCTTACAAGCATGGTTCACATTATCGATCTGTACCGATGTATTGACCAGCTGTCAGTATGATACATACCGAGCTATACCGAGTTATACCAAGTGTACTAACACATCATATACTGGGGATGTATTGATGTACTACCAGTATCGATCCTTTATCGGACCTCGTACCGCCCATACCGAGCAGTATGCTTCGGCATGTCAAACCTTGCTTGCAAGCAAAAAATTGTTTGCAATGCATCTCAAAAAGTTTTGATCTCTCTTCACAATGTGCTTACAGGAGATGGCTCTGAGTTGAATCTGAACCTCATATTTGGATGTAAGCAATACTTTTCTAATAGCAGGTTAAATATGCAAAGCAAAACCTAAAACAGGCTTGCATTATCAATGACCAAACTCATTATCCTTTCTGAGTAATACCCTAGAAATTAAAAACTTACTTGGAGATGAACATGATATTACTGAAAACTAGACGTGCGTGAATAAATTTAGCATCAGTATGCAATTGCGACACAATCATCACATCAATATCTGATAAAATCTAGTTCAGTTTGTTTAGCACATTTTATGTCAAACTTTTCACTGATAGTGCTTTACAATTTTACATTCTGGCAACTGGAGGAATGTTTGAGCTTAAAGCTCCAAAACGTTGTTTAAAAAATGGACATAACAAGTCAGATTTGTGCATGCTTTTTAAAATTTTTGGAGATCTTCTGAATATTCGAGTCACCTCCTCACAAGCGCAAAGGCTATATATCTAGTGTATGCATGTATATAACTCATGAACTTGCCCTAAAAATAATTTGCATAAAAACAGAAAGATACAGGGAACACCTTAAGAATTTAGTGATGCTTTCTTATCTCGATCTATGGAGTCTACATTTGATCTAGTTAGGGCTTTAATGTTCATGAAATTTGCATTTGTTTCCTTTGCATAGGTTATGAATTCATATATAATTAAACATGGCAGTTAGGATTGTACTTCCTTTTTCCATGTTCTTGTTTTTTTTTTAACCTTGTCAAATCTTGTGTCTGGAGTGTTTCTTTAATAAAATGAGCTTATGTGTTCATTTATGCCTTCTTAGTTATATAATAATTATGCTTTGTACTCAATTAAATTTTAGATGTTCACAACAAAGTATTCTGACTTGGCAGACACACAAATCTAAGAAGCAAGTGATGATGGAGATAATCTCAAAGAGCAAATTTTACAAGGTAGGTACTAGACATTATAGATTTAAATTTTTATGTTGCTTGTTTATTTTCCTTGTAATATACCGTTACTAGGTTTATATAAGCTTGTTATCCTTGAGGTGTATTTTACTAAGAGCCATCGTATCAACATCCTACTTTTTGTTATTGCATATTGTTCGTTGGTGGTTCTGATTCTGCAGCATGTTTAAACGGCTTATCTAACAAATTTATGTAATGAGAAAAGACAGAAAGGTTGATAGAGGTTATTACTGGTTCCTTACTGATTAACTGTTTAGTTTGTATTTTTTTGTTGATGCTAATAAACACTATTGGTTGTGTATTAACCATAACTAATATGTTGTATTTTCCTGATTGTAAAAATTGATGACTCTACTTATGACTACTGAAAGTTAAAAGGCCTGTACTGTGCCTCAACCATTCTTGGTTTCAAATGTCCAGATATCTTCTACTTAAAAGATTTCGGAAATATGGAATGTATTGGCAACTTTAATGCCACACTGAGGTTGCTCCCTTGCAGCCTGGGGCCAGTTATTGGATCACATAATTTTTCTGCTTTTAGGGACAAGGCTGTGTTCCCAGACTTTGTATTGGCAAGGAGCATGTGGTGCCCTTTTACTAATTATAACTGACTTGGTTGTTAAAAATAAATGGAAATGCTATCATGACTATTAAAAGTTACAAGCCTCTTTATTTTTTTTATTACAATTTTTGCTGCCAGGTAACAATAGTTCATTAAGCTTTAGGAAATAGGAAACAAATTTGCAATGCATGAGACTATGAGAGTCACCTTAGTAAATTTAATCGTCATACAAGTATATATTTTTGGAATGTTTCGGACTGTTGAAAGGAGAAAAGACCAAGAAATATATGTTTTTGTACTGGATTGCCATCAGAGCGGGGGGAAATAGGCTTGAGACACTATATTACCTTTTATTATACTAAATTCATTGATATACCAAATTTCTCAGCCATTTATGGCTCATGAAGATACTCAACTGGACAGTACTTAGATTCCTATTATGGCTATAAAACTTAGAACACTAGTATATCACTCAGTTGTACATTTTTTATCAAACAAATCATGTCTCCCTGAGATGAGTTAGGTCTCAAAGCATTTGAGATAACTTATGAAGCCAGATGAAAATCTGGTTGCAATGTAACTGTCATGTTCATCATGCGTATCAGTAGTTGACTGAATCTGACCAACTGACCCTTATTTTCTTTTACTTATGGTTCTCTCAATTGCTTGAGACCCTTAACTTTCTTGCTTTAGATCTTCTGAAGAATATAAACTACCTCAACTTATAGACTTATATAGTTACTTGTGGAGAAATTGAATTTATTGAAGTTCATGGAAAATTTCAGCTAAACCAATTTGGGGTACAGACGGGGTGCATCACAATAGCTTCATAGTCCCCTCTGTCTCTGCCACCTTGACATCGTAATCTAATTTTTTGCCTTTTGTCTTTTCTCATTGACAATTTTATAATCTAATCACACCTTAGATTGTCTGAATGGTTAACTTTTTATGTAAATTTTATGTGGTTCATCATAGAATTTGGGTCTCATCTGTATGGCTTGGATGGACAAGCACATGATTCCATATTTGGTATACATAGCCATGCTAAAAGTATTAGAAAATAAACGTTAATTAGTTAATCCTCTTGCAAATCATTATTAATATTTCTCTGTTCTCTGCTACCATGTCAATCTGGATTCTAAATTTTTTTGGAATTCTTGGAGGCATTTTTTCATCATGACATCATGTTGTTTAGTCCATGTCCATATGTGCATGCATCGGTGTTATCAATGTACTTAAGGTGGCCTGAGCAAACTTGCATGTTAGTTATTGGTAGTGGTACCATACATTGTTATACAGTTGTAAAAGGATCTTTTTTATTTTTATGTTTACATGTGGTTATGCTTGTGAAACATTGTAGGCCCAAAAAGTGAAGGAGAAAGAAGAAGATGAAACTCTAATGGCGAAGCTAGATGAAGACTTTAGTATGTTGGCCCAAACAGAGGCACTACAGGCTTTATCTCATCCAAGTAAGATGAATGCTTTGAAGGCTTTGTTGAACAAGGACATTAAGAGGGAGTCCTTAAAAGAAGGATCATCAGGTTTATCAGACAACAAACTTATTGAGAAAGTATGTAAACACCACAGCTATGCTTCCTTTAAACTTGCTAAATGTGTTGATGATGTTTTCCAGATGTGTCTCATTTATAACTTCTTTTCTTTGTTTTTCATATTCAGAAACTCTTATTTAGTTGCTTGTTAAGTCAAATTCTTCTACTTCTCTAAAGGCTTTCTTGAATATTTCTAAGCATTGAACTGAACATGAGATAGCACAAGATTAATTTTTTATGTCAGTTTTTTTATTGATAATGTTATTTCAGCTGTTTTTCTCATGCATCATGTGTTGTCAAAGAAATATTTGTTAGGTTTTAATTCCATTTTCTATTTAATTAATACTCTTGTGAGGTTGTGTGATCATTTAAGGAGCAATCTCAGTTCACTTTTCAGTGTTCCATGAGTAACGCTGCAGACAAAACTTGTCAAGGAGGCAAAACTTTCTTGTTTGATTCTGTTTGTCAGAAGTTGTCATTTTCTTATGTTGGAGTGGTGACAACTTTCTGAATAGAAAGCTTTCAAGCAGCTGTCCCTTTATTGAAGACATCCTTACCAACGCATTCTCTTTCGTGATGCTTGGATTTGATGAAACTGCTTTTGGACAATTTGCTGCTTTTTCTTTGTAATTCTTTTTTTTCCTTCATTTGCTGTTGCAAAACTGACACGACTGAATTTATCTCATTTCTGTTAGCATCATTAATGTTTATTGTTTCCATCAGGGTCATCCTGATGCTTATGACAAACTTGTAAAAGAGCTGGGTTCAGATAGGAGAGCTCATGCATCAGACAGGACAAAAACTCCAGAAGAAATAGCCCAAGAAGAAAAGGAGCGTCTAGAAGAACTGGAGGTGACCTTGCATTGTTTTAAGAGACGATGTTTTACATCTCAGATGTCTTTTATTCTTTAAAGAAGTGATGTTATGGCATGTTAAACTTGTTTAGTGTTTTTTTTTTTTTTTTTCTTGTTTTGAATAATTTTAGAAGCAACGTCGAGAAAGGATGCTTGCTACCGATGATTCTACTGATGAAGGCAGTGATGATGATAATGTAGAAATACAAAATTCAGCATCAATTAAGATCAGACCTACTTCTGGGGATGATCTTGGAGACTCCTTTTCCATTGCTGATGATGTGACGGGCAAAAAAGGCTGGATTGATGGCATATATGAACAAAATGATGCAGATAATCAAGATGAAAGTGATTCATCTTCCCAGGATTCAGAAGGTGATGAAGATAATGAAGGAGATGGTGATGAGCATGTAAATATATCCACCATGAAAGATTGGGAGCAAAGTGATGATGATGATGACGGTCTGAATATGGATAGTGAAGAAACAGAGAACATTGATGAGAAAGAAGTGGCCATTGGTGATAAGCTTAGCTTGGATTTGCATGAAGTGAAAACCAGTTCATCTCATGAGATGAATGCTGCTGGAAATCTGGCTCCAGCAAAAGAGAAGGAACTTCCTTATGTAATTGAAGCTCCAAAGAACCTGACAGAGCTATGTTCCTTGCTGGATAGCCGTTCAGATGATGAAGTTGTGGAGATCATTAATCGGATTCGAGCATACAATTCAATAAGACTTGCAGCAGAAAACCGGAAGAAAATGCAAGTATGTCATTTTTGGTTTCCATTTATTGTCTATTTTCCTTGCCTTTTTCTTTATATAAGTTCCACTGGGCATTCCTTTTCTGAAGCTTTTATCTTTTTATGTATGTGGATGAATTTGTTCTCTTACGTTTGATTCTTTAACTTGCAGATCTTCTATGGTGTTCTGTTGCAGTATTTTGCTGTTTTAGCTACTCAAAGTCCATTGAATTTCAAAATTATAAATTCACTTGTTAAACCTTTGGTAGAGATGAGCGCAGAAACCCCCTATTTTGCAGCCATTTGTGCTAGGCAGCGACTGATACATATACGAACTCACTTCCTGGAGGATATTAAGAACCCAGGTTTGGAGACATATAATCATGTTAACTACTCTTTGGAACATTGACTTCATCTTAAAGTGGGCAACTTGTTTGTAATGTAGGAAAGAGCTGCTGGCCAACTCTGAAGACTTTGCTTCTGTTGAGGCTCTGGTCACTGGTATTTCCGTGCTCTGATTTTCGTCATGTCGTTATGACTCCTGCACTTCTCCTGATGTGTGAGTATCTGATGCGTTGTCCCATAAACTCGGGTCAAGATGCAGCACGTGGATCTTTTTTGTGTTCGTTGGTATTCTCGGTAGGTGTGCGATCTCTGTTTTTAAATTGGTCTAATTTGAAATTACTGGCATGTGTGGCTGCACTTGTATGTATCAATGTTACATTCTTTTGACCTAAGGTACTTGGTGGTGTTGTCAGAAAAGCTTTTTATTTTCTGTAGGTGTGTAAACAATCCCAGAAGTTTTGTCCTGAGGCTATAATATACTTGCAAACACTGTTATCATCCTCCATAGAGTTAAAACTTGGACTTCAACAACATTCACAGGTTTATTTCACACCCTTAAAATATTTGTGCTGGAAGATGATTATCTTATGATATTCTGGTTGCTAAAGCTATTGTTGTCTGTCTTCTTTCCCAGTTAAACCATCTTATGGAGATTAGAGTGCTGAAACCTTGGCTCCACATAACTGATCAGACATGTGCTATACATCCTCTTGATTTCTTTGCAGTCATGGAGATGCAAGAAGAGTCACCTTTTTTTGCCACTGACACTTTCAGGCAAGTACAAGGTTCTCTTGATGTTTCTTGCCTCTAAGAATGTTCATGTTTCATTGTTCTCTGTGTTATGCTCCCTTTCTTCAATGGCAGGGCCAGTGTTCTGTCATCAGTTTCAGAAACACTGAAAGGATTCATCATCATCTATGAAGGATTCAGCTCTTTTGCAGAAATATTCTCACCAATTTCCAATTTGCTGCACGAAGTGTTGCAAAATCCTAACTTGCCAGGGTTATTACGAGACAAGATGCAAGATGTTCTTGATTTGATCAAGAAGAAAACTGATGAACATCACATGTTTAGAAAACCACTTCAAATGCGGAAACAGAAGCCAGTGCCAATAAAGCTACTGAATCCAAAATTTGAAGAGAAGTACGTGCTACTAAACTTGAGGTTTTTTGTCATTTATTTTTCATATATATATATAATAATAATAAATAGAAAAGCCAAATCTTTTTATGGTTCATGAACATAGGGTGCTTATGTTGTAAATAAATATACTATTCACAACATCTTTGCCTTTTGTATCTTTTAAAGGTTGTATATAAAGCCAAATCTTTAGTAGAGTGATGTTACTGGCAGGAACAGATATAAGTGTTGCTGACGCTTCAGCTTTTAAAATTTCTTGGGTGCCATTGCTTGTGGATAGGTGGATAAGACAAAGCAATCTTAGATAGGGTCAAAATCCAATTTTGTTTATTTCTTTCTGTTTGGGGGGCGCATTGCTTGTGTACTCTTCTTATACATGACTCCAAACTTTACCGTTCACTTCAAACTAGCTATTGAGAGATAAGACTTTGGTGGTGTTGTGGCATCTTTATGGTTCTTGTTGTTTATATATCTTATTTAAGTGAAATTATTTAGTATAATTAGTAGTTAACTAATTGAAACTTTCTTCATTTTGTCACTTTCAGTATAATTCTTGTGTAAATGCAAATATATGATTCTTATCTAAAATCTTTTTGCAGCTTTGTAAAGGGTAGAGATTATGATCCAGATCGAGAGAGAGCAGAGATGAAGAAATTGAAAAAGCTCCTTAAAAGTGAAAAGAAAGGAGCAATACGTGAACTACGAAAAGATAGCCAATTTGTGTCTGGATTAAAAGAGACAGGTAGGTTAATGCAGGAAGAAGAAAGAGCAGAGAAATATGGAAAGGCTATGGCTTTCCTCCAAGAACAGGAGTATGCTTTCAAGTCTGGACAATTAGGAAAAGGCAGGAAGAGGAGATGAAACTTAGCTTCATTTTATGTCTGGTTTATATGTATTGTTTTCAAGCTTTACAAGGTATGCTACAGCTGCAAGTATTTTATTTTTATTTTTCTGTTCATATCATTCCTGTGTTTTACTTTTTGCTTGGTTTATATCCATCTTTTATTTGCTTTTTGCTTGATTTATATTCGTCCTATTTTACCTTTTCTGGCTCAGGTCATATCCATCCTATATTTTTCTTTTTGCTTTTTGTTGGTTGTTTCGGGCATGTGTTTTAGTTTAACAAACTGCGTAAAATTTTAATGTCCTAAATTTGTTTTGATGATCATTTCGTGCATAAAAATAGAATTTAGTGGAAACCCTTAATCTAGTTTTTTTATCATGTTGTTCGAGGGGATGCTAGTGTGGTTAGAAACTTTAGTTTCTCTTGTAGTTGTTGAAATTCATTAACGTTATGAGAGAATGAAACAATTGTCATTCGGCTGTAATTCAAATTTGGATGATGTTGGTATTCCAGGCAACATATTGTTCTTGTCTCTGTTGTAAGTCATTATTTTTTTTTGGTTACCTTAAATGCTGCTGGAGGGCTAGAGACAACTGAAAGTCGAATTAGCTAGCTCTTAGGTTGACACTTATCTTACATGGCTTGTTTTCCTTGAGATATTTGAAACAGTTCCGGCAATGTGTTCTAGCACTAGTTGTTGGTATTGAGCCATATGTTCCAGCATTAGTTGTGGGTTGAACCTCAAATACCAGTGAGTTTGCATGGATCGGATCGGTAAAAGGTCCCAAACATCAATCAGTAAAAATTGTCTGACCAGTATTTGATACCTGATTCTAGAATCTAGAGTGCCAAGTTTGGGACCTTTTCTTATGCCTTTGCTTTCATTTGACACTGTAGCTGTGTAATTTCAACTCCAAGGCACATTACTTATAATTTGACATGACCAGAAACTAGACGTTCTTGAACTTTGAGAACCTCAAATCAAGAATCTCTTGCAGCTTCTGCAACTGCTCAATTTGAACTAGTGATTTAAGTTGCCCAAGTTGGCCGTCAGCTTTTAGAACTGCATTATCAACGAGATTGTTTAGCCATTATTGCTGTTTACATTCTCTCGTATACTAATTAGTGGCTCTCCAAATTCCAGGAGTCTGCAAGAGGGTTGTTCTTACAGCTGATTCCGAAAAGGGCTTTAGATTAGTTTGAACTTGCAGAGGTATTTCCAACCAAAGAATTGAAGAACTCAAGTGTATCCTCCAGTTAGGGTTTTAGATTTGGTTGCCCCCTTTGTGCCATTCTAATGCATATCTTTACCAGCTCGAGCTTGTGTAAACTTAATTGTTTCTTAAATTATTTAAGCTAAATTTTTGTTTCCAACATAAACGGCCCGTAGTTGGCTTCATTATGTATAAATATGCATCATTCAAGCTTTTATTTGAGCACTTGAGAAATCGAAATATCAGCTGCGATGGTTCGTCTTCTCGACTGTAATAACAACAGTTTCCATGCATGCAACTGATAGCATTTTGCTAACAAGATGTTAACGAAGGTGAGAGTAAGCCTATGGCTTTGAAGCAAGCCGCGTATGTTCTCCAGAGTTTAGCTTTACGGGGAATACTTTTGAATTCCCATGCCGTCGTTGTGCCCCACCCCCGATAGTTTACCCCCAACAGCATCACCGGATCTCCAACATAAAGAATATACAACCAACCTATCATTAACATCGCCTGATACCAACAGTAGATTTATACGCTTTGCATCAATTGGTTTGGCTTACGATAAGAGGCCATGTCTTTTTATCATCGAAAAGAAAAGAAGTGCATTATGGGATTACATATATTTTTATTCCCGAATTCCTCGGTGCAGAGGAACGGTTGTTCTACAGTACCCCTCCTCTCTCTCTCTCTCTCTCTCTCTCTCCATTGGCGGGTCCCAGAGGCGCGCGCCCATCATTATCACTCCACGCAAGCGACCTTCTCCGCGTTAACCAGTTCCGGCGGAACACGGGAAAGCTCCTTTTGTCTCACTCTCACTGCGACTTGCGGCGCTCTGCGTCCTCCGCCGCCGCCTCTTCTCCTCGCCGCTGATCCGTCACGCCGTCCGCCGCCTCGTCGTAGTCCCTCGTTAGCTGGCCGTCCTCCGGCCGGCCTGCGACGTAGTTGATGAGCTCCTCCCCGGAGGTCTCCCCCGGGGGCGGGGAGATCCGGAGGAGGACGGCGACGGCGACGAGCAGGAAGCCGGTGGAGACGAGGAGCGGCCAGAAGAAGCCGGCCACGGCGGAGAAGCTGGGACCGAGGCTGAGGAGGGAGAAGAGCGCCGCGACCAGAGCGGCGGCGACGGCCAGGTGGAACCGGTGCTCCACCGCCGCCTGCATCAGCTTCTCTTGGATCGCCATGGGGAACCACCAAACCCAAGCAAGCGGAGGCTTCCTCTTCTTGCAGAAGTGAAGAAAGACAGGATTCTCTTCTGCTGCCAAACCTTTGTTTTCTTGTCCTTTCTCTCTCTCGTTCTCTCGCTCCCTCAGGGAGAGAGAGAAAGGCATGTACTTCTCGGTCGGTCTCCCCAAATTACCCCTTACACCTCCGAGATCTCCACTCTCATCAGTCTTTAAAGAAACCGTCATAATGATTACAATACACATCTCATTAGAAAACAGCTATATTTATTTCTTATATCATTTATTTATGATCACAACAGCAATTGACGGAATGAATTAATAGAATGTCCCCATTTTGTCAACTACCGCCGTAACGGTTGTCGCTTCGGACACCGCGTCTCGACAGGGGACGGACTTGGCATTGTTGGATTTGCTGAGGGCAAAGATGGGCGGAAGGCAACGTTAGGCAACGGTGACGTGTCGACCACGTTCTTCGATGCGCCAAAGGCATATGATAAACTTGCGGGCAGAAGAGGCGGGGGCCACCGTCACGGCCTTCTCAATCTCCAATCGTGGCCGTCGGATTCGGATCCGACGGTCTTCTGTGGCGATCTCTTTATTCACGGGTTGGACCAATTGCCAACGACGTTTCACGAAGACCGATTATTATTGCCACATCTGTTGCACATGAATGAGAAAGAAATCCTTTTTTCTTTTCTTCCAACTTTACTAAAAACTCTTCACTTCTATTTTAATATGCTTATCTCAATATCAAAATCAATTAAAATAAATTATTATATTAGAACTTCGATAAATAAAAGATTTAATTTGGGGTGTGTGTATACTTAGTCACATTGTAATTTGATTAATGAATCCAATTGATTTTGTAATTCTAGACATCTGTTTGCTGTGAGGTAATGCTTTGGTTTAGGAAAATTCACAAAGCACATACTAACCTATTAGCTTGGAAGTTAAAGCTGACAGTGCAATTTCCATTATTCTTGTTTGTTGTTTCTTTGCCTCTGACCATAGCCAGTCTAAGCAATTGGTAACTGCAACTGCAGCACACAGCTGCCAAAAAGGATGGTGATGACAGGATATTCAATTTAGGAAGGTCATAAAATCCTTTTTCTACTTGTGTAATACAAGTTGCTCCTGCAGAAGCTGCCCTGATGTAGTTATGCAGAAGCCACATATAGTCTAGACACTGAGCTCTCTGCATGACTAATAGCATGAATCGAATAATCCTTCGCGCAAGACAGTTTAATCGTACTAATATCATTAGTATGTGTTCAGAAATCACTCTGCAGTAGTAATTTACAGAAAGCCTAGATGGTAGGAGTCATCGGAAAATACACACATTTATTTCTCATAGTTCAGTTTGCAGGTTGCCTCGGTGTTCCATTTATGTTTAGCAACCAAACGCGCACTATGTTTGTCGGGGCCATTGTTGCTTGATTCACTATTAGGCTAAATGAAGTTTCTTCTTGCTTGTCGATGAACCATGAGTCCTCGATCCTGCACCAAGTAGGCAAGTAAATAAGTCAGATCGGTAACAAGTTATCGGGTTACTGTAAAATCTTCGCCCACCTGTGTGATGCTGAACCAAAGGGAACTCGACGAGAATGATGAAAGATGATCTCTCTGCTTCTCTAAGATATTGTACAGTTCCGTTCATGATCTTCACAAGCTTTTGGCTGATGAAAAGACCGAGGCCTTCCCTTGACATACCCTGACTGTGGTGGAACATCTCCTGCACCAACGTCTCTGGTATTCCTGGTGCTGGATGAATGATCCTGAAATTAAAGTATCATTATTAATTTCTTCAGTGCAATTGATCTTTGATTTACAGTTTAATGCTGTACAAGTTTACTCTGTGTCTTCAAAAGATCACATACTATCCTGCTAAAAGCCTAAAACAGTGAAATAATTGATGTTCAGATTCCAGTCAATTCAAATTCTACTGAGTTGTTTATGTGAACAACAAAATTTCATCCCTGAGAACACTCCACATGCACTAGATAGAGCATTCCCCTTGGAGAATTTTTCAGCATGAATTTTCAGAACTGGACTACCTGAATTTGAGATGAACTACTTGCACTCCGGTTCCTATACGTTCCTTTCTTGGAATGACCTGAAGTGCGATTGATCCATCAGCCACTGGTGCAAACTGAAGAGCACTTGACAAGAAGTCTGCTAGAACCTGCTGCAGCCTCAAGTTATCCCCATACAAATACATAGAAGATACTTCCGCAGGCCAATCTTGAAGAAGCGCCACCTCCCGTTCCCTGCTTAGAGCCATGCCTTGGTTTATGACTGCATCCAGAGCTTCACCGAGGTTAAACTCTACTGTGTTCAGCTCCATATAGCTGTTAGGAAGTCATGCCTGTTAATAGGTGCTTATGTATACTTGAGGCCAAGAATGAACGGAATAACATGAAAGCCTAAATTGCAAAAGCCAGCATGCTTGCAAATTCTATGTGGGGATCCACACAAACATTTGTCACTTTCTAAAGAGTCTCAGAGTATCAAAAACTCAAAATGATGTTTACTGCAAGAAATTAATCTTATATGAGGCGGAAAATAAATTTGAAAAAGATTAATAAATTTTAATATCCATCACTTATTCCTCACACAAATATATTACATTGGATTTTGATGTTACATTCTACTCTGCAGCTATTTTTCACATAATGATATAAATCATGCATGATTACTCCTGAACCAGATTGTGAACTTGGTTAAAAGTATAACAGCTTTCGAAAGCCTCATATAGATTACTCCTGCAGCTCAAATTTTTAGAAACAACAAATTATTTTTTTCAATTGGAAATTTTGCTTGGTTGTTAAGAAATTCAACATCATCAAATGACAGACGTACATGACAACTTTAGGATCTGGTCACATGGAACATAAGAAAGATACTCATTTACCATGTGTTTATCTTGACAATATATTGTGGCTAATTTTACCCCCTAAAAAGTCACTTATGATTGTTCACACCAAAAGTATTTTTTATTCTCAGTCTCTGAATGGACTTCAGATGCTTCTGAACAAATGAATAGCATATCCAGAACCACAACTTTGTCCCGGGAGGTCTAATTATATTTCTAGGAAAGCTAGGCAATCTAATTTCCGCAACCCTATTGATAGATAAATTTCAGGCAAAGTCAAAATAAGAAATGAAATGCATACCACTGTTCAATGCTATCTAAATCCATGTCATCTAAGATCTTTGCCAACTGCTCTTGGCAGAGGGCTTTCCTTCTAAGAAGTTGCTTCTGCTCCTCAGTTAAGTCAGTTGCCTCCATCAAGTTTTGCGTAAATGTAATGCCGTTTAGTGAGTTCCTTATTTCTTGACGAAGATAAGCTAGTTCCTTGAGACTGTTTATCGCAGCTTGTTCAGACAACTTCTGCACTTGCAAGGCATGTTGAAGCTCTGGACTGGCAACACGCATAAAGCATAATGCCCCAGTATTTTTCCCCTCAGAATCAATCCTCTTGTTTGCGGAGAGCAATGCCTCAACATAGTTACCATTAAGGTCAAAAAATCCAAATATAAACTTGTCGGCATCTTCGCCTGCCATTACACCATTCAATACTATCCTTAACTTGGTCAATGTGTCATGGTCCTTGACCCGACAGCCAAAACCATGAAGACAGAACAACTCGCCAACAAGCATCTTGTCAATTGCATCCTTCCTCTTTATGCCTGATACCTTTTCCATGGCTGAATTCCACTCGAAACAGCAACCATACTCGTTGACTATAAAAATAGGGGGGATCAGCTCATTGGGATTTTGCACTATTGCAACGTAATCACCTTGAATGCGAGTGTACTTATCCATCATCAGTTTCTGACCGGTCACATCTTGCGCGACAAAGCAAACACCAACAATATTATCCTTCACGTCACGGCTGCAGCAAGAATTGACGACTAGGATCACAGAGCTATTACTTTCCTGATGGCTGAATGACTTTAGTTTAATCTCAATGTTTTTCTCTTCCTTTCCTGCGTTAGCATCAAAAAGATATGGATGAGGCCAAATACAAATGCAACATTTAAGTGGTATGAAATTGACTAGAAATAGAGGCAAGATGCGCTAAAGTATATGCTCACCTTGCAAAGCCAAGTGCAGCACATTTTTTGCCACGTCGACTGAATCATCCTTGACAATATCAATCAGAGGCATCCCAATAGCTTCTTGCACAGGTAAACCAGTCAAATCTGCTGCTTTGCTATTCCAGCCGTTTATGTTACCTGATGCATCAATTGCCCAAATGGGCACACTTGCAGTTTCAATTAGACGAACCATTTCATTTGTAACAGTACGCAGTTCGTCCACCCATTGGATCTTGTTTGCATCATCCGGTGATGCACTCACAATTATCTTTGAATCAACATCAACAGTCTCTCCTTGCAGAGAGCCACGCAATATGAGCTGCAACGAATGGATTGCATCCATTTCAACATCCTCCCAAGGAAGACTCCTCCTCTTCACAACCTCTAAGAAGGCCTTAAATGAAGTTCGTGGATGCATTCTTCGGTCCTCATCGTCTTTATCAACAGGTTCATGTTTAGCACCGCCCCATATGATCTCCTTTGCTGTGTGTGACCTGAACCAAAAGAGAAAATCCCTGGAAGAAATCTTAATTGCAGCCATGCCACAGACTGCATCTCCGAGTTCAGCAGCACCGGGATAACCTGCTTCTGTCATGCTGTCGGTACTCAAACCAGTAGAACCATCATGGCACTCCACGAGCCATGCTACGATATCCCTTATCTGTGCTTCGGTAGGTGTTGTTTCGAGCAGCCAAACCTGGTTTCGGTAATAAAGTGCAGCACCATCACACTTAACAAGATCCATAACATTTGGAGACCGGGTGAAGATACCAATTGGTGCATCACGGAGAAGCATATCACAAAGAAGAGTTTGTGTTCGAAGGATGTGCTTCTCCTTTAATTGAGCTCCAAGCTCTACCTCTTTGTTCAGCTGCACCCCAAATACCTGCATGAGGAATTCGCAGGCATATCTAAGTGGAAAAGGGATAAACCTCGGACTGGTGTGATGACAAACCAGCAGCCCCCAAAGCTTCCGCCCCTTGTGCTGCTGATCACCACCTGCTTCGTCTTCGTCCTCACTGATCGTGACCGACATTACAAGAGACGCAGTGGAGCCCATGTTTGCCATGTACTGAGAGTGGCAACCATGAGGTGCTCTCAAGGTCGAACCACAGAGACTCAGAGGTTGAGTCAATCTCTTGTCCTGGATCACTTTAACCGGTGGAGCAGAACAGTCGCATATCATCCTAACCTTGTTCTTCATGAAGAGAAAACGTGAAGCCTGCGGGATATCAGTGGCAGGGTAATGCAAGCCAAGATAAGACTCCAATTCTGGTCTTCTGCACTCAGCTATGACTTCGCCATGTTCGTCTTCGTGAAACTTGTACGCCATCACCCTGTCATAGCCCGTAAGATCGCTCACTTCCCGTACCAGAACATCACACAGGAGGGAGATGTTCCCACTAGGCAAAGACTGCAGCCTCGAAATGGCTTTGGCAGCCAGTTTATAGGATTTCAGCGCTCCTGCTGCCGTCACCGGTACATCGGCAGGGTTGACAGGCTCCAAGTCTATCACCAATCCCACATCAATCCGGTGCATAATGGCGTAGAAAGGCTTGCCCGAGCTTCTGCAATGTACCAATATGGGGTTGAGGAGATTGACGTCGCTGAAGCCAGCGGCCTTCTGCAGCGCCACCGAGCTCGGAGATCGGAAGAGAGTTCGGATGTCGGTGCCAATCGTCAAGGCCTCGCGCTGCTCCATGGTGGGGACGGCGTGCGGCGCCAGGTCGAGCATCTCGGGCGCATTCTCGCTGTAGGCAATTATGGCTAACGTCTCGTCTTCGACGGCCAGCAGGCACCCAAAAGGCTGGATCAGCTTCCCGCGCTGCATCGTCTGGAGATATGTGGAGACGGCGGAGGAAGGCACGGCGCTGCTGTCGGCGCCGCTCGACCGGTTGGCAGCGCCGATCGAGGAGGAGTAATCGAACGGGTGATCGGGGTCCTCGAAGTCGGCATGGAGCTTGGCGTCCAAGGTGGTCTGGGCGACCACGCGAGCGCTGTGCTTGGAGCGGGCCGAGCTGCTCCTGGAGCAGCTCGCCCTGTTGGACCTGGAAGACATCTCTCACGTCCCCGCTCCGCTCCTATCGACGGGAATGCCGGGGGAACACCGAGGAGGAAGAATTCTCTTAGTCAATTCGTCGAATTGGGGAACGACGACAGATGCCAAGAACAGATAATGAAATCGAGCGCAAGAGTTCAAAAAAAAAATTGACCTCGCTACAGACCGAAGCGGAACGAAAGGATGAAGAAAAGGAGAGGAAGAGGGGGAAGAAGCCAAGGCGAGGGTCCAGATTCCTCTCTCCACTTCTCCTTTTCCTCCATCTGCTATCCCACCCTCTTTTTTTCCTCGGCAAAGTCTTTTGTTTGGTCGACAATTCTCTCTAAAACCCCAATAAATCCCCCACAAAAAGAAACAGAGCTCGAAAGGAAGCGCGACAAAATCCTCGAGACGATAACCGCGCGGACACGAGCGGATGTTTATTAATTGATGTACCAAGTGATTGGATACAGAGAGAGAGACCTTTTTATCTACACGATATTACTTTTATTATTATTATTATTATTATTATTATTTTTTTTTTTTTCCTTCCAAAGCCAACAACAAGGTTTATGTAGAAGAAGAAAATTAAATATTAAGGAAAGACTGAAAATTAGTGGAGGAGGAAGAAGCCCTTGTAGGTTGTAGCGATTAAACACGCCATAATCTCGTATTGTTTTTTCGAGAAAAAGAAAAGAGAGAGAAAAAATAAAAGGGGATTGATTGGGTTGCTATTTTCTTTCTCGCCACAGAGAGAAAACCAAAGGAAAAATAAAAACAATTCAAAAAAGGTCACGTGAAATTATAAACTGGGACGGGCCCACCCATCACTGCAACAGACATGCGACATGACGAGAGGGGAGCCGGGGCACGTGGGCTAGACACGTGGCTTTAAGATTGTCACTAGAATTGGTGAGCCGACGACCACACGTTGGCCCACCATCACGTGTTACGTGGGCCCTTCCATTATGCTTTCGATCCGAATTGGTGAGTCTGCCTGTTACTCTACTGCTGGTTCCACAGTTCAGCTGCTATCACGACAATATTTTTTCTGATATTTCTGATATATATATATTATTTATTTATTTATTTATTTTATTTATTTATATATTAAACTGTTTGTTTTATATCAAGACACTACACAAAATGGCCACGTGGTTTTCCTTCACACACAGTAAGCAATACAGGGAAGAATTACACCGGGATATTCAGAATCAACCTGATAATATCCTAAAGTTTTATCGTAAAAAAAAAAGAAAAAAGGAATGATCACTTCGAGAGGATCGGCCCTCCTTGATCGTTTTGAGGGGATCGACATCTTAGAGTTTGTCAAAAGATAAAAGTAGTATTTTTCATAGATTACTGAAAAGAAGCAGTTACATCCCTATTTATAGAGTTCCACCAGAGTTCCTGAGGACTTGAACTCTAATAATAAATAAATATTAAATAAACCTCTATTTGATTTGAATCAAATCAACTCAATAAATAACTGAACTCAATAAATATTATTCAAAAGCTCATGTAAAATAATAACTTATTAAATCAAATTTTAAACATCACGTGACCGATCTATCTCGTGGAAGAGTTGTATCAATCTCTTATCGATGTTGTACTTTTGAGTTTTATAAATTTGGTCCCGACATAATATGTCGGCTGCCTAAGATTGAAATGTCAATCACAATATGACATGGTGGACAACTGTTGTCCACGTGTTATATTCTCGCATTTACTGTCATTTCTTGTTACTTCCCCAGCGCAGTATTTTACGACCTACAAGATTGTTGACTTGGATAAGGCAACACGCTAGCACGTTAGGTAGTGAATGAATAGCGACAGTAGGGCTCCTCTTCCAAGCTGTATGAAGATGTATCATGTTCTCATCAATCAAGTGGACCTTTTTATTTTTCATTTTAATCTTGAAATATTATAAATTATTATACATATACTCACAACAGATTCCTTAACCTTTAAGATCATTAATCACCAAGGCTCGAGATGTTAGAAACAAAATGTTAGAGAAATGAATTCGAGAGAATCCGAAGAAAACTAACTATACGGGCCAAAGCAGCACCGGCCATGTTATTCGTCTCTTCCACTAACATCCGTCCAATAAGTCAGGTAGCTAAAAGCACGGCCGACGCCGTTTTGGGGGTACAAGACCAAAAAGATAGATCGAGTTTTACTAGGAAATGCATTTGCTCGAGGAAAGGAGAGAAGACCACTTACAATGGGAGTGACATGATTGAGCCATCCACATCGATGACGTCGAAGCAAGGAGGACGCAACCTTTTCTCAAGGAGGGAGGAGGAAATTTCACGCAACGGACCACCATGTGGCGTTGTCGTTGTCTCGTAACCACTTAGCTCTGCTCTGCTCTCGTGAGATGGGGACTTCAATTCCACAATTATGTCGTCCCTCCGTGTACTTCATTTTAGCTGCTACAACAATGCTTGCAAGAATTCGACTGCAGACATCAGTATCAGCCTCATCTGATCGATCATTCCATGTCAACATTTGTGGCTCTGTCAAATATATATTATATTATGCATGCAGATATATAAAAGAAAAAGGAAAAAAAAAAACCAACTTCCTCCCAGAAAATGGTAATATTTTCTAATTGAACTCAGTAAACAATACTAATCTGAGATTGAAAGTTTGATCCAGCAACGAAGAGAGATCAATTTGCATCAATTTCTACTGGAAAGAACTACTGAGCTCCAACTCCAAATCTGACTCTCTGAAGGTTGACCTGAAATACAAAAAAAAAAATATATATATTACATCATGACCTTTTTTTCAACTTAGGAAACAGATTACATGCTTCTCAACCATTTCTCTTTGCATACAACTTGATGTCATCGAACACATAGATAGTATAAGCAAAAGCAAAAATAAGGCCTCATCTGGTATCAAATTTCAAGCATCAGCAAAATTACATGAAAAGAGAAAATTAATCCATAAATCTAACAATCTATGAATTACAGTAGCATATGGTTTTCATAAAAACAAAATCAATAAGAGTAATGTTTGTCTTAAAAACACATGAATGCAATACAGTATTGGAAACCAGATGCAGCAGGAAGGCACTTCAAGTGCAGAAAACAACAGGGGGAAACAATCAAAAGGGCAACAATTCCACCATTCTTTGGAGTTTGGGCCAACACAATTTGTCCCATCTTGCTCTCATGTCTTTATATGATCATCACAAAAGCAACCGTATCATGTTGAAGAGGTAGATTGGCTTGTAATCCATGAGAAATAAGATGAACCGTCAAACATCTCTCGTAGAGTAGACAGAAACCACAATAGCTGAAAACCAGAGGCAATTCTTTCCTGGTTAGATGGAAGAACCAGATGAAAAAGCACCTAGATTCTATCCAACAATAGCGCAGAACAGAATGTTGCTCTCGTATCTTTATATGATCTAAAAGCAACTGTCTCGTTGAAGAGGTAGATCAGCTTGTAACCCATGAGTCATGAGATGAACTGACAAACATCTCGCCTAGTGTAGACAGAAGAACCACAAGAGCTGAAGACAGTTCTATCCTGGTTGGATGGAAGAAACCAGATGAGAAAGTGCCTAGATTCTATCCAACATGAGCTCAGAACAGATTGTCACTTTTGACATGACTGCATATTAGTGAATCACTGTTTTCTTCTGTAGAGGAGATCAGATAGAATAAAGTCACCCTTTAGGTACGTGGAGTATCTAGCTCCTCACATTTTCACTTTGTGCAAGCCAGAATGTGCCCTTCCTTTTGTGTGGTAAGGAAAATGCTATCTTATAAGACTCGAGCTTCTTTTCACGCAGAAATCCTCGCAGAATGTAGTAATCTTTTGGCAATAATTTCACAAGTCAAAGATTCATGACAATATTAAATATACATGATAAGTCACTTTCTCATAAGACAACCCAAAAATGAAAGCAGTTGTTTATAAAAATACGATAATTTTTATTGGACAATCTACAAGTTATTGTGTGAACCTCCAAAACTAGTAGATGAGTGTTGTTTACACATTCAACATTAGGATATCATTATACTGATAGAAGCAGTAAACTGAATCAGGAGAGAAGCTTATTCCAACTGACAAATGAAACAAGAATAAAGACGCAATATTAAGTTAATCTAAAATTTATAATTCCATATTTACGGTATGTTTGATGCCTCCATTCTATTGTCAGTCATAAAATTGAACTTATCATCAAAAGCAGTTCTGTCTTTCAAGCAAAGCATACACAGGATCAAATCTCTTAGGCCCTTATATCTAACACCTGCATTTGAGCATATGGATAACACTCATTTATGGGTGCATTTCAAGTTTCTTGTGAAAATATTAAATAACAAATTCATTGGACATTTACCTGTGGACCGACCAGTTCTCAACAAGCATTGAGCTGTAAGGATTAGTAATTTTGTTTTCCTTTCTTTAAAATGCTTTCAAGGTAACCTGTCCTGAAGAAACTCATGCTCCCTTATTATCTGTAGAGAAAACAAAAGTTAATGGCTTATAAAACAATGAGAACAAAGGAAGAAAAGTAGCTATTCGACATGGGACAAAGTTTGGGAGAACCAAATTATACAAGAGAGTAGACAGTAAGATAGCTAATACGATATAAAGAGAAGCAGACAATCTGCTTCTAGCTCATAGTCCCTCAACTTCTTAAAGACTCTAGCTTACATGTATGCTAACCAGATTATGATCACAACCAAATTCGTATCCAACTCAATATTGCATAAACATTTGCACAACAAAAATGACCCCTCACCAAAGACCAAAAGGAATAAGAAGACCATATTTAACTTGCACAAGAAGAATAAAAATAATAAATTTCTTGCAAAGATAGAAGTAAACAGTAGTCCAAATTGTAGTGTGCTAATTATATTCATCAAACGAACAAAACTCCTCCTCCCCATGGATCTTCACTCAAACACTCCAATTAAGGGAATAACCCACATTGCCAATCTTCTCAGTAACCAGCAAAGACCTTAGAGCTCACATCAGAGGGCACCAACTTGTAAGTATAATGCTAAGGGCATTTCATGGGCTTCACTCCTATACCAACTTTAGTTTTCAGTAAGCGTTTAAATAACATAGAATGGTCCTCTTCACCGAATAGAATATGACCAGCGAATTCCTCGGGCTCCTCCATGACATCCCACTGTATTCAGCGGCCACCACCGGTGAGGCTTCAACGAAATGAGCTTTGGTCACAGGTGGCTTTCAGTATCGGCCACCCGTTCTGTTGCACTTATTCACCCAAGATCAGCTTGACCGGGCAGAACTGGATTCCCTAGATGATCCTTTCAGTCTCGGTCTGGAGATCCGTTGATTCCCTTCGCCTCGGCGAGGATGCTTAGAACCACCTGGAGCTACAGGGAGCAATCGTGCACATAAAGGACGATCTCTGTGGTCCTTGACCAGGTTTGCTAAAAGATGGATGATCGTTGGGGCAATTTCTTCCATTGTCGGTTTCGGCAACTTGAGCTGTCCCACCGACGGGCGATCGTTTTCCCAAGCAGCACAACTTTCCATGTTCACGAGGGAGAAGAAAATGCCGCTCTCCATCATCGAGCATAAAGATTACAAAAGGGAGCACTCACCTCAAGGCAAGATCATCTTTCACGGCCCCGAGATCCCTGCAGAAGGCCGTCGATCTCGCGATTCTTGAAACCCTAGGACATCGAACGTCTCCAACTTGAAACCCAAATAGACGCCAAGAACTCGGCTACGAGCGTGCCGCAAGCGCAGAGGAATGGATCGATCGGATCAATCAACGACCTTTCTCTGGAAGCTACGGGAATCGAGGAAGCAGAGGTGGCCCCGCGAGAACGTCTCGAAGAAGCGAAATCGAAGAGGCCTTCGGCTGCCATCCCGCATCTCGGAGTTCTAATCGATCGAAAATGTCGGGAAAAGTTTAAGCGCAGGCGAAGGGTTCTAAATTGCTCTAATACGAAGAATTAAAATATTGTTATTTTCATCACTCGGATAACGTCAGATCGCTTGTTAACGTAAAGTCACATACATCAGATGACTATATGCAATTCATGCGTTATTGAAATGCCCGGATGCCAAATTGCTCGCATAGAGAATCGCTCTACCAAGCTCTCATCGTAATTTTGAAGTAACCCTCGAGGAAGCTGAGAACCGATACGGAAACCCATCATCAAACTGTGGGTGACAAGATCCTCCTCGATCCTCATCCATAGAATTCTACGTCTCCTGCTCGTCCACGTCCACAGGGTCCCACCCGGTGTGCGTAATGATAATAATACTCGAGAGACGTGGCCGAGTGCTACACCATCACATTGCCATCTTGATGAGAGAGGCAAACTTGGTGGTGCAACCAGGCCGGAGAAGCGACCCGTCGTTTTGTCTGCCAGCGCAAAAGCTTGGGCGTATGGAAGTCCAGCTTTATCCGCACGCAGCACATGGCTCCTGGGCCGCGACCTCCTCATCCGCCTCGGTCCCACAGCGGGCAAAGGAGACGACGACAATGGAGCCGAGGCAACGCATACAACCACCAGCGTCGCCATCGCCACCGTCATCACCGTGGTGGTAGGCGACACATCTCCATCCCATCCTCCTCATGCTACCTAGAAAAGAGAACAAAAGAAAGGAAAAGGTCGAGCAGGCATTGTTCCAGGAATTCCCGGTGGGACCCACCCGTCGCTCCGGTAGCACCATCCTGAGATTTCTTACAATCGCCCCCGTCTTGATCGAGACAGAGGAGCCGCAATCGGTGGATCTTCCCCGCCGGCGCATCATTCATGACAAAAGGCTACGAGGCGAGCACATCGCAGAGCACCAACTATTTTGATATCCTCGATCGATAAAGATGGGAAATGCTTCAACATTATTTAAGCGTTCTTACAATATTAAACATATAGGAGGATGAAATCATCATCATTATTCACCCCCCCCACCCTTTTATGTATCACCATCTATTATCATGGTTCAACATCGTGCGACGACTGAGAAGAACGCAGGATGGGAACGTATATATGTGAAGGGAATTACATGATGAAGCAGCCATAGTAGGGCTCCTCCTCGCACACGATCTTGTAGCCGTCTGCTTCGTAACACGGAGGGCGACCGTAGTAGATGGCCGGCGGCGGCGGTACTGCGGCTGGCGGCGGTGCACCGTCGCTTACCTGGCCGCAGGAGCAGCAGCGGCAGCACCCGTGGCGCGGCTCGTAGCAGGGACACGGCTGGTAGCAACAGACCGGCCACACCGGGGCCGGGAACGCCCACAGGGGCAGCTTCACCAGTACCTCGGGCGGCGGCGCCAGTGGGGCCGGCTCTGGCTTCGGTGGAGCCGGTTCAGGCTTAGGCGGTGGTGGATCGGGAGCGGGCGCTGGCGCTGGCGCTGGTGCCGGTTCAGGTTCAGGTGCAGGCGCGGGCGCGGGCGCTGGAGACGGTTCAGGTGCTGGCGCTGGCGGTTCGGGGGCGGGCGGCGGCGGGGCCGGTTCAGGTGGAGGCGGTGCCGGTTCTGGTGGGGGAGGAGCCGGTTCGGGTGGAGGAGGGGCCGGTTCAGGTGGCGGAGGAGGAGGAGGAGGAGGTGGTGGTGGCGGGTCGTCCGGCTTGATCTGGATGTCTTTGATCACCTTGCAGGCCAGGCAGCAGAGCTTCTTGATAAGGCACTCGGGATTGAAGGGGCCGGAGACTAGGACAGTGTTCTTCTTCTCGTCGTAGACGATAGACTGGATCTTGAATCGCTCTCAAGTAGATGAATTCCACGCAAGACACAAGGACGCCATAAGTACGACCGTGAGCTGGATAGAAGCATGACAGTGGTGGAGAGAGAAATCGAGAGGCATGCATGCTTATGCTTATGCTTACTTTGGAGCTTGCACAGAGCCTTCTTGATCTTCTTGGAGCAAAGGCAGCAGTCCAGATCGACCTTTATGATTACTGTGGAGATCTACGATGATAAACAACGGCAATAAAAGTGCTGCCAGGTGAGATATATATCTCGAGTTCAACAAGGAAGACAACATGGACGGGTATGATTTTAGTGAAAGCGAAATTGCGATTCGGAATTTGAATCAGCAGAACTCGATTTGTGATGGGACAAACAAGTGATGGTCTACCAAGCATGTCGATGATCCAACATGCAAAGAACAAATAATTTATGGAACCAACAAGTTAACAAAAAGCTGAACCGGTGCCAAAAAGTTCGTCCTTCAAACCAATTTCAGCGAACAAAATGCAAACCAAAGGAAAGATACGTCTAAATAACTCGCGAAACAAAAATGCAGCACGGAGTCGATCCCGAAAGAATCACATCTTTTTTCCCGACACGCAGAATTTACGTTGGATACAAAAGAGCAAATGTAATTTAGCAGAGTATACATGTGGAGGCATCAGAAGGGAGGGAGGGAGGGAGGAGGAGGAGGGAATAATCGATGTACCTTCTCTGCCATGGCTTATGTTGAGATTCCAACCAAGGGTAGAGGAGGAGGAGGAGGAGGAGGATGGGAGAAGTCTCTCTCTCTCTCTCTCTCTCTCTCTTTCTCTTTATAGATGTAACTGATAACCCAAAGTGCACTAAGGTCATAAGCCACCCGGACAGGAACACGTATCAAGACGATAAACTTTTCGACGTACAGCCACCGACTCCTCCCTGGCTTCATGGGTGTGTTTGAAGCATGGCTCATGCAACTATTACCTTCGCTTTGGCTGCTCGTGTTTGATTCGGTAGCCTCCTCTGCAGAATTCCAGTCAAAATGTAAAATCTCGATATAAAGCTTGGAATATAAAATGAGATACTTGAGAATATGGCAACAAAAATCTAAAATTGCAGGATTAACATGTTTCATGGGATCACTCGCCTTGTACCATTTCAGCAGCCATTGGTTGGCCGGGCACCTAAGCAGCCATTGGTTGGCAATCAGCAGTAGGCCTATCATTTCTCCTTGAGGTTACGGTACAAACCCATAGCAGAAAAGCTCTAATGATCGGTGTAAACCATTCTTTCTGTCGGCGAGCCTTACCATGCAAACTGCACACACCTTTTATGTGAGAGGAGGGCTTCAGCTTCGATCGAGATGTCTCTCTTTTGTTTGGGCACCAAAGTCAACGCATAAACCTTGTATGGATACGGAAATCACCTGAATGGTTGACTGACTGACTGCATCCCGAGGCAGCTTCTAAACTTCATCACAAGAAAAGTGGGGAACCACCTTCCGCTAGCTCGAGAGATATCATCATCAGCTCATAGATTTCCGGTCTCGAAAGTCCTCACCAAAAACCCACACGATCATAAAATTCAATAGAACCGTTGCTGTCTTTCTAAAAAAAATGAAGGATGATCGATGACACAAAGCCTCCAATTCGGCATGCTTTTTCACTGGCTTTCGGTGTTGCACAGAACTAAATTTAACTTGCTTTTGTCTCGATGAGACGTCGATCGTTGCAAACCAATATACCAAAGGACAAGAAAGGGGAAAGGCCTGTGCTGAATGACTCATCAAGCAACAACAAAAATCATGGCTCTACAAACACAAAATTGTAGGCGTCGCTTTCTAGCTAAGCTTTCCAAGCACAAAATCTTGTTCCTTTACACACCAATGATAGTGATCGAGAGCAGCAAAGACGCTTTTATGTGAATAAAGAAGAAGAAGACTCTTTTGAATGTACATAAACGAAAACCAAAAATCATTGAGAACATTGAATATCTCCGAGGGATCTTTTATCGAAGAGGTTAGACTTTCACCATCGGATCGGAAGATAGATTCATTTGAAGCAAAGATTTATCTATCTCTCTCGATAACACTAGAACATTAGTCCTATTTAAATTTTTAGAAAGACAATCAACTAGATAATAAATAATTTTAATATATAAAAAATAAGATAATGAGAATCTAGTCAACTAATATATTTTTATCTAATCTTTATGCCTCTATTCATTTTAGTATTTATAAATTTATCTTTATAAAAATCTAATGCAGCTTTGCAATCTTAATGAATAAAAACAAAAGAAATAGCGTTTGAGATCAAACATAAATGACTTTATGGTTTTACTATTAACCATTATGGATGACGATGATATTGTTCCAAAATGGAACTCATCGAAAATATAAGCAGAAATGGTATTGTTTGTTAATCCTTACGAGTCAAGCTGAAAACCATCAGCATTGCCAACGTTATGTCTCGACAAACCCATCGGAACACCTTTAACTATGTGACCTATCTTTGTTGCTATGTTAATATCAGTAACTTCACAATTGATTTGATTTAATTGGATTACCTGTCTCTGTTAATATCGGTAATATTGGTTAGCTTGCGGTGAAGCGGATTCATAGTACAGTCTTCAAGATTCATCTATCTAACCTTTGCGTCCGTCCATGATTTGGCAATGATATGGAAACCACACTTCCTCGGTTTGCTACTCATCGAGGCGACAGGAATCAACTGAATCATGCCAGTTTAATTTGAGACATGGAAGAAGAGACCTCTTTCGTCTCAGTGGGTGTTTTCGATTCTCTATGTCCACGTAGCTGGATCGATTACTTCTCGTGATGAATGGTGACACACACACTTTGTTGCTCACTCAACATGTATAACAGGCACTGACTGTATCCACAAAGAAATCCTCTCATATAAATTTTGAAGAATTTATATTATTTTCTCTCCTTGTTCTTTCTAAGAATCATAGAAAGCATCATCTCTACACACTTTATAGAGAAATCAAAGAGCACTAGGAGTATTCTTTATATCTTACTCTCCCCTACCAAGACTAGAACTATTCCTTATCCCATTAGGACATTAGATTTAGGAATCTCAAATACTTGTTAATCCCAATAATCTTTTTCTCAATGAGTATTTTATTTACTTCTATACGTTTTAAAGAGAAATACTTTTATTTCATGCTCCTTTTGTCATATATTCTTGTTGAATCTCTAACCACAATCTCTTTTAAGCTCTTATATTATATTACTTATTGGAGAATGAGAGGAAAATTTTAAAATCAAAAGAATACTCAAATATCAACAAGTTAAAAAGCATTATTCAATGTAAAATATAATGTGATTTGGTAAATCTAGCTTATATCCATAAAGAAAAATTAAATTCTTCATCATATGATATCAATTACGAGATCTTCAATTATCCCTCACTCAAGCATAACTTTCTTCTTATAGACTCTCTCATATAAATTACGAAGAATTTATTTATCTTTTCTAGATATTATAAAAGAAAAATTCAAGAGCCCAATAGTGTTCAGTACATCTCGTTCTCTTCTGATCAAAACTTAAAAGATACACGAGATATTTATAAAAGAACCAAATCATAATTACTAGAGTTTTTTTTCTTCACCAGAACTATTTTCTGTATTAACATTCCTTATCGTATTAGGATTAGGATGTAGCTTGAGGAATCCCAAAACACTTATCGATCTCAATATATTATTCCGATTGATAATCATTAAAACTAATTAAAGATTTTTCATAAGACTAAAGAGGATAAAGAAAAACCTAAAATCCCTTAATATAACCTACCATATGAAACTGCTAGAAAAAGGACAGTGATGATTTCCTTGAATGAATCAAACAGATGCTTTTGATTCCAAACATTTGGTGTATACAAGTAGTCGCGATGCATCACTATTCCTTTATTTGTGACTCTTCATGTTAAGTATAAATGGACTCCTCCAAGAATGGAAAGTAGAATCCCAAATCAACTGGAAACAGTATGAGAAGGTCTACATATCGAGGAGAAGAAGGAGATGAGAGCTTTCGGTCCTTACGAAAGACGATTCAAATTTACTGGAAGAAGTCAGGTACCATTATAATCCCAAATCACTATAGCGATGAGGTTAGAGATAAACTCCATATCTATGTATACTAAAGTATTAACCATTATACTTTTTAGTCGACTAATCAACTTGTCATTACTAACTACTAGAAAGCGTATTTTAGGTAAATACTCATATCTCTTGATGGCACCAAAACTTTAGTTCTATTTAAAACTTTAGTAAGATAATTAGCTAGATAATAATTAATTTTAATATAAAATATAGAAATAAGAGAATATGAATCTAACCATCTAATAGATTTTTATCTAATCTTAATGTGTCTACTCATTTTAGTATTTATAATTTTTTTTATAAAAAATTGTTACAACTTTGCAATCACAATAAATAAAAATAGGAGTAGTGTTTGAGATCATAGAAAGAGTAGAAATTAAGTTCTTAAGCCATCTATTTCAATATAAATGGTGTTAAGTATTACAAGCTCAACTTCTATAGTTTTTTGACAATGATAGTTTACTTGGTTGTCAAGATAGCACTTCTACCAAGAAAAAATATATATCCATATATAGATTTAATATCTAAAGAATCGAAAATCCAATTAACGTTACTATAACTTTCAACAACCAAAAATATCCTACAAAGTTAAGTCAATAATCAAAAGTACTCTTAACATATCTTATAAGTTTGAATATAACATAACAAATACCGGGTTTAGTCATATTTGCTAAAATAAGAGATTCAATGATTTAAGTGTATTTTTCTTGATTTACAAGATTATTAGCATTTTTAACAAAATGAACATTTTGATTTTAAGGAGTGGAAACAAATGACAATTAGAATATCTAATTTTTTAGTATAATGAGATTAAGATAATAATATAGAATTAGAAGATTTTTGAAATTTCATTCCTAAGATGATGTCACCTTTACTAACATTTTTCATATTAAAATGATAAAAATTAATTTAATCCAAGATTAGATCTAAATTTGAAGCAAGAACTAGGAAATTATTAACATAAATATAGAGAATTACATAATTTATTCTCTATCATTTTATCATATCCATTAATGTAAAATCTAAAAGATAAAATTATAAAATCAAAATTTTTTTGCTTGAGTCAGATCAAATCAACTTGCATACAAATCCTTCGGGTTAGTTCATATATGTTTATTTTTTTAGTTCTCTACATAGAAAGATAGTCTTAATATCCATTTGATGAATAAAAAATTTACGGATGAAAGAAAAAGCAAGTAGGACTCTGAGTGATAGTAATTCGTACTACAGACACATAAATGTTAAAATAATCAATGTTAATTTTTTTTAATAAAAAATAATGATAAACAAAACTAGCCTTATACTTTTTAATTGTACCATCTGCCCTAATCCATTTCATTGTTTATCATCTCTTTGTAGAAAGAAGCATTAAGAGAGCATATAGCTTCTTGAAATAAACTTGATATATCTTCTATCATATAAGAGACAAAATCATCATCAAAATTTTTTTCAATCCCATGTGCTCTTGCTTGTTCTAGATTCAACTTAAATGTTAGATTCTATAAAAGTTGAGAAAGATGAAGAATAATTACTTGACATATTAACATATAATCTAGTTTTAAAAGAAAATATATTTTTAAAGAATGATGATTTAAGAAATGGCTAAAGCGACTCTCACCATCCCACCGTTGGCGATGGTTTTGAAGGACCGAAAACATTCACTCGCTTTTCTTACCCTTGTGTTTCGACTGCAAGTAGAACCATCAAACCAGGCAAAATCCATGCGCAGCTAGGCACCAGATTGGTACAGTACTATTCATGTACGCTCTTCGTCACCAGAAAGACTTCAAACTGCTAGATGTGTGGTCGATGCAGGCGGAGCAAATGGGAGACGCAAAGCCTGCTAAGAGAAGTTTGTGACCAGGGAAGAAGAACCAGCCCAGTAAACATTGTCTCCTCTTGTTTCTTCGTTAAAAGGCCTGCATTTCAATTCGATTCCGGATGAAGAGCAGTTTACGAGTTTACTAATGGCTTAGTGATATTATCTCGCTAGTCGCCATTTAAATTACTTCTAAAGAAGAAAAGGAAACTCCTTAATCAACAGTTGATCTGCCATTTTTTTTTCTCTATAGAATATGTAGCAGATCCTAACTACTGTAGATGTCATTTGGTTTTTTGGCTTACGGAAGCATGATTCTAAGGCTGGTAATGGCGGACCGCAGGTCTTGCCTTTGCCAATGGCTGGATTAAGGTGCCAGTGAAGTGAACCGAAGAAGGTGCATTCGTAGGCAGTGAACGCAAGGAAAACAAAAAGGAAAGCTGCAACTGTTGCTACTCCTTAACATATCCTCCAGTTCTTCAGCCTGGGTATGAAATGTTTGTATTCTTGTTCAGTTAATATGCATGTGCGTCGATCGATAGCTAGCGAGCTTACTTTCTTCTTTAGTTCGATATGTGCCCAGTCAACGTTTAAGTCTTCAGTCATCTGGATTGAGCTTCAAAAGCTCAACGCATCTTAGCTTCTATAGGTGCTGCCCTGATCAGTCAATCCAATGGGCTGCTGGTTCACAAGCATCGGACTTCGTCGGTGTTGGAACCCCGAGACTGTCACATGGCGTCGCCGCATCCCCTGCTGCCAATTCACGGCCACTTACGACCGCGACAACGACGTCGCCTTTCTCTCTCTATACGGTCAGTGAGACAACGAAGAATAAAGGACTAGACAGGATCCGGAGATCCGAGAGACGGCAGGGATATGGTGCTGATATGAATCTGCTGCGTGAGAGACATATGTATGCATACATGAGGAGATATATACGGGGGAGAGGAGGCGAGGTCAAGCTTCATTGGCTGGAGACTTAATGTGATGTTGCACCTGGGCGACAGTGACGGCTGGTACGCAGTACAAATCACCTTCTTCCTTGCTACCCTCCCTGCCCAGCTACGTAATGCTCCCCGTGATAGAAATAATAGAAGATAAGAACAATAATTGAAGAAGCTTTATTGTAGAAATGAAATAGCTTTAGCTTGAATCTATTAACATGTTCCCTCTTCTATTTATACAGATTAGGAGGAAGGATTTTCCTCAACAGAATAAACAGAATAGAGAGATTTCCTCATATAATTGGGGAAATCTTATCTTCTATCATGCCCCCGCAAGATGGTGCTCCTAACAATGATACCAATCTTGGATCGAAGCAAAGAATGGTTTAAAGCAAGAAGCTTCGTGAGTAGAGCAAGAGCAGATCGTTGTTGTTGTTGCGATTGCTATTGCTGTGAGGGCACAGGCGTTCGATTGCTGTTGCTGTGAGGGCACAGGCATTCCCTTCGTTCTCCTTACATCCGCTCTTCGTTCTCCTTAAGTCCGCCGACTATTGGCATATCAACGAAGACTATCGTGGTGAGGAAGATGAGGATTGGCCTTGAAGCCTCTCAGGAATGTGGCTGCAGCAGCGTTGGTCGCTGGCCGAAGACAAGGGCGAAGCTTCGCTTTTCTCAGCGACGTTGGTCGCTGGCCAATCTGATACCATGATAGTCTTCGTTGATATGCCAATAGAAGATAAGAACAATAATTGAAGAAGCTTTATTGTAGAAATGAAATGGCTTTAGCTTTAATCTATTAACATATTCCCTCTCCTATTTATAGAGATTAGGAGAAAGGATTTCCCTCAACAGAATAAACAGAATAGAGAGATTTCCTCATATAATTGGGGAAATCTTATCCTCTATCAAGTTGGGGAAATCTTATCTTCTATCATGCCCCCGCAAGATGGTGCTCCTAATAAGGATACCAATCTTGGATCGATGCAAAGAATGGTTTACAAGCGAGAGGCTTCATGAGTAAGATAAGTGTAGATCGCTGCTGTGATTGCTGTTGCTGTGATGGCACAGGTGTTCCCTTCATTCTCCTTAAGTCTGCCGAATGTTGACAGATCAGCGAAGACTACCGTGGTGAGGAAGATGAGGATTGACCACGGAGCCTCTTAGGATTGCAACGGCATTGATCGCTAGCCGAAGGGTGAAGCTTCACTTTCCTCAGCGACGTTGGTCGCTGGCTGAAGGCAAGAGCGAGGCTTCTCTTTCCTCAACGACGTTGGTCGTGGTTGCGATTACGACGGCTGCGACGGTAGAGAAGAAATCTACAGCAATGTTGCAGTGTTGCTATTATAGCAAAGGAGGAAACTGCAACAGAGGAGGAAGCTGTAGTAGAAGAGGAAGCTGTAGCAAAAGAGGAAGGAAAATAGCTACAACGAGGAAGAAAGATGGGACAGTGCTGATGAGCAGCACTAGAGATGCCGTAGCGGAAAGGAACGGACGATGGCGCAGAGTAGCAACACCAATGATGAATTGGCAGCGAGAAGAGAGCTTGCTCTAGGCAAGCGGCTCTGATACCATGATAGAAATAATAGAAGATAAGAACAATAATTGAAGAAGCTTTATTGTAGAAATGAAATAGCTTTAGCTTGAATCTATTAACATGTTCCCTCTTCTATTTATACAGATTAGGAGGAAGGATTTTCCTCAACAGAATAAACAGAATAGAGAGATTTCCTCATATAATTGGGGAAATCTTATCTTCTATCACCCCGGCCCCCCGCAGTCCTACTCCGACCTGTCGTTCCCCACGTACCATGACTGACTTCTACGACGTATGTTACTGAAGAAAACACTCTGACCAACCTCTCTGATCGCGTTTAAGTATCGGACCATGCACATACATGGGGCCACGCTGCGACAGCATTACACGCGGCGAGAGAGAGAGAGGAAACCTGATCTGGAAGTTCCCATAACAGTAAGAAATGGAGGAGGAAGTGAGCGAGAGAGCGAGAGAGGACTTGGTAGATCAGAAATAACCGTGACAATGTTCCTATATATGACTGTAAAAGTGGCGCAGGAAGAGAGAGAGAGAGAGAGAGAGAGAGAGAGAGAGAGAGAGAGAGGAGACTACGCGCAATCGGGCGTCCATTAAATACAGTAGATTAATTCCCTGTGCGGTCACTTACCGGACCACCAGCGGTGTGATGCCGACGTCCTTCCCTCCATGCCCTCGATAACAGTGCTCCTCCCGATGTTGTTCCATTCCGGTGGCAATAGAACCCATCCCACTTTCTCCTCTGTGTGGCAGCTCCTGAACCCACAAATTAGAATTCTTAAAGCCTTTTATATATGTATGGAGATAGCATTTGTCTTGGATTGGCCTGACATGATGAGGTTACCTTCTTAAAATCTTCAACATTGTTAATAGTGATTTGGCTTAAAAAATAATATCATTTTGTAGTTGATCAAGACCCCCACCGTACTATCTTCCCATAAACAATCACCATTCTTTAACTTTATTTATCCATCTTTTTTATTTTTGTACTTTTTAATGGATTATGAGTCCACGTATTGTATGTATAGAATCTATCAACAGTTTCTACCAACGACAGATCACGGAGGCCCATTACAGCATGCACTTGGTGGGCCACAGACCGGGCCCACTTTACCCACGCACATACCAAGCGGCACGTGTGCTACCTCACTGAAACTGTTTTTTATGTGTTGGGTTGGGGGAGGGGGGAGGTTGATATTTTGAAGGAAATAAAAGATTCCTCGTAGGGGATATCGAGTTTGCCGTTCATCGTGGCTCCAAAAAATAAATAAAAAGAAACAACAAAATGAACAAAATCCCCGAAACCTATGTAACGCCAAATTACTTTGTAGCGCAGCGTCACGATATATATCACCGATAAATATATAACGTGTTATATTGGTAATGAGCATTATATAAATGAACGAAAAAACGAGACCACGGATTAGTAACAGAATCCAAAAACAAAACAAAAAAAATACGATCATGCCTATAAAACCCCGCGTTTTGTGCACTACTAAACCCCCATCCCTTCCCCCCCCCGCCTCTTCTTGCGCCCCCTCTTCGCCTTCTCTCCTTCAATTCCCTCCCTCCCATTCGATCTGCTCTTGCACCGATGTCGAGCTCGCCGCCGGAGCGACGGGGAAGGGGAGGCGAGGAGGAGGGCGGGGAGGACGCCGCGGCCGCTCGAACACGCACCGGTGTTGGCCTCGGCCGCCGCCGTGCCGGGGATCCCTCATCGTCGCGGCTGAGGTCCGCCGACGCGGTCTGGCCGGAGCACTTCGTCGAGGCGGTTGCCGCCCAGGTCGCCGTCGACGCCGCGCGCTCCGCCGGGAGGTTGGCCGCCGCTCCTGCCGTCGTCTCCGTGTTCCAGGTTCTTTCTTCTCTTTCTTTATACATCTTATTGCCGTATCCCCCAACAGAAGAATACATCAGTTTCTCGATCTGCTTCGTTTCTTACATAGCCACAGTTTCACATTAGTTATCATCAAGATCATGCATCAGTGGGCTTTCTTCTATGATTTTGGAACAATGAGACCACGGATGCACCATGATAGTAATCATGACTGCAACATGAAACAACATTGGAATGATAGGTTGGGCAATAGACCTGCTATCCTGCAAGGAGAGCATTCGGTAGAATGCCTCCACGTATAGGTGTTCTTCGGATTAGTCCTTCGTTTCGGTCATTTCTCCTTTCTTCTGTGCGTATTTTATTCGTTTGGTTTATATTTATTGTGTACAGTCACACCCCTGTGTGTGCTGCGGCAGTAAGAAGAAGACTCTTCTTCTTACTGCTACTCTCTTTTTTGACCATTGTCTCCATAGCCAGCTGCGCTTCGCCGGCGCTAGTGCCTCTCTCTCTCACCCCACATTCGTAGGCAGCCGGATGGCTGGCTTTTGCCGCACTGTTTGCTGTTAGCAGCGGACATCCTTTGGGACTTTAAACACGATTCTGCTGACCATTCGCCTCTGTCAACTTCATTATTTCTCTCTTTCGTGCAACCTATATCTATTCCTGACGGGGGGTCTGAGCAAAGAGCCAGTGGTGGGAGGAGGCGTGTGATGCTCTGTTCTTTTGACCCTCGCTTCGCGCTGCGCCCGTTTTAACTCCCCTCGATCCATCCTTGTCGTTGCTTTATTCACTCACTCACGTTCGGCTTAACTCTCTCTCTCTCTCTCTCTCTCTCTCTCTCGCTCTCGCTCTCTCTCCATCTCTCTCGGAAAGGAACAAAAAGAGAGGGGCGAGCTCGGGGTTGGCGCACTGCGGATGGGATGGGATAGGCGAAGGCAGAGAGGAAGCGCAGGCGCCGTCACCAGACGCGCGTCCCTTTCAGTTCCGTTTTTGGTCCTTTTTTATTGGGGAGAGGGGAAGGATACCAACACACACTCTCTTTTCAAACACTGTGGAGTATGGCCCCCCTCCTTCTGCATCAAAATGTAATGTATGATGGTGTTATTAGACGACGAGGAAGACAAGGGCAGTTAGGAACCTCTGCCGTGATGACGGGTTCAAATGGGAGGGTTCTCTCTCAATCCTTGGGTTTCAGCCGTAGCTAGGAATGTTGTTTGCGTTTAATTAATGGTAGGTGGGCGAGTGAAGGTGTTGGTAGAGGGAGTGTTTTTTTATGGCGTTCCTTGGAAATGAAAGTGTGGGGGAAAGAAGCAGCACAGCCTGTGCTTTTTGTTGCATGGGCAGACGAAAGCTTCGCTGCTTTCGACGACTTGGGTTCGGCTCCTTCTTCCCTCACCGCGCTCGACCTGGCTCCTCTCTCTCTCTCTCTCTCTCAGTCTCTCTGTGTCCTTCCTCAGACCGAGGGGCCATAGGCTGCACCAGCCCTTCCCCACTGGAATCCCCATCTTGTCCTCCACGGTCAGGGAAGGAACATTGTCTACCTCAGCTGCTCTCTCTGCCGCTGACAGCTCTTTCCCAGCACATGCACGCCTTATTCTTAGAACCATCATATATGCATTTCTCTTCATCATGCGATTTCAATACGTGGGTTCTATAAGCTCCCTTTGCATCAGGCCTATACATTGTTATTGTTCCCCTCGTGCCTGCTTCGCGTTCGAAGACTGTACGTGACTCTTCCTCTCTTATCTTCCTGCTTGTTCTGTTAAAATGTGTTGGGTTCTATTATAGCTTTACACGGAGGTCAAATGCTGGGGGGAGGTAACAGTGTCGTCGTTCCGTACTGCCAAAGCTTATTCGAAGTCCCGGCAGCTCTCGACGCACATGGTCTTACTGCAAAGTCCAACGTCGAGGAAGGTTGTCGTGTAGCAGCTCTTGCTTTTTGTTGATGGGATGTAAGTATCCAGCCAAAGCAAAATCAGATTCAAAGTACTCTACACAGAGAGAATTGAGAGGAGAGAGAGAGGGGAGAGGAGAGAGAGAAAAAGGGTCAATCAAATCTCAGTATCTCGCACAGGTCTCGCCATGCCACCTGCAGTCCTGCTTCCTTTCGTGACTGCACCACCAAAGCCAACCTTTTGGTGGGTCTCGCCATACATGTCCTATTACTGTTCACGGGCGGGGGTACATCCACCATTTTTGGATGGGTTGAAGGGTGGCTCGTCTAGTGCTCTCAGACTTTCTTAGGCATGCATGCTAATGGAGCTCCACGTCCAGTAAGGGGGGACGGAGCAAGCATCAAACACCATCTCTGAACGATGCGACGAGCCACCCTGAATGCGATTTTCGAGCGTACGAAGCTCGTACATTGTCGAGATCGCTGTGAGGATTGCGGGAACAGTAAGTCCGGGAGCAGTACGTCATTTTGGTATGGTTTAAAGGTGACAATAGAAAGGCCGAATGCTGCTCCTTTTGTGGCCTTATTTTTATTAGCTGCAGCTTTGTTTTAGGGACGATATACCTCTAAAACAAAGCCAAATCACATGGGAGATTACCACACACCTCAGGAAGACGCGCCCTGATCTCTTAGGCGTGACACGCAGTTGTGCGTCGTCGCAGAGGGATTCACGGGATCCTATTATAACAGTAACAGATCGATGCCTCTCGTGGATTCTTCGTTAATTGAAGCTTTTGATGCCTTCCCTTGTTTGTCTTTGGCCTGTCGTTGGCCTTCTCTTTCCTACGGTACGAACGAAGAAAGGTCTTAAAGCTGCTGCTACACCTGCTGCCTCGATGGCCATCTTATTTAATTGCTGATCTCGGCCTTCGAACCACGAGCTCCGCTTCTTGACCTTTTATGGAGTTGAGGCAGAGGATCTGCTGGTTTAATGGGTGTGCTGTTGAGTGAGGCTCAGCATCACTTGAATGCACCACGGAAGTACATCGCCGTAAGCCTTTCCTTTTTTTTTATTGCGAGTTTGATGGAATTTTTCTTGGTATGTTAGGAGATCTAGGGAGGTGTGCATGATCTTATAGAGGATCTCTGATGTGTTCTTACTGTGATATAGCATTTAAAAGGCCGGAAAATGCATTTGTTATCACCCCATAACTCGAGGTGTTCATTAAGCTCGCAAACTCAGCAAACATTAGATGCATAATCTAACTTACAAGAGTTATCCACCAAGGTATGCAAATCTAGTTTATCTTCTACTGAAGGTTGTTCTTTGTTACCAGCTTTCTGGCTAGTAAAGGTCATATGTTTCTCTTCTGGTGTTGCCAGCTTTTGCTAAATTTTGAGTTGGAGCAATAGTCTCGGATAACTACAGTTACTGTAATACATTGCACCCTTTCTTTTTTTGTCTAAAGTTGTTCAGTTTGAACTGTTAACAATTTGCTACATTTGTCCATAGGGTGTTAGATGGTCCAGTACTTTCTCTATTAAGTTCAGCTGTAGTTACCAAAAATGCCTGCAATGTGTACTGATATGTTGTTTACCTGAACTGTCACATCCTTTTTTACTTAGTAATAACTTTTTTGATTCATTCTTTTGTTTGTTGTGAATTTTGTATCCTTGAGTTGTAAATTTATGATGTAGAAGCAATAGCTTTTTAGATTCTCTATGAAAATAGGTCTTAATGGTTGATTATTTCTGGTCAGTGGGGAATTTATGGTTTGTTTGTACTGGAAGGTTCTGTTGATGGTAAAAAAATATATAGCCCTTTTCACTGTCTCCTCTTAATATCCTTTCTTGAAATGTACTTTTTGATGTCTTCCCTTTTATATTTCTTACCTGTAAAACCCAATTTTTTCACCCTTCGTTATTAAAGACATTTCATGTACCATTGCGTGACTCTGATTCATTGTTGGTTTATGATTATGAAGCCAAAGTGTTCTGTTCCCCAAATGGATATTTTCTGGACCATACTGTTTTGGCAATTCTGTGAATATTATGCATTTGATATAAATTTTGTCAGTGGAATCTAATATTTCTCATTATGTTCTTGTATTTTGGAATTTCGAGAAACATAATGAAGGTTAGGTTTCTAAACCATTTGGACTGGAAATTTATTCAGTGGTAAAATCGTTTTTGTTTAATGCTGAAGGATTAATGCGATGGATCATGATTCAATGAAGCATTACTGGAGTTATGATGAGTTAAGCAGTTTGCAAATAATCTCTTTAGACTAGAAAGAGTATTTCTCATATTTAAGGGGGGTAATCATTCTATAACGAGAGAAGAGATATTTGCAAGAATAGTGGACTTAATAAAGGTGTTGGTGTAGCGTTCTGAAAATAATTCTAAACTAAAATTAATAATCAAATAACACAAACAATGATGTAGCGCAAGAAGAGTGATATGACTATATTAATGCTAGAAATTCTTATATCTTAAGGGTAAAACATTTTGTTCAAATCACTTGATGATCAATTGTCAACAGTATCAGGTCTTTGAGTTGGCCAAAATCCAGCTTTATATGTTGTGTTACTTTTTGGATCGATATGATTTTTGGGTTAAGCAATAAATTTGCTGTATACAAGCATGAAAATCATATAGAAACGTGACCTGTATGATTTTTTATGTTACTGTTATCACAATCATTCCAATGCTAAATTAGTGTATGATACAGACGGCGTATAAGTAGTTAAAAATGTAAACTTACTTTTCGATCTACTATACTATGTCAGGCTTCGTTAAGGGTTCCATTTATTTTTTTTGCAACATGGGATAATTACTCAAGGAAGTTGTTTCAAAGTAACTTTCTTTTGACTTCATGTGGGGTGGATTAATTAGCAATCATAACTTATAACTAACATGTGTTTTGGTGGTACATAGTGCATTCTATACATGTATTTCGATGATCTTTTATCCAACTATTTTTCATCTCAAACTTATGGCTTTCACCCTCTTTGTTTTATAACAATTGGTTGATTGTTGTGATGGCATTTGCTGACAATTTTGAAATTGCTCGATCAAAATGCAACTTGCCAATTCTGCCAATTTATTAGGATTTGGATTAGTTTGGCTAACTTTCACCACCATCTCTTGCCATAACTACATTAAATATGGATAACTTGTGAAATCCCCCTTATCGTATAGTTTCTTAATCCATTTTTAATATCATGCAAATCAGAATCTCATTTTCAGTGATTAAGTGGAGGATTAACTGCTACAAGACTTGGTTACGTTCATATACATGCTTGTGAAACTTATTAGTTCTTTATTACCTTACTTGTCGGCAAGACATTATTATCCTTTGTTCAATAACAGTTGGTTGATTGATGTGATCACATTTGATTGCAATTCCGTAATTCTCGATCAAAATGCATGTGCGATTTGCCAATTCTTCCAATTTATTAGGATTTGGATTAGTTTGGTTAGCTTTCCCTGTCATCTCTACATGAAATACACATACAATGTGAGATCCTCCTAATTGTATAGCTTGTTAATCCAGTCTTGATATTTTACATGTCCCCTCAAGCAAAGTAGAATCTCATTTTCAGCGATTAAGTGGAGGATTAACTGCTACAAGACACATGCTTGTGGAACTTATTAGTTCTTTATTACCTTAGTTGTATGCAAGATATTATTACCCTTTTTTGCTCTCTAATATCTAGTATGTGCCATGCAAATTGATGATAATGTACATCCTTTAGAAGACTATTCCGCTTATCATCTTGACAAGGCATTATTTTATGAAAGATTAGGCATCATTCTTAGATAATGACTTACATGGAAAGACTAGAACATATCTTACCAAATGCTTCAGGAACTTTGCCTCTACTTGGCATCTGGATTATGATTTCTGTGTGAGATGACTAGGCTTCTGGATTACCAATTTCAATGTGATATTGGTTGTTCTAATCCTGATTGATCGTGTTATGAGATTCAGATTGCTTGTAATTTGCAGTCATTTACATCTTGATTGCCAAATTTATGATAAATTATAATTATGCAAATTCAGTAAATAAAGGGAGCAAAAGCTTTATTTTTCTTGATTTTGGGCATTTGCAAATGGTCTTAATTACATTCTGATCATTCTTGTTGAGGTTGAAGGTGTAGCATTTGCCAATGCTAATGCATGCAACGCGGTGCGATCATGTGAGTGCTACTCGTAAATCTTCTTCTTAATTTTGCTGTCATTCTTGAGTTTCTGGTATCCTGTAGTGGCCTTACCTTTCGATGGAGGTTGACCTATGAGTTCTTGACAATGAAATCTCATCTTCTTTTCCTTCTTTGCCCCAACCAAATCCATTGCCGATTGGAAAGAAGCAATAGAAAAGAATCTTCCTTTCCTTCTTTGCCCCACCCAAATCCATTACCTTGAGAAGCCAAGGAAGAGCGAGAAAGGAGCATTAGAAAATAATCTTTTTTCCTTCTTTGCCCCGCCCAAATCCATTACCGACAGAAGAAAAGGATGAGCGAGAAAGAAGCAAGAGAAAAGAGTCATTAATGCCATTATTTGTCGATGTCAGGGAATTTGGAGTGGCACGCACAAGCAATGCGAGCTTTCATTGCACAACCAGTTCCGCGAAGGCTGAGCTTTTATTGCACGACCAGATTCGTAGCACTCCGTTCCTCAAGAGCTTTTATTGCACCATCAGTTTCGTAGCACTCGGTTCCTGCAAGAACTTGCAGGAACTTGTAATTGATTCCAGTCATTTTATACTTGCCATTGCTACGGCATATTTCATGTCGGATTCTGTCCGATCTGTGTATTGAAGTTGTTATACGTAGTGCAATCCATACGATGCATGCGAAGATTCTGATCGAAATCTTACTGAAGCCCTCGAGTCTAAGTTATATTTTATGGGTGTCGATGCTGATGGTGGATTCGATTGCAGGTCTGCTCCTCGTGGAGAAGCGTTTCCCGGTCGGAGCTCCTGTGGAAAGATCTCTGCCGCCGCGTGTGGTCCCGCCGGCGTCGCGCGCTCCCGTCCTGGCGGGACGAGTTCATCCGCCTCCACCGCACCGCCGCTAACTTCCGGGCCCGCCGCTCCGCGCACTCTCACTTGCTCCCTCCTTCCGATGCCGTCATCTCCTGCCGCCGTCTCGCCCTCTCCGACCACCACCTCGCCGCCGGCTTCGTTGACGGCTCGGTTCGCCTGTTCGATCTCCCTTCCGGACGGGCGCTCGCCACCTACTCGGCTGACCCTCATCGCGACCGCCTCGGCCGCTTCTCTCAGGCCATCTCGGGCATCGTCCTCCTCGCCGACGACCGCCTCGCCTTCGCTTCCCAGGACGGAGACGTCCACATGGCGAGCCTCGGCGCCTCCGGTTCCGTCCGGCGAGCCCACGTCGGGAACCTGATGGAGGACGGGACGTTGGTGGACTTCACCGGGAACTCGCGGTGGTGGGTTGGCTTGTTGGCCGGCGTTCCCGGCCGGTCGTGGCGCGTCTGGGACGCCGCCACCGAGCAGCTGGTGTTCGTGGGCGGAACCTTGACGGACTCCGACGCCATCCTGGGATGGCACATGCTCACCGACTTGTCGAGTCCGGTGGTCGGCCGCGCGAAGATCGTGGAGCCGGGATTCGTGGTGGGGTGCACAGCTTCGACCATGGAGGTCATGGACCTCGACGACACCGGTACGATCCTGAACCAGCTTCAGCTCCGGCACGGCGTGGTGGTGGACTCGGTGGACGCGAGCGAGGGCCGGGTAATGGCCGTGGACACGCGAGGACTGGCGAAGGTGTGGGAGGTGCCGAGGTTGCAGGAGATTTGCAGGTTCAGCACGGTGAGGAGGGCGGAGGGACGGCAGCAGGGTGCGGCGGGTGTGCAAGGGTGCATGAACTGGGGTTACGCGGTGGTGTGCTCCGCCCATGGCGGAGTACGCGTGTGGGACGCAACCACGAGGGAGTACTTATACAGCTTCAGGGAGCGGATAGGAGAGGCAGCCGCGTCGGTGGCCGGCGATCGTTACGTGGCTGCTTGGGCTGACGAGACCGGGTTGCACCTGTGGGATTTTGGAGCCTTGTAGGGGGAGGAACCCAAGCACAGGAGTCTGGTTGATGTAGATAGAGAACTGGCCATGGCTAATGTTTGTGTTGTTGCTCAGGCTTGGGGGAGGCCAGGTGGTATCGTACTGTGATGGCCACCACAGGCAGGACTGCAAGAATGTAGAGAGAGGAATCGGAGAAGAAATGGGGATGGGGAGGGGGAGGCAAAGATGGTGTGGTCTCTTGGTGATGGTGATTAGGGTTGAAGATGGCTCCCAGTGTGTGCTGGGATTTTTGGGGTTGCTGCATAATTGTTCGCCGAGTATTGGTTTAGGAGATGCATCTCTTCAAGACTCTGATTGACTTCACTTTTCTTATACTGCACTCGTTTCTCTTCTTGTAGCTGCGGGACTTGGATTTGGTAAATTTTGGTAAAAAAAGAAAAAAAAACAGAATTTGACTTGGAAAATATCAGGTTGCTATTTAATATTAAAGCTGGGCAGCAAAAAAAAGTGATTTTTCTTTTTGTATTTTTAAATAATATTTTATATTTTTAGTTTTCTGTCATATATTTTTTTGATATCATAAATGTCTTTTGTTATTACTTCCTCTGTTTTATCTTTGTCCTATTGCTTTCATCCTAGTATAGACGTATTCGTCCTATCGCCTTTGCCCCATGGTTTTTATTTTATTGTGATTGTTTCTTTTTTTTTTTTTTTTTTTTGTGAGGTTCTATTACTTTCAGCCCTATCGTTTTTATTTTATTGTGATTGTCTCTTTTTTTTTTTGTGATGTTCTATTGCTTTCATCTTATTGTGATTATCTTTTAGTTATCGCTTCTATCTCATTATCCTTGTCTCATCGTTTTTATCTTGTCATAGTCGTCGTTTCAATTTTATTGCTTTTGCCTTGATCGATCTCTTTCTCTTCATTAGGTCTCAATACTTTTATCTTATCACTTTGAATTCATCATGGTTGTCTCCTCCTTTCATCTTGTTGTATTTTCATGAGATGGTTTTGAGACAATGCAAAATATGCGACTAAGGGAGAAAGAGACATGGATGACAAAAATATGTATTTAGAGTATTAGAGAAAATTAAGGGTACTAAATGAGAAAACTAAAAATTAGAAACTTTTCGGGAAAAAATCCAAAAGGGGAGCGTTTACATGTAAATCACAAAAAAAAAAAAACTAACTATAAAGGTTTAACATTGATAGGGAATATTTTGATAGCCATCCTCCATTCACTAACTAATTTCTGTATAGGTATTAACATGAAAGAAAAGAATCGAATCACTCTCTACCGGGTAATGACATAGGGTGGTTATGGCTTGTCAACTCTCGGAACAATAGTCCACGTAAGGTCATTCAGGCTAGCCATGTTGGCTTTTGTGGATAATAGTCTACGAAAGAGTATTCATACATGTCCCTCTCCCTTTATCACCCCCATAGATAAAATGCTAAGTGGGGGATACTGAGATTGTTATAGAGGATCCCCTTAGTTGATTAGGTATAAAAGCTGATCCTCGGTGCTAGCCAAAGGGTCGAACATTTTTCCAAAAACATCTCATACCCCATATAACCTCTCGAACTAACTCGAGCGTTAGAGAGGCTAGGTTGAGAAACTCCTCCCGACGTTAGTCTTTGTGTAGGAATCTACTGAGAAGCCAGATTCCACCTTAGGTCGACCTTAAGATAGCCTTGGATAAGTCGGAGTTATGTGAAGACCACCTCGAAGCCACCTCAGCTGCACCAAGGTCACCATGACGGTTCCTCGGATATCTCTACACCTTTGGGTTAAGACTAAGTCGAGTTGACTCAACCGTTGATGACACTTGCCCTCAACATTTTGGTATTAGAAAGAGAGCCCTAAATGTCGTAAGAATGTCCACTCATGAATCCTCTCAACGAGCACTCCAATGAGGAAGCTCTACCCCCATCCCATAGCACATTTACGCGAGGCGGGCAGTTGTCCTCTTTTCCCTAGGTGGATAAATCCACCTCCACTCAGACACTAGGTGCTATTGGTGCCTGTTCAATGATCCAAAATTCTCACCTTCAGGGATGAATGTGGGGCTCTTAGTTGTCTCCATCAAAAAATTCTTGAACCTCACATAACAAGTGTAGATGCTCATGAGCATAATGCAAACGATCGCCTTGCTCTTGCCCCAACTAGCTCCACAGACTATGTTGTCATCGTAACCGAAGTCGATGTCATAACCATCGCTAGTACTTGGATTCGTTAGGGTTCTCCCAACCCATTGAACTACCAGCAAAGGGGCATCTTGCTCCCTGATCAGTGCACTATTGCATTAGAGTCCAATCCTACTAGAATCAGAGACCCAATCGATAGATTCAATAGATGACTTCTTGAGGGCTCCAAGAAGATTAAGAAGGCTCTGTGCAAGCTCCAAAGTAAGCATAAGCATAAGCATGCATGCATCGATTTCTCTCTCCACCACTGTCATGCTTCTATCCAGCTCACGGTCGTACTTATGGCGTCCTTGTGTCTTGCGTGAAATTCATCTACTTGAGAGCGATTCAAGATCCAGTCTATCGTCTACGATGAGAAGAAGAACATTGTCATAGTATCCGGCCCCTTCAATCCCGAGTGCAACCACTACAATAAAAGGAGAAAGAGACATGGATGACAAAAATATGCATTTAGAGTATTAGAGAAAATTAAGGGTACTAAATGAGAAAACTAAAAATTAGAAACCATCTGGGAAAAAATCCAAAAGGGGAGCTTTTACATGTAAATCACAAAAAAAAAAAAAAAAACTAGCTATAAAGGTTAAACATTGATAAGGAATATTTTGACAACCAACCTCCATTCACTAACTAATTTCTGCATAGGTATTAACATGAAAGAAAAGAGTCGAATCACTCTCTACTAGGTAATGACATAGGGTGGTTATGGTTTGTCAACTCTCGTGAATAATAGTCCACGTAACGTCATTCAGGCTAGCCATGTTGGCCTTTGTGGACAATAGTCTATGAGAGAGTATTCAGACCCGGCTCATAAAAACATAGTGTTCCTTCGAAGCTTTGTTATTCAAATGGGTGTCACTCACCTTGAAGCCTCCATGGGTGGCTAAGTAGTAACCACTTCACCCTTTGTATAATCGAAAGCTAGAGATGAAGTGTGGGTCAGGACAATGTTAATGCATTAGCACTCCTCGATGAATACTATAAGATAACACCATAAATTAGAAGCTATCTGAGAAGGCAAAATTCTTCACCATTAGAGACAAGACACTATTACCAAATGGAGTGAAAGACGGAGCCCTACATCGAGGGCATCGCAGGATAAGCATAAAGCCCCTGGAACCAAGTCGAAGGGGCATTGACCAATTCTAGGAGCATGTAGCTCGAAATTAGTAGGGATACATTAGTAAGATCATAGGCAATCCAAGAGGGGTGCGCTCACCATTGAATCATAGTTATGAGAACTCCTCATGGATTCCAGGTCTCAAAGAGTCCTTCGATTTTCAGGAAATGCACCCTCTAAAGTAGATGACCTGATTTGCTCCGCCCTCAGACTACCCAAAGACGGAGCATGAACCTCAACAGATAGACAACTAGAAGACTTAGAAGAACTAGTGCAAGAAAGGAGAGACATCATAACCCGAGACATACGAGCAAGATCAATGCTGAGAAGTAGGGACCAAAGATCAAATTGCCCTTCCAAAATGATTGGGGGAACTATCCTTCAAAGATCCTAAGGGAGCGAAACTAGAAGCTCTTAAGATCCTAAAGGATTTAGACTCTGGAGTCATAGGTGGGAATGAGTCTTACTCCTTAGCGGGTGAGGGATTTAAGGCAGAGCTACCGATCTCTCTCCTCCCATGATCGAGACAAGTGGCCCCTTTGAAATAAACGTTAAGGGGATCCGACAACGAGAAAGCCCAAAGCTTACCATAATGGGAGAGACATCGAAGTCCACCGGAGCTACCGATCTCTCTCCTCCCATGATCGAGACAGGTGGCCCCTTTGGTAAGACATGAGGAAATAATGTTTCGAGATATACTATAGTGGAATGAGCCTCAAAATCTACCATGACAAGCCATAAAATATATCATGGGGAGTGAGGCTCCAAAATTCGCCATTATTGGAAGACTTGAGATCTACTATGATCAAGGGATATGGAATCTACTATGATAGAAAGAAGATTTGAAGCTCGCTATAATGGGAAGACTCGAGATTTGTTACAGCAAAGAAAAGATAATGAATTCGCCATGATAGAGAGAAAACTTGAAACTTGTCATGGACAGGAGACCCAAGATTCGCTATGACAAAAAAGGAATATAGAATCCACCACGATAGAAAGAAGACTCAAAGCCTGCCATAGTAGGGAGACTCGAGATCTACTGATAGAGAAGGGACAATAAATCCACCATGATGGAGAGAAGACTTGAGGCCCGTCATGACAAAGAGATTCGAGATTCATTATAGTAGAGAAAGGACATGGGAATCTACTACGACGGAAAAGGGACATGAAATCCATCATGGGAAAGAGAAGACTCAAAGTCCGCCACTGTAGGGAGACTCAAGATCCACTATGATAGAGAAGGGACAAAAAATTCACCATAGCTCCGTAGAAGACTTTAGGGCCTCCAGGGAGACCCAAGATTCGTTACAATGGAGAAAGGACAAGAAATCCACCACGTATGAGAGAAGACTTGAAGCCTCCTATAGTAGGAAAACTCAAGTTCACTATAACAAAGAAGGAATGAGAATCCTCCATGGTGGAAAAGAGATTTGAAGCTCGCCATGACGGGAAGACCGAAGATCCACTATGACAGAGAAGGAACATGGGAATCCACCATGACAGAGACCCCAAGCCAAATGTGCTCAAGGCGTGAGTTAGGAAAACCCAACCTGCACTAAGATAAATCTACTACGAGCGGAGGAATAAACCTAAAAGCACTGGGGGCATGTGAGTCGGGAAAACCTAATCGACGCTAAGATAATTCCACTAAGATAGAGGTGAAAAGTTAAAAGGGCCCGAGGTGTGAATTGAAAAAACTCAATCTGCACCAAGATAAACCTACTACGATGGAAGTACAAAGCCAAAAGTGCTCGATATGTATAAGTCGAAAAACCCAACCCACACCACTAGATCTACTACAGTGGAGGCCCTAGACTAATCAGGCTCGAGATGGTCCGACCCACTCTAAGAAAAAAAGAACGATTTTAGAGTTCAACTGCGAAACTCCTAGAACAAAGCCCTGGATCACATCTTCACAAGGGTATAAATGATAGTGAATATTTTGACAACCAACCCCCTTCTACCAACTACTCACCCCAAAGGTGCTAACATAGAAGAGAAGGGCCGAATCACTCTCCATTAGGCAACAACGTGGGGGTGGTTATGGTTTGTTAGCTCTTATGGGCAACGGTCTACGGAAGGTTATTTAGGCCGACCTTGTCGACCTCCGTGAACAACAATCCACGAGAGGTCATTCGAGCTTGTCCCCACCTTTGTTGTCCCTATGGACAAAATGCCAAGGGGAAACATTAAGATCATTAAAAAAGATCCCCCCAGTCGATCAAATATAAAGGTTGACAACCTAGGGGTTGGGTTTGGGAATTAACTCGGAACATCTACACGAAGAGGATGATTAAGGTGTTCATGCAACAACACGTGATCATGGTGAAGGTCTAAATGCCTTGATTGCCAATAGAAACCAGGATGTGCACAAGCAACATAATAATCATTCATACAAAGATTTTGGGAAGGATGAAACAAAACTACGCATCAAGACAGCTGCTGCAGCACATTGCTAAGAGTATTGTAGGGAATAGCTCAAAAGTGTCCCTCGCAATGAATGTACAACGAAAAATAATTATCATGATCACTTTAAGGTACACATTATTGTTCTTCTGACCCAGCACATTTCGGGGTCATGGACGCGATTTCGTTACACGTGATACAAGTATCAGCTTCAAAGCTTTTCAAGACTAAACATATTTCAGAAGCAACTCAAATCCCAGTAGCATGTGCTAGAAGAAAACTACACGGTAGTAGATTCTTCTTGCTGGCCCAACTTTCTCTTTACTATATCATATACCTTATCCACTTTTACTGGGTCAACCTTGAACAAACCATGGGCATCAGATTTGTTGATGATGTTGCCCTTGTATATCTCCTGCACCAATGTCTCCTGCATTTTGAGATAATGACTGGGCAGCAATCTATTTTGGCAGCAGAAATCTTGCTCCTGCAAACACAAAAACATAGTGAGAACAGGGTAAAATGGAGAATTTATATGCAGGAATAAGAATGGAACAACTATTCAACACCATGTGCACTTGGTTTTAGAAGCTAGAACGTTGGCATGCTAAACTATAGCGCATCATTTGCATAGGTTTTAGGAGAGACGTTAGTTATCCTCTTCCAGGAAAAAAATTTGCATAGGTTCTAGAAGTGGCCTGCATCAAGTGATCTCTGAAGGACTCGCTATAAGCCATAGTTAGAAGCACATTAACTGCAACTGCAAGTAGCTTATGTTTTGGGAAAGATACTAGTTGTAATCTTCCTGTTCAAGCTACCAAAATTTATACCTACAAAACTAGCTCTCAAGAACTGAAGAATAAGCTATTGTGCTTCTAATTAAATCAAGAAAGTTGATCTTACAGTTTCGCTGAGAAATTCTGTTCCAGGGAGTCCAGTGATATCCCATTCATCAAATGATCTCACAGAAACTTGTCCGGTAGTTGTTGAAGGCGAATCCTTGCCACTAGAATCAAACCCAGTGCTGCCTTTTATTTTATGGTTATCAGTGGTGTTTCTTGGGCTTCCATCATTGTCTCCTTTTTCTCTGTTGAGAGGCCAGTTTGCCTTTTGTGCCACTTTACCACCTGACAAAATCTGTGTGTTTTCCTTGGAGTTTTGTGCACCCACCTCCGGTTCCCTTTTCCGCTTCTGCTCAGTGTAAGCTTTTGCTTCAGCCAGGGTGCGGCAACCAGCAGCTCGACATTCCTGAGAGTTTAGGGTAGAGTATTCATAATCAAAATCATGTGATCAATACAAAATAGTTACAACGATGGTATACTCAGCAACATGTTTCCAGAAAAACAGTCCATGATCCATGGTTTTGGGGTATGACTCTTACTTTCAAGATAAGCTAAGTACCACAAGGCATGGAACTTAGTTATCTTTAAAAAAATTTATATATTTATCTTCTAAAAAGTTAAAACATAATTTAACATATATCCTTTCATCTTCTTTAAAACTCTGCTAATCAAAGAGGCACAGGATTAATTTCTCTGTGTCCAGACAATGGTACTATCCTGCTTTTAACCTAATGTAAGGTCAGATTTGGATGTTCAACAGTTAAAATGGAGAAAGCTCAAAGGAAGATGATAATAGATCACTGAGCGACAATAACAGACTAACTCAAAGGACTTTTGTTTTATTTGGAAAGGCATAGACATGTCATTTGATGATCCGCTGTATAAATCTGAAGCCATGTGATCCTCACTGACTAGATTGCCTACCATGGAGAAATGACATCCAAAAAAACTAGAGGTGTAGATGAGAAACTAAGGGTTACTATATTTTGGTCATGGTATGGGATCTCTAGGATCAGAAGTTATACATATTTCCTTGTGTTTCTTTAAATAAAGTAATAAACCATAATTCCATAAAGACTTGTTTCAATTGGCCAAAACTATTTTCCACAGAACAAATTCTGAAGCAAAGAGTTTTAACAAAAAGCAATCAACAGTGACTTAACCACAAAAAAGGTATTTCACCTGAAGCTCTTGAATTCTTCTTCGAATTTTGCGCTCCTCAATGACACTCTTAACTAAGTTCTCATGTTCTTCTTGAGAAAGAAAGCGCATAAAGACCTTGAAACGGTTATATAACTCTCTGTCTTCGCTCGAAAGCTCCTTTTCCAATGGGTTAGGATAAAGTAAATTCCTTTCTAGTATGAAATCCTTTCTTCGCTTCCTCTCATCAAGCCTATAAGAAAGCAAAATTACATTTAAAGTTCTTATAAATAAAATATTATTATTAATTTCCTTGAGCATTGCAAAGTGTCATACAAAAAGATATTTCAACAGAGTTTAAAGGCAATTGCTTTATGTAATGTAATGCACAAAGTACAATGTCATATCTCAAGTAAAATCAGGACAAAGAGGTAAGGTATACATACTTTCCGAGACAAACCAAGTCATAGCTTATTACAATGAAATGTAATAAACCATTACAACCAAGCTAAAAATATTGACATCAGTTTCTAGCCAAATATCTCCATATAAGAGAGAGCGAATGCATGTTTATCTTTCTCAGCTTTTTAAAGAATCACTGGCATGTCTTTTCTTTCACTTCATTTTGTTGTTTACTTTCTAATAGGCCTCATGTCATAAATTAAACAAACTTTGAAAAAATTTTCAGACTCACCTTTATATTCAATCACTCCCTCACAAAGTTACACCAGAAGGCTCATAGTTTATAGTTTGTGAATCTCTAAATAAATCCATTATTATGTAATTATTAAAATGTTATTCCACCACTAACAGACACATTTAGTTCTTAAAACTTATTAAATAACTCCTGAGAATTATCATGTCTGTCTTAATCTATAGAAACATTTCATCTAATTAATTATAAATCATATAAACCAGTAAATGCTATAACTAGGTAACACACCTAGATAAATAAATACGGAGTACCCGCAGCTTCAGTTCACGTTCAGTTTCAGTGTCATTTTCCTTGAACTCCATATCAGCCAATGCCTGCTCTGCATCATTGTCATATTCTGGATCAAATTCTTGCCTCTTGGGATTATAGCCACTCTCAGTTATAGAAGGTCCTTCTTCTCCTGAACATTTAGGCTTTTTTACACCAATAGTTCTATCCAAATAAGAGTCTGCCAATTGAAAATGTCATTTTCAGAGCATATTAAGCAAAAAAAGTTGGAACTAATAAAAGTAGTAACTAAAGCTGTTATCTGGACAACTTCAAATGGATAGATGGCAAAAACTTTTAGGGGCTTAAGATATGTCTTGCTCGAACTAAAATTATCTTTTCAAAGAACAGTAGAATACCAAGGATTGTTAGTCTAAGGTAAAAACCAAAACAATGATTTCAAACAAACTCATGAGTAACATGCACGCTGAGCTAATATGCAACCTTCAACTTTAGGTCCGTCAGGATTATCCTTGAATTTCCCCGTGTTCGAAGTCACCTTACTTGCACCTGCAAAAGAAAAGAAAAATAATCCAATCAACATGTCAGCACCGATGGCAGTAATACCAGATGCGAAACATATTTGCATTCAAGCATGTTTAGGCTCCTAAAACAAAGAACAACAAAAAGCCTACTAAAACAAAGACTCAATTACCTGCAGCTAAATTTGAGGGTGACTGGTTAGCTGCACCTTCACCTATATCTTCAACCCTGTCATCATGCAAAGGAAAAAAAAAAAGAAGCCTCATAAAAGGTGTACTTTTAATAATAAAAAGAAAAGGTCTTCTTTCAGACATACTTGACTCTTGCAGGTGAGAATGGAGACTCTTCCTTTGGTGTGACATCACCAAGCAATGAAGAACCTGCAGCACAAAGGCATAGACCCATTGAACATTCAGATAAGTATATGTGAAAGTCCCATTAATGATACTAATCAAATACATGGATACTGGATTTCATAAAATTGACCTACAAGGACATGGATATCATATTAATGTCTAGAATGAAGGTGCTTAAAGAGGTTGACATCTACAGTTATCAAAAGTCAGTGCCAAGTTTGTGATTCCATGTGCAATGGACATTGACATTATAGTTATTCAAACTCACCACCAAGTATGTGATTATATGCACAGTTGACAACAAACAGACTAGATCAATCTAGCAAAATATGCAACCATGTATAACCATGTATTGGACCCTAGTTTTGTACAAGTTGAATAGTTGGGCTTCCCTCGAAGTTAGTTCAGGGATTGAACTTGATGATTTCCCTGATTTCACACAATTTTTTAATTTAAAATATATACACATATAACTACATTCTAGAGAAAAAAACATAAGTTAGCATCTTTCTGTAGATAGTTTCAGACACAGATTATGTTTATTGTCAACATGATTGCTAAGAACATGTTTATAGTTGGTGAATTACCAGATAAGAAACAAGAAATTAATAGTTAGGCTGTTTATTGATGTGGTTACAAAGTAACAAAGTACTTTCCATTCTTCACAAAACAAAGCAATAACCAGAACACTCATCAGGGAACTTTTATGGTCACTAAACGACAAGATTTGAATTTAAAGCTTTAAACAAAAACTCTACTCTTCATGGAAAACATGGTCATATAGACCTTGATCAGTCAAAGAACAGGCAAAATCATTATTCATGCAGGTTTAGTATAACTAATTCATTAAAAAAAATAACTGACCTTTCTTGCCCTCAACCTGTACTTTAGCCATAGCAAGAAGTTCCTTTCTGTTTTTACCATTAACACGAGACATATCCTGAAGTGTGATTCCACATGCAAATGAACATGAGAGTTTTGATGGTATAAAAAGAGTATCAAATATGAAGATAAGAACAACACTAATCTGGGACAGATATAATACTGGAAGAGGATAGCAAGGGGAGTTCAAGTATGATGTGGTATAATGGTCAATGCACTGTGCCTTGCTCTTGGTACCAACATGCTCAGCAACTTCCGTCCAGTTGCCAAGTCCATACATCTCAATCCCCTAAAGATAACCCAACAAATTATCAATAAGTTAATAAGGCTCAAGAACCCCTAGTTCTGAAATTTTCAGGTAGACAAAAAATGGTAGTACCTCTAAAAGTAATATTTCCTCATCCGCATTCCAATCTGGACAGATTAGAGGAAAAGACAAGTTGTCCTGTCGAAAGACATAGCTAGCATATATCAGAGAAGATATACCATTATTTTTGGATACGTCAAAAATGGAAAAAAGCTCTGTAGAAAATGAGTAGAAGCGTTTACTTCAAATAAAAGTGTCCATCTGGAAAGATTTACTTCAATATGAAATCAACATTAAGAGTAGGAACTCAAATTGATGGGAACTTCTTAAATGATGAGTATTTGTTCTTTTTTTTCCTGACAAATGTCAAGTGGACTTCTCATAGCTAATTTTATTTTCTTCTAAGACAAAGGGACAGGAAAAATAAGGAACACTTGAACTTACAACCCCATTTCCTCCCCCCTACCCCCCCCCCCAACCCGTCCTCTTCTCCAAAATACTGGGAGGCTACACAATCATACTTAAAGTATATCATGGTCCTATTTCACAAAGAAGACAAGGAGTGTGACCATGGAGTAGGCAATGAAAAATTGGGCAACCCAATGCAAAGAGATGGGCTCCTGCCAGTGCTGCCCAGTAAGCAACGGTCGGTGTTAGTATCGTAATTGAGATGAGGTGATACTTGATATCCATTAACTGTGATCTATCAAAGAAGTCAATTAGCCATTTTCAGTTGCTTGATTATAATGCTATAGGATTTTTCAAATTAAAGAGAGTTGCACAAAAAGGTAAACATAAAGAGTGACATGAAAATTTTGCATGAAATGAAGAACTTATCAACTGATCACCATAATACAAAAAAAATCAATGTTGTTGACGACTGGTGGTTAATACATAACAGAGTAAGAACTAGGAATGTGAAAAAAAAACTTGCTGGTCAACAAGCATTTTGACACTTTGAGAAGTAAAATAAGATTTATAAATACAGGATAAGTCTAAAATTCCAAAAGTTCAAGAAAACTAAGCAATAACTCATTAAGGTAGCTGCATTGCAATATATATATGTCGGATATGGCAATCAGATCCTACTAAAAGAATCTCAAATCAGAAGATTTAAAAATAAGATAACACAAATCTGATTATAGATATAAACAAGATGTGACCGTAGAGAGGCTGGCTTGTCATGATAATTAATAAGCTGAAAACAATAATGTGTATGTTTACATGTCTTCTGAAAAGGAGAGACTAGTGTAACTGTGTAATGCCAGCTAGCTGAAATCCAAATAAATAAATATCAAGGTAACCTGATGACTGATAACTCCAGCTATGTTCAGTCTTTTAAAACATTACTATTGTATTATAATTTATAACAATGTACCTTACCAACCACTGCCTCTAAGAGGGTGTTTATTATATTGGCACTTAAATTCACATGTTGAAGTTCTAAAGTCCAAGCAGTGATTTAAAAAATGCTAGGTGCCAAAAGACGCCAAGGTCCAAAAACGCCCAAGGTGCTAGGCACTCGCCTAGGCGCTCGCCCGAGCGAAGCGAGACGCTAAAATATAAAAATATATAATATAATTAATAAATATAATTATTTAAAATTTTAAATAAAAATATGCTATTAAATTAAGAAAATCTAATATACAAAATCACAATGTCACATTAACAAAAAGTTTCAAAATTCAAAACAATAAAATTTTACATCAAAGTCATTTATGTTGAAACCTAGCAATAATTTCAAATAAATAAAAATTAACAACATTAAAATCAAGATAATATATTATTAATCTATTAATAGTATTGAAAATTAATCATTTCAAAATTCAAATAAACTTAATATTAAGAGTATACTGTATACTGAGCCTGACGGAGAAACGAGGAAGCAGTGGCGGCGGCGGCAGCGGGAAAGGGAGCGGGAGGGCTCGCGGGAGTCGCGAGCAGCGGGAAGACTCGCGGGAGGCGCGAGCAGCGGGAGGGCTCGCGGGAGGCACGAGCAACGGGAGGCGCGAGCAGCGGGAGGGCTCGCGGGAGGCGCGAGCAGCGACAACGGCGAGCAGCGGGAGCAGTAGCGACGAGCAGCGAGATCGGGATCGGGAGCGGTAGCGGCAACGGGTTAGGGTTGGGTAAGGGTTATATCGGTTTAGTTGGTTCGATTGAACCAACTAACAACCGAACCAGACCTAAAATCCTGGTTCGGTCACTTGGTTTACCCAGGCGCTTGCCCGAAGCGCCCAGCGCCTGGGCTCGGGCGAGCACCCAGGCGGCGCCTGTTTGAAGTGCGCCGCCTGGGACATTAGCGAGGCGCTTGGGCCTCGCCTCGCCCGAGCGCCTAGGTGAGCGCCCGAGCGCCTTTTTCAATCACTGAGTCCAAGATGTCATTTTAAATATCACTGTTTCTGCTCTTGGAATCGACAATGTACACTCCAAATGGAATTTACATCAAATCTTACATACCACTTAATGAAGTGGTTCACTCCATGATAGCAAAATAAAATCCCCTTCTGTAACAGACTCCTCAATTTCCAAGGAGACAACCACTTGTCAAACTGTTTTGCACCTTGGGATAAAAATGGTAATGAAAAGAAAAAGCCTGCAAATTGCTTCTTTTCTAGAAATTGAACCTAAATAATATGAAAGAGTTCACGTCAAAGAAGTGATTATTCTTTTAACATACTATCCAGCAGTAAAAGATCATGAAAAATCTATGAATTAAATCCAAGTAATTGTGCAAACCATGACTCTGTAGGGATGGTTGCTCTTGTGTGGAGTGACCTCAGCACCAACAGAGAAGCACTCCACACACAGATCAAAGTCTGCACATTTTGTGCATTTGATGCGAATCTTTCCAGAAATGTCCTTGTTGCAATAGTTGCAGTGATATAAAGCCTTCTTCCCTTCACTTGTTCCTGAACCTGCCTCATCAGTCATGAGAGCTACCATGAGATTGAGTTCATGAAAGAAAGGGAGCTGAATAAGTGTTTCACCAGAACACCATAACCTGATGGAAAAGGAAATAATTCCTTTTCCTTTTGATGAAAGGTGAATTACATGACTTCATCTCTATCTAAAAGGGAAGAATCACTATAAAAAAGTTTCTGACAATTCAGAAACACACAACATCAGCATACCTGCTTCTATATTTCCCAAAGCTTCTCCACTTGCAGCAACCCTCCTCCTCTTTGACCTGCACAAGGAATCCTGTCATAAATTCAACAATGCAAGAAAAAGGGTATGATCATATATAATAACACATGTTCACTGGCACATCCATATAGGCATTCAACAACAATAAGCCCATGAAGAAGTTTCATCATAGAATATACAATGATATGTATAAAGAGTTTCTACTATAGTTACTTGATGACAGTTTCAAGAAACCACTAACAATATCAATAAGATGAGAGTTATGATCCAAACCTTGTTTATCTACTGTGTTCCCAACATAATAAAAAAAGACAAGATATGAAACCACAATAATCTGCAGAAACTGACCTCAAAACTCTAATTCAGATAATCATTCAAAAACCAACGTTCCTACTTCCCAAAATAAAATAAAAAAGGAAATCAGTCATGTTAGTACTTTACATAAGGGCTGCCTGGCCTTGATATGCTGGATGGCTGCATAATAACATGCACTGACATTGACATTAGCAGTTGTATCTGCCATCTGTCAATATCTTAAACTATTTCTTATAAACACAAAATCATTCCTAGTTATTACAATTACAATATCAAATTTGAATAGAACTCCCAATAAGAACATTAATTATTGTTGAATGTTTATTCTCTCAAATTGATAATATATGTCTGACATAGTACTTACTTGAATATTTAAAAAAACAAAGTCCTCACTGAACATTTTAGTCTAACATGTAATGTGCATATGCAAAGGCATAAAGTTATATGGTTGCCTTATAGAATATCCGCAATAATGAGCAAGACAATACTCAAATTATAAAAAAGTGACAAAAAAAGGAACTCTTTTTACCTTCCAAATACTGCTTAAAATACGTCTGCAATCCATCCTCCCTCCACTAACCATGTGTCCAACTTTCATCCCATTTTGTGTAAGATCAACTTTTCTTTTTCTTTTCTGAATTTGGAAAATCCTGCTTGTTTACCCCCAAAATGTAAGGAACAATCCAACTTACCTTGATCCCTAGTTAAAACCTTTAACAAGCAATTTTGGTCATCCGATCCTAATAAAATCCATAACTCTTCAAGTGGCTTGTTTCATATTTCAATAATCATTATTCTTGGATGATCTTAGTAATGGTTTTGGAGCCTTATTTTAAGTAGAATTAATGATTATGTGCATAAGTTGGGATATCAACCACTATACAAAGGAATCAGTTCATTCAAATAGAATTAAAAACTTATGACAAGGATCTGCCAAAATGCTCTTAGCAATATGATTGGTTTTCACCCGTCAACACATGACCAATGTTTTCCTATGCCAAGTGAATAGACATCAATACTAATAGATGAATCAAGACCATTGATTAAGAAAACTATTTCAGAGAGAGGTTGGACAAAAGAGTTATTCAATGATTAGTAGTTTCGTCACTTTATATAGGTTTTCATGGAACATGGGTTTTACAAAGAAAAGTTATGTTCATCAAGACTAATTTATGAAAGTGGTAGCCATTACGTAAATTTCAATTTTGAGTCACTCTCTTTCTCTCTCTCTCTAAAAAAAAGTTCATGTTTATATAAAATTCATACTAGCACATTGATTACCAATGGAGAAGATACTTTTTATGGTTTCTTGGCCCTCTGCTTATTTATCTTCTTTATGTTCTCCTTGTTTCTAACATTTATTTCTTTCTCACCACATTTCTAATCCTCCATGTTTCATGTACAATCTCTCAATTATTATTTAATAAATGCATTTGCTATCCTTGCACATACAAAACCAATATCATGTCACAGAAGCTTCATTAACCCACCACCCAACTCTGTACTATGTCAATAACTTCTAAAAGTTTATTACAATAGCATAGTGCACAAATGGATCACAATCCCCGATATATAGAAAAGAGTGTAAAGAGCATAACTTTTACATGATAAATTAAACATATATAAATAAAAATGTTGGGGTATTTTATGATGTTTTTGTCACTTGAGAAATGTTATATTTTAATTCTTAAGAACCTTTGGCAACAAATAATCAACAATCTTCAAATGGCCATATCCTAGCCTTTCTTTTAATACCACATTATGTTGAATTATCTTGTCAGCCATAACTAAAATGTCATGCATATTATGTCTCACTCATTAACAAAACTTAAGTTGTACCTTGTCAAGCAAAGCACACAAGATAAATCAACGCACTTATGATAAATCAACACACTTATTAATGAATCTTGATATTTGTATCTTGTACAAATACATAGCCATATTCTAGTTCTTCATCTTGAAGCCTTCCAACCACAAGTAATGAATTAGATGAATTTGTTTAGATCATCATTCTCATGTAAAATGTGCTTTAAAATATATCTTGGTTTAAAATCACCATTCACATGTAAATTTGTTTAGATCATCATTTTCATGTATTCTAGTTGTAGGTGCTTTAAAATCTCAGAGGGCACCTAGTCTCTCTCTCTCTCTCTCTCTCTCTCTCTCTCTCTCTCTCTCTCTCTCTCTCTCTCTGTGATTTTGTAGTAGGTGCTTTAATAAGTTTCTTTCTTTTACCTGTATTATCATACTATTCAAATATTCGCTATTGTGTATGATGTTAAATCCCCATTAAATTACTATCTTCTCAATTCTAGATGTATTCTTATAGAATTAGATATCAAGACATTTGCCATATATTATTTCTGGTGTACTTGATTAGGGCGTTAATAAACCATGTTTCCAGCTATCCACCAGCCTCTCTGTAGCCTTCTTGCATAACCTCATAGTTACATGATTTAATTGGAGATACTGAAATGCACAAGGAGAAATACAGCATATGTATAAGCAATGGTGGGACTTCCAACTTAACTAATTGATTAAAAGTGACCAAACTTTGGATTTATTTTTCCTTTCTGCCTCCTCACTTCCAATTATCCTCTAGCGCATGGGTCACAAACAAATAGGAAGGCCAAGAGCTCAATTTCCTAAATGTATGTTGCACTGTTTAGGTACCCTTCAACTTGTCATCCCTCTTAATTGTAGTCTGTACACTGAGGGCACTGCATAGTGCTTTTGCTTACAGTGAACCAAGTCACAGATTCACCTAAATACAATTATGTTTAGCTTTTTTTACTTTTTTATCTCTCTGATAATTGTTACAGACATTACGAGTTCATATATCAATTTGTACTGGCATGAGTCTTGTATGCACTAATACCTTCTTCCCGTTTATACTATATTTAACTCCATACCAAGTAACATGTTTAAAGGATCTCGTCCAAATGTCTATCAGCGCAAGCATAAGAAGTGAGCAATCTGAATACAAATTACGGCACAGCTGGCTCCACTACCACCTTTCTACCCATCGCTTCCTTTTTTTCCGCCGCTTTCCTTTTCTTTATTTATATTTTTATTCAGAACTGAATTTTAACCTAAGAAAGTGATCATAAACGGCACGAGACGACCTAATCCCATCAATTTTTTTAATAAATCATCAAAGAAAGAAGAAAAAGATACCACGAGCATGATTTAGACGGAGGTAATTTCGTAGAAAGAAGATATCAAAGAATTACCTACGATGGAGAAGGGTCATCTTACCTATGACTGGTGTCGTCGTCGCCGGAGTTGGCCACGGCGCGGGAGCGCCCCATCGCCGCTGGGAGGCCGGGAGGAGACGCTACAAAACCCTAATCACGGAGGCGGGGAGAGGCGAAATACGGGGCGATAGCCCTCTGGCATTTAAAGAAGGAAAGGGGCCTCCTCTTCGTCGGCGTACGGGCATCCACCCGGGGCGGTGATCGGCGTCGAGCGAGCGATCTGACGGAGTACCCCTTGACTTGGGGACACGCCGGCTCCGATTCTTTGGTACATCACATTTACATATGACGTGAGGGTGTGTATACACAAATATACTCAAATCGAGGGGTATATATCAAAAAGAACTTCGTACGGGTTATGGGGCTGTATACACAAATAAATAAATTCTAATGGGTGTCTAAGCGAACAAACACAATAACGTGCGTTACGAGGTTGTAAACGCAAATTAATACATCGAGAGGGGCGTATGAGCAAATAAAGACTGGTTATTATGGCAAAATCACAACCGTACGTATTTGAGGTTGAAATAAAGTGCATTTCTCCAAGCATAAACCATTGTAATATATGTAGGCCCTTATATAAAATCTGTGACAATTGGAGAGAACATCAAATTTAATATATATATATATATATATGAATAATTTACTCAAAAAACTCTCAATAATGACGTTCTATCATATGATGCCCCATTTTTGTTTTTAACTAAGGGGCATTCTTTTTTTCATAATAGATATCTATTTTCCTGTTTGATTCTAAAATTATTGGGTTGAACTAATTTGTATGATATGAACAGGTCGATTTAAAAAAATTAATTATTTAATTTAGGCCTAAATTGATCCTTGTTTTTCTCTCAAATTATACCATCAAACTTCATTCGTCATTATCGACTTTCTTGCTACTGCTCATGGTCACCATCGGTAACAAAAATGTCATTGCCTTCTCGTTGGGCTTCGATGGTCGTGTGATGACCTTCACCGGTGAGATAGGAGTTCGTCATCACCATCCTAACGAATATTAATGGTCGCGATAACTATCGACATCGCCAATGATGTAAAAGGTCATTGTCACCTTCCAATAACAGTGTTACACTCGATAATATTGTAACACTACCCAATAACAATGGTACCACCCTAAATGAAATAATAATATCGCTCAAAATGAAATACATCTTTGAATAATTTAACTTTTAGAATAATAAAATAATATTAAAATCATATTAGGATAGTAATATACAAGTTTAAATAGATTCGATAAACTTTCTTCGGTTGTACTCTCGTTACACTCGATCATATTTTTAAAACATAAATCTCATACTTAGACAAAAAATATCTAAAAATTAAAAGAAATTAGGAAAAATAATATTATACATACTAGAATCATATTAAGATATTTATAGGGGAGTTTCAATAGGTTTGATGAAAATTTCTTTAGTTACACTCAATCACTAATTCAAAACACAAATTCTTTATTTAGATAAATAATCATTCTAAAGTTAAAAAAAATTAAGAAAAATACTAAACATAATAAAATCATATTATGATATTTATAGAGGAGTTTTGATAAGTTTAGTGAAAATTACTGAGTCACACTAGTATTACAATTTCAACCAAAAGTATCATATTTAGACAATTAGTCACCCTAAATTAAAAAACAATTAGGAAAAGTAATAGTAAACTGATTAGAATCATATCAGAATAGTTATAGAAAAGTTTAAATAGGTTCAAGGAAAATTACTCTTGCTATACTTGGAATACACTCATGTTACACTTAATAACATATTCAATTTAAAATATCATATTTCATAAATAAAGTATCTTGAATTCACACACAAGTGGGAATCATCAAAACCACATATAATAAATCATAATAAAAACATATGTTCAATAATTCACAACAATATTGATCAGATTAGCAACATGACATGACATTATCAAACAATTTGTATAATAACATAGGCCATCATCAGACTTTCTACTATTTAACTCTAATATCCCAAAATCGTTTAGGTAATTTTCTCTTGCTAAAGAAAAATAAATCAACTATATTTTAAGGCTCGATATATTTTTGACATATATATATATATAGCCTACGGACCGAGTATTTTTTTGTAGAATGTACTACAAAACTTTGAAGTGTCGTAGAATGTACTACAAAAATCAACTTTGCCGAGGATGCAATCCTGTACTAGTCGGATCGTGTAGTCTTCTTCACCTCGTTGTCGTTGTTCATGATGGTGTAATAGTTAGTATCTGACGAGAGGCCTGGACCAGCGTCTGCATGTATACTTTTATATCTTCATCGTTGATCGATTAAATTAATGTCATTGTTCATGATGGTGTACCAGTATCTGATGAAAGGCCTCGAACTGCGTTTGCCTGTCTACGTTTATATCTCCATCGTCGATCGATTAAATTACTGGTGAGAGCCTGCACGTCAAGAGAGGCACCTGCTCTCGTATGCTCTGATGCCAAAAACTGCAGGAGAATCTGATGTACAAGATATATCAAAGCCAGATTAGACAACACAATAGATAAGTCTAACTCCAGATCTTCTCTTTAACATGATGAGTAAGGAGTGAACATTGTTATTTTTATTAAATATCACGTATTCTTCTTTTTTTTCCAAGTTTCATATGATATTTTTCATCTGATGGTTTTTTTTTTTTTTTAATACTTCATCTTAGTATTATTAATCAGATGTTCAGATTCAAAAGTAGCTAGCTAGCTAGCTATATGATCTTTCGAATACATTATTCGCATCTGATTTATCTCCACAAGACTTGGGTCATGACACCTTCCACCATTAGCTAGCACCCTTTATGACACTTTCTAACATGATAAATTTGATATATAATTGGACTTTGCAACCCTAGGATGAAATGCTCAGAATCTCTCCAACCAAAGGATGAAATGTGTCATCATGCCCACCAAACAAAGCCCGTTTCTCCCCTTAAGAAATAAAAAAAGAAAAAAAAATTATTTGAGATTAGCTATATGGATAAGAATGGAGGCAGGCAGGCTGAGAAGAAAAAGCACGTCTTCTTTTTTAACCTCAACAGTCCACTAACAAGGCAAACGAGCTCGGAGGATGGATCATGCCCAGTCCCATCCAATTACTCGAGACAAGAAAAAAGTGGGAGAAAAGACGTGGCATGAAATCAGAAAAGCAGCAGTCAGCGCCTCTCCTTTACAGGCGACATCATTAGACCCAAAAATTATGCTCTCCTAACCCACCGCTTTCCCCCACCCACTTCCCCTCCCCCTCGCAATAACCTGGCGGCTTTGGCATATAAAAGAAAGATACAATCCCACCTGGGGATACGAACGCAACCTGCAACATCAGAGGGATCATCGAGCCTCAACCAAACCATTCAAATTTAAATGCATGGAAGCCGGAAGACATAAATAACGATGTCTGGAAGTGGGTACTACTTACCTTTGACACTGGCAAGAGCACGCCTACAAGCCACTAACTAAAAGTAACATCTCCTGCATGGCAGGCATGATATGGTCATCTTATTACCTGTTATTCCCTCGTGAAAGCACCTCCAAATGCTAAATCCACCAGTCTTTGGACTCATCTCCCAACCCTGTTCCCCTTTCAGAGGTCCTTTTTGCCTATATCCAGATTTAACCAAACCCAATTCTTAGAAAGCCACAAAAGCCTTGCCTTCTTGGACTTTGCACCTCCGATGCCCCATTCACCTCTCTCTTTAGCATTCGTCCAGAAACAACCAAGTGCAAAGGAAACATAACAATAGATGAAAAGGAAGAAGACAACTTCTGATCCCTATAAATACATACACAGCTCTTCAGACGCCCAGTGAAACCCCAAAAGAATACAATCCCATTATAACACAACTGACCCATCGCCATTGTGGAACCACTTTTGGTTGATCCATGGGAAGGCAGAACAATGATGATACAGTCCTCTGCTCATCCATAGAACTGCTGCAAGAGAGGTTCAGGCGTCTCCAGCAAATCAAGGAGATGAGGAAGGAGAGGCAGATCCTGCAGCTGACTGCCGAAGCTGAACAACTCAAGTGGTTCTTCCACCATGATCTGAAACATCCTTCCAGGTCTCTATGCAGTTCGCCATCCCTTCAGAGTGAGTACCATGTCAACTGTGCTGGACTCCAGTCATTCGAGATCTCGCTGTCGTTAGGATTGTGGTCCAATAGTGTTAACATGCAAGCCTCTGTGACGTCCAATGAAACAGAAGTTGACACTTCTCTTCACCTGTAAAGTGATCCTAGTAGCTTGTCTAGCAAACCATCTTTTTTCCTGGCTCTCTCTCTCTCTCTCTTTGGGGCATTCTTTTTTCCCTTTTTTTCTCTGTTTTATCAACTGGAAGCATCAGGGATGAAGTGCAGCTATCATATACTTCAATCATGGTTATCTACTTTCTCATCAATGGCATGACTTATGGAACCATCACTCTGGAATTGCTCCTGTAGTAAAATTGTCTGTTGCGAACACCCATCTTCAAGACTCTCTTCAATTTCCTCGTCACACTTTTCTGGTTTAGTGACCGTCTGCTTCTTCTGTTTAATCACCTTTTTAGAAACCACTCGGTTCACACCCTTGTTATCCAAGTCTTCCTCACCCTCGTTGTCTATTGGTATAAATCGTACTAAGCCAACCTTTCTTTCATTAGCTTCAAGTACCTGCATGTAGTTCACAACATCAGAAACAGCAAAATTTATAGGGGGAGCTCTGAAAACATGTCTATGTTTTTATGTAACAAAATCATCCCTTAAAAACCAAGATAAGAAAAAGATTCTAGAGTTCAACAAATTAATGAGCAAAAAAATTATCTAAAATCACGTAAATAAACTAGAGTAGACTGAAGGCCTCTGCTTCTTTTACAATATATATAGATCAAACCTCAATAACGGTAATCAATAATGAGTCAGGGCATCCTGACATACCAAAAGGAGTCAATTAGATAATGAACTTCAACATGATAAAGAACTACTTGTGAACACTAAGTGGATAGGAATACGTGATGTATTATTGTTTCATATGAGGATACAGTAAAGTCTTTAAGATCAAATACAATCAAACATGGGATGTTGGATCCAAAACCAAACTGAAAACAGTTTATTGATCACATCAACAGCAAATGCAAAAGAGGATACAGCATGTGAAATGAGACATAAAAGAGCAGAAAAAGGAGGAAAACATCATAAGAGGAAGAATATCGCAGTAAGCCTGTTCAGTTGGCTGTCTCCGTGGATTAGCCATGCACAAGATGCTTTCCCTTGGCTATGACTATCATCAGTAACAACATGAAACACAATAGTTTCCTAAAGTGACTGATCAGTGTCTATGTGGTAAATGGAGAGTCAACAGTATTTTCATGTAGGGCCTACCATTGTGCCCTTGCTGGTAATTTTTGGATTCTCAAATGTGTATTCCACAATATGTTTGCTTCTATGAGGACTTATAGAGAGTTCAAGTAGGATGAAAATATGAGTATCAACAATCATTGAGATTTCAAGGAACATGAAGAGTATAGTATTTGTTCGACAAAGTATCCCAGACGTACCTCCAGTTCAAAAGTTTGATGCCTCTCTTCATCTTGGTTATCAGGTGATGTTTCAGCATTTTCACTTTCTTCTTCTTGATTCGCCTTCTCAAGTACCACTATAATCTTCCCGCCCTCTTCTGGAATATATCCAAAGGTTTCACAGACAAAACCAGATACTGTTTCATACTGATGACCCTGAAAGATCAAAGAGGATATGGCATCTTTAATAGTTCATACGCACACAGAAAATTTATGTATTTAGTTTCCTTAAAAGAATGTGTATTTATATATGTGTAAACTATTTGGAATATTTAGGGAAGAATACACTTCTTCATCTCATAATAACTTCAGCCTTGCTTTTATTTTCCTTGACGAGATGGAGTACTAATCCAATTCAATTCATCCATCACTCTTTTCACTAACACTATTATATAAGATACAATAGTTTCTGCTGTGTGGAAACATAAACTGGTATTTTGGAAAGAACAGACTCTTCGTGGGATACCATGCATCCAATATCTTCTTCATAATCATGCTCAATTGTAGTTGGTTATATTGCAATCAAAATCTGCTCAATTTTACTTCATAGAATATTCTTCAATCATAAACATTTTAAATAAAATTTTCAAAGCAAAATTCAACTTAAATTTTTAAAACATATGATATATGTTGTTTATAGAGTATGACAACATGAAGCTATAGTATACCAACTGTTTGAGGCAAGATACATGACAACAAGAACATACTAAGAAATCAATTCAGTCAACAACCTTTTTTTAATTTTTTGTACCTCCCGTTTATGCTAATATATATGTTAAGTTTCACATAACATTACACTATTGACTAGTTTCATGAGCACAGAGCTATTTATTGCATATAGTCTTCAAAGGGCAAGCAAAATCTTATCAAAACAATAGCATTAATCACATTTTTCAAGCACGTGATACTTTATTATTTACTTTCGTATTCTTAAAGGTCCTCACAAATAAGCTACTTGACTTAATCCTACTAACATGGTAAATGAACCATGGAAGTTCGTTAACACTATTAACTAAAAGCAAGCCCTCCATAAAATTGAAGATTTGAGGACGAAATGAAAACTAAAATGTTAATGTTCCAACAGCACTAAAATGAAAAAGGAGAAGCCTATCAATCTCAAAATTGTTTTAGGTGAAAAAAACCTCATAGTGCTACACTTCCATGGTCACCTCGTTGACAGAGTCGTGGCAGGCATAAGTTGAATATTTGAGGACAAAATGAAAATTAAAATGTTAATGTTGCAACAGCACTACAATGAAGAAGGAGAAGCCTATCAATCTCAAAATTGTTTTGGGTAAAACAACATCATAGTCCTACACTTCTATGGTCACCTCTTTGACAGAGTTGTGGCAGGCGTATTAACTAATCAACATGTACCAATCCAGCTGCCTGAATCTCGCTAAGTCCCTTTCATATTAAAGACTTCTTGTCCAAATGATACATTTCAGCCAAATCTTAAATTCCATACTGAAAAACAATGTATTTTTGTTTTGAATTTACACAATATATAACTTTAGTTAAACAACTAAATAAATAAACAAGCAAGACAATGCCATTCGAATTTGGACTCTATGGTTTACTCACCCTTAACTTCATTTCCTCCATTTATCAGTTTCCTCTCTCTTTCAAAATTTTAGTTATATCACATTGAAGAGAAAGTTATATGGAATCAAAGGGCAAATAGCAAAGTAACCTTATTCTTAACCTCCTGTGAGGATGGCGATCAATGGTTTCTCATTTGAAATAGTATGCTGCAGAACCAAATATCTTATTTCTTGGCAAGATTAAATATTACCAACCTCTGGAATTTTAACATTTAGTTCTTCAGAAAGCTGGTCAATTGATGTATTTGCATCAACATCAAATGTTCCATCATCTCGCAACACTATGTATCCAGTTTTACGCTGAATTTCCTCCTGCATTAAACAAGAAGTAGCTAAGAAAAAAATTATTAGAAAAATATAGGACACTTGTTACATGGACAATCTCTGTACAATTTTTTCACTGAAAAAGAGATCACAGAACATAATGTTATCACATCTGTCAAAGTTTTAGGTCCTGACATTCCAACATTATCGAACATATAATACTCTAGTTTAAAGTATAGGCTCTACAAAGACTAAACAACAATTCATATATTGACATGAAGGAGAAATTTCAAAAATTATGCTTCTCCTATCTTTTTACTCCGTTTATCTGACATTAACTTGTAAGTTGAATGAATAGTTCTGATCATAAACGAGAGCAACAAGTACATGGACCTAGAGGCTAGAGCACTAAATTATAAGCTAAATACTAACCCAAACAGTTGCATGACAGTAAAAATGAGAAGTCCATAATTCTAAAGGATAACTGGAACCAGAATAGTCAATAATTAATGTATTGTACAATTCACAACATTCAGAAATGGAAGATATGAGCAAAGAGAGCTGAGGTATTGCAGCATGACAATATCATATGTTGCCACAGAAGCGGGACACCAAGAATGATTTGAACCAATAATGTATTTGTACCCATGCAATATGGTGTGGATTCACCATGGTAGTTACCATTATACATCGAGAGCCAGCACATAGAAAATTTGTGTGCAGGGTCATGCAAGTGTGAAAACAAGGCATGCAGACTAGCTGGTACGTGTCATGTCATGGAATGCATGACATGTAATAGATGCATGTGATATGTGGAAGCAGCATGCACACAAAACCTTTCATCATGATCCTTTGTCACAACAAAAAAACTTAATCCATGTAGCCAAACAAGAAAGCATTAAAAAACACATGAAGGTGATTAGTGTTTCAGATGTGTATAGCTGAGATAATAATTGCCAAGAGGAAAAAAAAATAAACAAGAAACTTTAGGCTGATAATGTTCATTATAATGTTTCCACAAACTCAGAAACCTTATTCAAATATAAACTATCTCCATGGGGAAAAAACACTAGAAAATGAAGGTTTCAACAGTTTACCTTTGAGTCATTTTCATCAAATATTTCACCAACAATTTCTTCAACAACATCTTCCAGTGTTACAATCTGTCCAATTTAAGTTTTTCATAAATGAGAATAGATAGAACTATAAAATCATGACTGAAGCTCCTAAAGCATTCCAAGTATATACAAGTATCAAATAACATAAACATAAACAGCACATAGTTTTGCTCAACAAGATATGAGCCTGTTTAGATTTCTGTCCTCAACTAATTTCTTTCACAGTATTAATCGAGGTATGGCTCATAAAAAGATGCCAGAAGTAAAATATTCTGTCAGCATATTGACTCCTTTCTCAGATGCACCCATCATCCAACATATTCATCTCATTTTGCATCCTTTTAACTGTTCAGTCTAGCAAGACAAACACTCCTGCACATGGAAGCCCATTGGATACACCCATATCCCATGGGGAATGCCCCATAGCTGCATGCACCTCTGCCAACCATATTATCCAGAAACCTTAGGTGCACAGAGACTTTTATAGTTTTTCTTTTTTTTTTCTGGGTTTCTAAACTTGATTTAGTTGTTCTCATATTTTATAATTTTCCTTTATGATTTTAATGGTTTGAGGCATGAGAATTTCATTTTAAGGTTGGTGTGAACTTCCTAGTTGGTGGGACTTCGACCAATATCTCTATTGTGTTCAACTATCTATAAGAGCTATTCCTACTCATACATGTTGCTTCCAAATGCATTCTCAATTTCTCATAATAAGTGAACTCAGGGAAAGATGTAGGTTTCGTAATTGGAGAAACAAAAGCTGAATAAAAAGGTTTCTGTGTTATTCTTAGGATTACAAGGTAAATTATCAAAACTTTTATCAGGACATACATGATTTATCTTTGATAAGATGTTTAGCAATGAAGGAGACAGCCTTTACATAAATCTAATTGGGAAATTGTTGAAGGCTTAGTTGATTTATGTATTTTCATATATTTTCAACTAAAATATTTAATTTATAAGCAAATGTCAACATGATTGTTATAAATAGAGCAATGTAATAATGAATGAAGCCTATAATCCGAGGCATCTTATTCTCATAGGAACAACCTATTGTTAGAAATACTTAATACATGTCAGTCTCAGCACTGCCAGAAGCAGTCTAACGCACAACATATGTGGATCCGTCATATCCTTTGATAAGGCATGCAGCATCAATATGTGGTATTATTGCACATGCAAAATATACTGCCTCTGAAGTAGATGAGGTCACATGTATAGTTTGCATAAACATGATAAATGTTGTTATACATGTCATTTTTTCAGCCTTCTTGCTCTAATTTATGTTGCTACTATAATTCTATATAATAATAAGAATCCATGACAATATAATATAAATTTCTTGGACTTCTATCCATTTCTTGCAACTTGTCACTTGAATAATTATTTAAATAAGTGAGACATCCCATAGATTCTAGATTTAGTCATAGCATATAATCAAATGATAATAGTTTAAACATGACTAATATCTGCTTTCCCAGTTCACAGTTATTGCATTGTTTAAATATATTCATATGAACCATAATGTAGCATATGCAGCCACATAAGTTGCATAGCATGCGTACATCATGCAACACCTTGAATATCTACATGATGTAAGTGCTTTCTACATAATCAAATTTGGTAGGAAAAGTAACATCTTACTAACTATGCTATATTAGCATTTTAAAACATTGTGAACAAGCAAAAAAGAGGTCAAACCTACTCCAGATAAGAGTTAGTCAAAGTAGCTTTAGCTTCTCTCATTATTGAAGTGAGTCGAGCAATAAAATAGTTTTTCTAACCTTTTATTATCAAATCTTGTCTAGAAATTGATGATCAGCTATTTCTACTTCTGATTCCTTGTTCAAAATCTTTTACATAAAATATAAATAAATTATAAATTTAATTTTGTTCTCTAATACCACAGTAAGAGTTGTATGTATACTGAATGAAGTATGCAATTCCGAATTTCCCTAAATAAAAAGAACATAAATGGTTCATAAAAATGGCCCTTTGACTTGAGGAGCAGCAATTGAATTTTAGATACTGATTCAATATGGAACAGACTAGTAGATATGTCAATACAGTTAATGACTGACAAAGATTGTATCAACCCCATAATGTTCTCTCAAGATGGTATTTTATCAGTACCATACTATATCAAGTACCAATATGCTAGATAAGATGTTGGACCAAAAAAAGTTGCATATATTTTCTCAATTCTATTATCTTATGACCCATTATAGAGAAGATATGGTCATTAGCCTTTGCCATAGTGAACCAAAATACAATCAAAATGAAGAAAAATTGCCAGAAGCTATAAAATAAGGTTGCAAAAGCACACAGAAAATGTGAGGATATGCATAAGAGAATGGGATAAAGCCAACCACTAAAAGATAACTGTTAAGTGAACACTAATAAAATACTCAAACAATTAGTATTGAGCTTCAGCTGAACCTACACCAACAGTTCCACCATATTCGTTCAGGACTACAGCCATGTGAACCTGCCTTATGCGGAACTCCCTCAGCAGGTTCCAGACAGACATCAAATCTGCATTGTAATAAAAGAAAGAATGCTCTGCAGTTAGTGTGCCAGAATTCCAAACACACAAACACAGTTTATTAAAACAACAACAGAAGAAAGATCAAAGCAGGAGGATTCTAGAGTTACAAACCAGATAAAAACATAAATGTTCCACTAAATAATTAAGCAACTGAAGAACAGAGAAAGCTTACTCTCATAAAGAGATTTGACTAACAATCTAATGGCAGGCTAACTAATGCACAACCACAAATTATTACTCCAATTCCCAAAAACCATTTCACTAGTTTAGATTACCTGGCACAAAATATGTTGGCATGCGAGCAATTTCTCTCACAGTGATTTCTTTAAGCTTCTCGACCTTTAAAAGCAGAAGAGACAGATTGATCAATAAAAAGCAGTACCATGAGAGAATTAAATGGCATATTGATCGTAAAATATTGAATTGTCGTAAAGTAGAACCCACCCTCTCAACATATTCAAGCATGTCCATGGCATATGCAACTCCTACGATATTATCTATGCGCTCCTCAAATACAGGTACTCTGAAAAGTTATTATTAATATCTAATAAGAAACCAGTTTGTATATTTGATTCATGTTAAATCTAATATACTATACCTTGAATATTGATGAGTCTCCCATAATTTCTGAAAATCAATAAGTGTTGCACTACCATCAATTGCAACTACATCTACAAGTGGTGTCATCACTTCCCGAACATGTGTGTCTTTTATCTCTAGAACATTTTCAATCATGTCCTGTTCAAAAACAATAGCATTTAGTTATCCACTCCACATAAAGCAAATAATAATAATAATAATAATAATAATAATAATAATGGATCTACTTTCATATTCCCTTATCATTGCGCCATCAGTCCCAAAGCTGATGGCTGTTCATTTGTTCTGATTACACGTAGAAACCATAAAACTAAGGCTACATTAGATTCATTAGAAACATTCAAAGATCATCATGACAAATATCCAGTAGAATTCAATTGAAACATTATCAGATTGTCATATCAGGCATGTCAATCAACTGTGACATACTGACATCAAGTGTTAAAGTTCTTTCAACTCAATTTGATGACGTAGGTGCATCTAAGTATGAGCACTTATTGACAAGAAGCATGAACAGAATAAGAATAAGATGGCTGGTAATCTAAAGGTGCCTGACAGTGCGACAAGGAAAATAAAAGTATTTTTCTTCAAAGTGTTACAGCAATTTAGCATTATCATTTCTGATTCGAAAGTATCATTTTCCTAGTCTCATAGGAAGACAAACTGACAGGATAACTCCTGTATGTATCTTCTAACTAGGTGTTTGGATTTTGTTGCTGGGATATTGCAAAAGAAACACTTTTCAGAAACTATGATCTTGTAGATAATTCAGACAATCTTTATGTATTTCGAACCATTTTAAAGAAAATAAGTTAGCATCATTTGCCCTTGAAAACTACTAACACTCATAGTATGGATGGGTTTCTATACCTACTGGCACAGGTCAATATAGGTCAGAACATTAAATGATAGAAAGATCTATGTGTCATGTTGATGTACACCTTAGCCAATTTTTGCCTTGTTATATGCTAAATTGTATTAGCATCCCCATGCCACAAAAAGGCAATTTTTGTTCAATCACATGAAACAACCCTGGCAACAAAATGAATGTTACTTGATTATAAAAGAGTAAAAAAATATAGGACAGAGTCAGAGAGAGACAACGAATCAAAATTTTCTGAATTTCTCTCACCTGTTCTTCCTCCTCTATTGCCCCGCTCAGTTCTGCCCCTCGTAACATCAATTTCAATTCATCTTCAGTGACATATGGTTCACTACATGGACAAACAACAATGATAAGAACCAAAGAAACCCTTGCACAACACTGCCTATATACGAAAAATCAAACTACTTTTACCAAAATGCTTAAAGTAGTGAACTTTTAAAATGAGCTGAAAATTTTTGGCCCAAAACATGAACAACTCTTTAATCAACAGATGAAATGAAAATGTGCATGAAAATTGATCAAACACGATGTGAAGTAAAAGGACTAAGCATGAATTTAGAGACTCAATGTACACCCTACCTTCTCCCTTTCAGGCCCAGCAGCTTCAGAATTCCCATCGACAAAAAGGTAACAACTCTTCCAACAGGATATAAGACTAAAGAAAGCCATGCAACTGGCCTGATCTAATTGGCATCACAAGCTAAACTCTGATCAGCAGCCTTGTTAGATTATCATATCAAGCATATGATGATTCCACTCTAATTATTAAAGCATCAGTCGACAACCCACCTTACGACAAACCTAGCGACCTCTGTGGCATTATGAACAGCCACACTTTTTGGAGTGATTTCTGTAAGCAGCAAAATAGCAACCTGCAATAATTTAGATATGTAGTGGGGTTAAGGATCACAAAAAAGTTTATAAAACAGCTCCAACTAATAAATCCCAAGTATACAAGAACAGGCCCCTTATAAAGCAAAATATGACTTTCTAAATTAAGTACTTCTAGTTATTTTTATTGGCCCTAGATATGTACAGAAAATTGTTCGGTCAATTACCATTTTATTGTACACATAACTGGATCTTTGATTAGCTATGCTCTGAAACATAACATACATCTGAAATCTTTTAACTAACACTCAATCTGCATACAAATGGCAAATAATTTTGTACTTATACAGCAATCATAGTGATGCACCTAAGGTAGTTCCTGAATAACAAGGAAAATGGTAGCAACAAAAGCTCAGAATATGGTTGTAATCGGTATATGTTCTGATACATTGAACCAGCCGAGATAATTGTGTATATCTAGAATGACATCATCAAGACTTTTCCCAGTCACATGAGTCTGGACCGTATATGATGTAATCATGCAGAATAGTGTAATTTTGCAAAGCAGTTTTATCATTAAAGGGACCAGTGCCTACCGTCATAACTGCTGTTGCTGCACTAACACCAGCTTCCCCAAAAATTGCAGTTGTTGCTTCAGTAACAAGCGCTGTAGCACCAATATTGACCACGCTGATCACACATAACAACAGCACAGGGAATACTTTAGAAGCTGAATGATAACAATTAAATCATAGCAGGAAACGAAGGGAAACAATCACTTAACAAACAAATTTATACGTTGTGCCTATAAGAATTGTAGTGAGAAAACGAGTGACATCAGTACGAAGCATTCTGAAGACACCATTCTCAGGTTCCTTTTCAGCTAATTCGCGAACCTGATGAATAAAGCCATTAAGCCAAAAGAGACTTTATCTCATGCATTTTTATTCCAAGCAGAACTAGAAATAATGCCAAAAGAAGAATTCAAGAATTGGACCCGACAAGTGGGCATGTAAAGGGCAGTAGGCACCTTCCACGGCCACAATGTAGTGATGGCCGTCTCTGCCATAGAAAAGAACGCCGACAAACCCAGAAGCGCCGTCAAAATCAACCCTTGTTCCCTGAGCACATGAAGAATCTGCAGCAGTTTCGGCCAGGCTCTACTAAGACTCGTTCTTCCTGATGTCAAGACCCCTTTCGCAGCATCCACAGTGCCTTCGGCCGCAAAAGCCCTTTGACACCTTACCACGAACACCCAGCATGCAATCGCGACGAGAACGAGGCGGAATCCATCTCGTATCTTCTCATCGGGCGGACAGGAAGAAATGACCGATGTCGGAAGGGCATGGACGCCAAAAGAAGCTGGGAGACATGAATTCAGGTGGCCTCGCGCGGAGAGGGAGAGGAAGCCACGCGACGGTGCTCCTAGGGCACAGATAGGCGCGGGGACGCTCAAACAAGCACGACGGGATTCGTGCACGGACGAGGCTTTGCCAGCGAACAGCATGGGAGGCCGAAGGAGGACGAACGTCTTGCGCGCTGCCAGATCCATCGCGAACGGGTTTCGTGGGGAGTTCAAGATCAAGCAAGACGGCGTTGCCCTCGAAACAAACAAGGTTTGGTGTCGGATGGAGTTGCGCTTCCGTTCTTTTTATCATCGGTGGGGCAGAAAAATAAAGAGTGTTTCTATTGTTTCTTCTTGGATTTTGTTTTTATTTCTTTACAGTGTTTCCATCATTCTATCAGGGTTTTTTTTCCTCAAAAAATAAATAACAAAGGATCCGAGTACAAAACGCTAACATCCTTCTTTTTTTTTTTCTTTTTTTTTAGTGTTGTAAATGTCTATCTCTTCCCTTTCCCCCCCCCCCCCCCCCCCCTTTTTTTTCCTCATTTATTGCCTTCGCCACATGAATATTATTTATCTTTTTCTATTGTATCGTGCACACTATTTTTTTGTCGCCTACTCTCATCGTAAAATCTTTGTGGCCTTGGTTTGATACTCTTCCTCACTTGGATCGTAAGACTTTCGCCACACGAAACAAAGGAAAGGCGTGATAGGTAAAGAAGGGATAGGCAAAAGTGACAAAAGCAATGGTGACATTTGCTAGGCACGACCGATGTCAATAAGACATTAAAGGATGGGGTCACTAAGTGACTACGTGATGATCGTAAAGGTCATCGATCGATTACAAAGGGAGTTCAGGCCAATAACACGAGTGATGGCTATAAGGTAGAATTGTTAAGGGGACATTGATTGGAATTAAAAGAATTTAGAATGGTAAAATAATCTTTTAATGGGTGGAAAAATCCTAATCCTTTTGACCTACTTTAATCAAATTATGACATAAACCTAATTTTTTATCTATATGTTTTAAAATTAGATTTTTGGCTGATCCCGGTTGATTTGGCCACTCAATCTAATCTAGGTAGTCAAATTTTGGATCAATTTTGAGATGTTGAATTAAATCAGATTAATTGACCCATTTAGATCATTTATATAATTAAAAAATATGTAAATTATGATTTTATTTTATAGTTTTCTCATAAGACATAAGACATATTGATAAAAAATTTACTTGTGATAATTAAATTTTAATTATTGTTCTTAATTATTTGTATAGTTATTCATATATATATATATTTAAAATTATAAAATAATATTTATTTTTTCATATAAGATATGATTTATGTTTTATCATAATTATAATTAGCATATGTGAAAGGAAGTGCAACTATAGTAGAATTCATTATAAAATTATTTTGATAGGAGGGACTCTTATAATTACTTATCCTACACTCTCTAACTCCTATAAATAGATAGAATTTCCTAGAGACTCAATATATGATATAATTATTGAATCTCAAATTTTAATGATGAAACCAATTGATAAGTATTTATGATTTAATCTGTATTTTGAGTGACGCGGAATGCTTTGATCAAGATGAGACAATTAAAGCAGGAAGAATCATGTTGGGCCGAAGGAAAACATATCAAAAGATTGGACGTCGAGCCGAAGGATCGGTTAACGTATCGACAGAAGGCTTTGGGCTATGGATTCGGGCATCGGGCCAAGAAGAGTGGATATTGCGCCAAGGATATCGAAGTTGCGGAGTCAACTGGCCAATTAGGCAATAAGCTACAAGAGAGGACGATGCGCCGAAGAATCAGACGAAGTGTCGAGGGACTAATCACATGCCGGACAATATGATTTATGCTTAGTATTAATTGTCTAGATCGAAATGTGTTTTTACATATGCAGGATTAACTACGATAGTAATGCATAAAGCAAAATGAAGTCCCGGAGTCAAAAACATGATTTCGTTGGGAGTTCGAGAGTTCGTCGGAAGTTCTGTCGGAACAAACCGAAAAGTCTCGAAGCTTGCCATAGAAGCTCGTCAGAACTCGCCAAGAAGATCGTCATGAAGTCCAGGAGCTTGCCGAGAGTCCGTTGGAACATTACCGAGAGATCGTCGGAAGTTCACCGGAAGCTCACCGGAAGAAACTAGACTTACAGACTTGTTTAGCTTAGGAAATGTCTTAGATTTCGTAGTTAGCATATAATTGGGATTGGATTTGGGTCAACCCAATTATGGGCTAGTTTGGCCCATGTAAAGACTGTGTTAGGCCCAATGAAATGTCCAAATAATGACCCAAGAGATGGCATCATCATGGCACAATCTTCGAGACTATGTCAAACAGTAGTATCGCTAGTCTAGGTGGTGGTACCGCCCCTAGCAGAGTGCTAGGCGATGGTACCGCCAATTTGGGTGGTGGTACTACCCAATGGCCCAGTGCCAAGCAATGGTACCACCAGTCTGGGCAATGGTACCGTCCAGTGCAGTGTCAATGTCAGACTGACACTAGTGGTGGTACCGCCTAGCATAGGCGATGGTACCGCCCATACCTAGGAAACCCGGGTTGAGATATTTTTAGGCTTCAAGTTTGAATCAAGGCCTATAAATACCCCTCTTATCCCTGGTTAATATACACTAAAAATTTTAATATAGTTAACATGAATAATACAGCTTATACTATTGGTATTAAAATATTTAAGGATAGATCTTAAGGATTACTATGACGAAAGGATATATTGATCTGAGTCTTATAGAAATTCAATTAGATATACTTGTTAGTAGAGTTGAAAGATTCTAGTGGTACCTTAAGAATGACTTAGAAATATTCTTTATATATGCATAATTGAAAATCTATTATTTGTATACGAGACCATATATTATTTTTGTAATTTAAATGTTGGATAAATAATAGAAAAATCTAGACACCTTAGAAAGCTATAAAGAAAGATATATATATATATATATATATATATATATATATATATATATATATATATATATATATGGGATTAAAGTTTACATGCTCATAAATAGGACATCAGATTAACTTAAAATAATGAAATATTCAATTTTATAAATTGCTTTAGCAATAGGTAGTCCACTTTAATTGAAAAAATAATTTCTTGAAAAAGCGTAAAGTAATTATTTATTGTATTCTCAAAATAAATTTATGATAATTATAAATTGCTTTAGCAATAGGTAGTCCACTTTCAAGCCACAAATCAAGTTTTATTGTTGTAAAATTATTTTATCTCGGGACTTGATAAGATTAACTTAATTGTTAAACCACTAAAGATAATAAAAGAACTCTCTTCTCTAATATTATAAATCAATATTGCTGTTACTTTCGAATGAAATGATAATATACTTTTTGATCAAATAAAAATTTTATACACACCTAAACTTCGATCTATAACTATTTGATTTTAATTTTTAATATTAATTTTTTTTACAAAAATATGATTATAATTTTGTATATTTATAATTTATATTTATTTAGAAACAATATACTCATCCAGGAAGAAGCATGCCAGCTTTTGGACTCCGGTGTGTTTTGGGGAGGCACAAAAGCACAAATTAGATGCAAATTTTAAGTGAATTTTGAAAATATAAAGAAAGTAAATAAAATTTAATGTAGCTATATATCTTATATAAATCTGCATCAAAGAAATGTTGGCGATTGCGTCGAGGCTACTCTTCCCCATCACTTGCCGACTCAATACACAACCAGACATCAATTATCGTGTCATCATAAGTCCAAACGTACGTCGTCCAAAAGCCATGATCATTGTGGCAATGTCATAGATCTTTTACATGGTATTAGTTGAACCTACAAATTTATATGCTGATTTGCTGTAATGATCAATCATTAATTGAACATTTTATCTCTGCAGGTACGACAGAGTTGTCTGAAAAAAATGGCATCCTATTGCCTGACTTCTCTAAACTCTTGCTTCGAGACATGGAGATTTTGCAGCCTCTTCAGTAAAGTAAAAGTGATCCTACTCGGTTTCCGTTAGTACTAGGATGAATGCATCCTTCAGATGGCGGTTTGAAGCTGCCACCCTGCAAGACATGAGGTCGAAATCCCCACCAGATCTGACGTAGACATAAAAAAAGAACAACTCAGCTTAACTTACACCAAGCCGATGAACAATAAATAAGTTGAGGGCGGTTCTGTATGAGTTTTTGAAGTGCTTACGGGTCGAACACTAATCCACCAGCTTCATGAACAATTACAGCTCCGGCTGCCACATCCCTGTGGGTAGAAATTGATCAAACAAAATTTTGTTTAACATCAATTTGTAATGCTTTGATTATTGCAGTGAATACCATGGGCCACCAAATCCAATCTCGTAGCACAGATCAAGCCTCCCACACGCAATCCCACAAAGGTTCAAAGCAAGAGAACCACACATCCTAAGAGACCTTACCTGAGTAACAAAAAAATTGAATGAATTGTACTATTCACCAGATACATCTAGAATAAATGGCATTTACCTTGGAAAGTAAGTTATTGATTCTGTTAGTTGTCGCATCAACAGTTGATTTATCACGCTTCGTACCAACCTGCAAAGTTGTTGGTCTTGTCCATCAAATTGCACGAGCAAAATAGTTACATGATTATAGTATACGATACACAACTTATCAACTACTAGGTGAAAGAACACCCAACATTATAAGCTTAAATTGTCACAAGTAAACCCATGCCATTAAATTTTTACAATCTAATATGTCATAGCTAGTGATCATGAATTGTCCAACAAAATCTTACCTGTAAGAGAGACAATAGGAGAAGTGACAGAAAATACATACACACATCATATATAATCAAAACTCAAAAGAACAGAAAAGAATGGATTGTTACTTTTAAGATCTCTGGACCCACATATCAGATGATCTAATACATTTTTTTATGTTTCAGTAGACACACGGCATCAGTTTGATTTTTATCATCCTATCAAGTTGGAAAAGGACAAAAAATATAAATGTATGGTATAAGCATAACATATAAGGACACATTTCACACTTAATTTGCAGATATAATATGAAAGTATGGTACCGAAAAACATTGTATACTATGGCACATCAGCTGACTGGCATGAGCATGATATCATCTACTTCATTGGGCCATGTTATGGAATGCAATGAACAAAAACGTAGTTAGCTTCATGATTCACCAAAGCAACTGACTTAGATAATAACAATCACAGGAGTGAAAGTAGCAGGCAGACCAAACTTTTTTCATGAAATAGATCATTTCACGCAAAACTATATGAACTTTTCTAAACACATTCTATATGTATGTTGGTTTTCAGCCCTATTACCATGTAGAATATTTGCAAAGCAGTTGAGCATGACCCAGAAGCTCATTATGTAGGAGGTTTATTTGTTCTATCACCTGACTCCTATCAAGTAGTACATCCTTCTCTCACCAAAACCTAAAACGTTCTTCCTTTTAGATAACTGTAATATATCTTTTGGGACATCTTTTCCCATGCAATGAACTAAAACATATATCAATAATGCTCAGACACCTGGGCGTCATTTGTTTTCTCATCGAATTTCAAAAACTTGTTCATTACTTAATATTCTAATTAAAATTATTCATCACCACTAGCATTATGCCATAATGTCGATGAGCAATCAATATGTACCAATGATATAAGAGCTGTATTCAGAATTATTTATCAAGTTATTAAACTGTGTGAACGAGCAGTTACTAACATGCCCTTGCATTTGTTCCACCATAACAAGTTCCGGCAGCCAGGCTGCCCTAAATAAACGTTACTCAAAATCATTGCATCCGGTCATTCTTTAAACATAACAGATTTGTATTCTTGTTCCTTAAAAAAACTCTAATTTCTTTTGTCTCCAACAATTCAACTTCAAAAGTAATCAGTTCTAACAGTATGTAAGTCTTAAAACACTAACCTGAATTATTCTCGTATCTAGAAATTAAATTTCCAAACATAAACTGAAGAATTTTAAATGATTAACAAATAAACAAAGTAGCTGCAATTGGTGTTAAGATGAACCTCCTGGCAATTTGGTGATCGAAATGCCAAATTTATTTTCAATAGTAGTTTGCACCTTGTACAGATGATAATTTTCTCATTCATCCATCTACTTAAGGAGCTTTATAAATTTCAATTCACTAACTATTCCTAGACAAAAATTTTGAAGTTACTGATTTAACCTTATCATCTCCTAGTTTCCTTCCATGCCAACACTAGTTTGATTGTAGCGGATAATTTGTCGTAAATAATTTGCTTGATGATCTCTGAACAGAAAAAGGGAAACAATCGAAGCACCTACTATATAGTTCAGACAGTTTCCCGTGCAGTAAACCCACATTGATAATAGTTCCAACTTGAGATCTGAGCATTACTTGTCCAGTAATCAATATGTAAGGATCATTTGATTTGCTTTCTAGTCATAAAAAAGAAAACAATGTTGAGGAGTTGGAGAAGTTTAGGATGCATGTTGAACCAAATATTGCCTAGTGACACTAATAATTAAATAGTTAATAGACATTTTACACTCAGCCAAAACAATTTCCCTTCTGTCTTCTTAGCTACTTCTTAGTGTGTTGCTCTGTTCTCGGCCATGAGAAAGATGATTATTTATCCTAGTTCACATCAGAACCTGGCATCAACCATTGGTGGAAACAAGGTTTGCCAGAAAATGTGTACATAAGCAACAAAAGGTATGCATTTTCAGAGTAGCTACAAACATATATTCCATTGCTGAAGGATACAATACAAGTAAGATCATACAAGCATTACATACCTCCGTCACAAGGAGAGCCTTCAAAAGTTCACTTTGAGATGAAGCTGCAAAAATCAGATTCTTTAGCTTCACAACTCAATATCAAATATGGTATATTTCGTTTAAGGTTTAGTATTCCTCAAATCTGGAAAAACAAAGGCTATGATAGCAATAAATCAAGCCAGCTTTTGAAGGTTCCAAACCAAAAATTGAGATATACCTTTTATAGGATTTCCATTGAGGAAAGCACCTTGTCCACGAACTCCAGTAAACAGCTACATATAATTACAGATACAAGTTATTTTACATGTTCTCCTGTTAGAGGCGTAGTAGATGCAAAGTTTACAACTATTCTTCGTGTCCAGTGTCTGATAGATATGATCAAGGCATTTGGGGATTATGAAATTAGTTGTACAAGCCTAATAAAAATATGTCAGAAATTTTAAAGTCTGACATGCTAGTGACAAGACATGATATAGTGTTAATAATGCATTCAACACTTTGCAAAGACATATCAGGTAACAAGACTCAATAAATTTTTAGTCGCAGGTCTTAGCAACTATGTGATTTGTCTATATTGCTTCCCTAATAGTAGTTATGTAAGGTTATATGCTAGCTACATGATTTCAAAAATAAAAGAAAAGGCCTGCTTTTTGTTTCATTCACATCTAAAAAGGGAAAATGTGCATCTCATCTGAAGATCTTGAACCCTAACTATAACAATGTTGTTGGACAAACATCATACGTCTATCCATTATATTGATGAAAAATAACAACAACAAATATCACAAGCAGGGTGTCACTAACTTAATAAGCAAAACAAAATAATTTCTTCCTTTCTTCTTCTCTTTTATTCAAGTTTTAGTGCAAAATGACATACCTCACCAATTATTGGATTGTAAACAACACCAACAGTAGGAACCTTTCCAATAGCAAGACCAATGGATACACAGACAAAGGGGAACCTGCAGGTAATTACTGTCAAAAGAAAGAAAACAAGCGATAATGAGAGACGATCAATAGCTATGCTGCTTCAAATATTACCCATGGACAAAATTAGTGGTTCCATCAAGTGGATCAACAATCCAGGTAGGCTCATCAGTTAGCTCAGCGGTACCAAAGGCAGCAGATGTTTCTTCACCTATGAACTGGACAACAGGAAATAATCATGTGCCATGATGTTCCACTTGGTCCCAAAAGGAAAGGAAACAGGGTGCTTTTAATAATGCAAACACACATGAGATATACCTTGTGATCTGGGTAGTGCTTTTTAAGGTGATTGAAGATGAGCTCTTCACACGCCTTATCCGTTTCAGTAACCAAATCCACCTGCATTGAACCAATGGTTTCATCATCATTTCAGACTCCTACAAGCACATGCAAGATTTGTGAAGTTAAATGTTTCAATCCTGGCTGACGATTGACAGACCCAGTTCCACATATTATTCAAGAATCAGACACCAGTAGTTACCATAAGATTCTTGACACCCAAACAGAATTCTCCTTCAAAATAATCAAACGATTTAGGCAGAAGTTTTTCTGTGATGTAATCTCTGAATCTTGGATTTTTCAACGTGTTACATACTGTTTCAAGGATGTAATGGGGCTTGGGTCAAGGGGTTCTACTTGGGAGGCAAAAGAGGTTGACTTGCCTTAGAAATGAAAGTATGAATCTCCATATGCGTATGCATGTTTCTACATCACTATATGTATCCATGTAAATTTATATGCAAGATGGCAATGCAATTGGTCCCAAACACTAGGGACATGCACAAAGATGAAATAACATTTTGCATGAACGCTTTGGTTAGGTGTCATATTGTCCACCTGCATTTTAATTTGCGTAACATGTTCTTGGTTTTTTCTCTCCGTGGGTTTCTGTTACCTAGCTCCCACATCAGAATAGACCGAAATGCTAAAAACTGATACACAAATTTTATCGCCATTGGATGGTGAATGGTGGAGCATCTCTCCCCCATGAGAAGGTCCAGGATTCAATCCCTATCTTCTGCGACTAGGCCCCTTTTGTAGGTTGTGGACTTGAAGAAGCTAAATGGATCTCGTATCCTACTTGCGGTCTTGGATTTCCTTGCATGACGAGACTTTGTTGATGGACAATGGGCAAATGACCCGTAAATAGGTGGGAACCAATTTTCCCACACATTCTCGTAAGTTCGATTGCAGCATCCACGATTATTGCACATCCAAGCAATTCTTTATTGCGTTTGTTCGTTGTGCCCTTGGAGAGGACTAAGATGAAAAAGAGAAAGCACCTGGCCTTTGTGCTCCACATGCTTCGTCTGGTAGAACCCCTTGCGAATGACCTGATCAAGAATTCCCGAAGAGAGAAAGATTAAATATCTACGACACGGACAGGAGACGATGATACGAAAAACCACGGGCCGATCGAGGGTTCTTGGGATCGATCACCTCCCCGGCGCTCTTTGCGGCGTCCACCGCCACAGCGAGGAACTCCGCGAGGATCGAACCGTCTGCAAATCCAATCAAGAACAAAGTAAAGCGATGCGTCAGAAGAGAGGATCGACGACGTCCAAGATTCAAGAAAAAGAAGGGGGAGAGGGGTGGGATTAGGGCGTGGGATGCGCACCGTTGCTCTCGCCCATTGTTGAGTCGTTTTGTGCCTTCGCCTGCGAGAAACTAAAGCAGCGAGAAGGAAGCGATACCATTTACTTCGATGTGAATGGCCTCAAATAAAGAAACGCGACGACGAGAGAGGAACCGGAAGGGAGGGTGGCGGCGCATATTCCCGTGCTGTGTTGGAGATCCGTCCGGCTCGGCTGTGACGCGTCAAAGAGCGTCCAGCTTTCACGACCTCACGTTTCCGCTGGGGCCCACTAGAGAGGCCTCGTCCAGGCATCCTCCTGCTCATGTTCAAACAGCGAACAGTTTTTTCCGTCAGAGATCGACCGGGCCCCGCTCGAGCCTAACGGACTTTATGACGTGAAGGAAGCCGGACCCTGTCGTCGATCGGACAACCAACGCGCTGGGCCTGCTCCGAGTGCTTCGGTTGTCGGACGGCAGGCAACTCGACACGTCGTTTTCGTGGGGCATGATTCTTTATGACGCCTTTTTCCATCGCATGATTCCTGCGGACCGTGTTCGCAGCATAATTCCCACCCACCTCCCAAGCATATGCCCTCCTCGACCCATCCCGTCGCCTGTTCGCACGCGAGGTCTCGACCCATCTCGGCCGTCCAACCCACTTCCAGACCAGAACTTACCAATCTTGATGCAAATTAAGTATATGCCCGATCTCCCGAACAATCTCACGCGCCCAAGAGTCCCCATAAACGTGTAACGATTGAAGCCACGTGTCCTGTGCATCATTTCGTGGAACAGATATCGAATGGGTAATCTAATCCCCATAAAGTACCTGATAAGTTCGTATTGCGTTCATCGTCATGGATGCATGCACACCGAATAATGATAATTCGGTTCTTTGCCTACAAAATTAATGTAACAATCGCTGCTATCATCGTTGCTCATCTCAGCCATGTGCTGCAGCACATGATCCTGACGTACAGCTGAATCACCCATCATGAAATGTGGGAATTGGGTGCTGTGAACTCCTCCCACACACTTCAAAGATCTAATTTCCAATCTTGATCTAAGCTAAATTTGTTACTTGTTTCAATATGACCTTCTTAAATTGGTCCAAATAATCGTATTAAAGACAATTCTAGTGATGCCCGCAAGATTCTGCTTGCTGATGATCTCCTTCCCCACATGAATGTTCATTTGTGGAGGTGGAGCTCTGCCTTCAATTAATGTCCATGGCTTTCCCTTCACCCTCGTTTCCATGCCACAGCCAGTTCATCATTCTCTCTGCAACACCCTCTGATGCAGGGACTGCAGTCGATAGGTGGCGAGAGCAGCATCTTGTCCTCTGTCCTCACCCCCTTCTTCCCTGTCGACAGCCTCTTTGGATTTGGGCAAACAACAGGAAAGAAACAGCAGAATCCACCACACCTTGTTCGTGCATACACCTGAGCTTGACTGCCAAGGAATTCAGATATCTGATGAACAAACTTGATCAACAACGATCTCATTTAAGCTGCATGAGTATATGACTTTATATTACAACGCACAAATCAGCCTCTAGACTTCAATTCTCACTCTGTTTATCTATCTGATGGCAACAACTTCATGCACAGAACTGGAACAGTCTCCATCTGGAAGTCTTCAAAGCTTACAATCCAACGCCAAACATGAGGAGGATAAGGGAGAAACAGTGCTGCGATGTGATCAGAACTAGAAGAAGGAGCGTTTGGATGGAGCTCTTCCCACAGCTCTCAAAAAGTTGGCCAGTTCAAATGCCTTGGCGACCTTGGTTCCCCTCTTGGCCTCCGCCGACGCCCGCTTCTCCGCCGCCTTCTGGTGCGCTTTTGCCACGTCGTTCTGCATCTTCTCCATTGCCCTCGCCCGCTGCTCATCCAGTTTCCTCTGTTCATGCAAGAAAAAGGAAGCATGGGGTCGGCTGAGAGCTGCGTGATCTCGATCGATTCAGCAGCAGAACGTGATCAGGGTTGGTGATTGATGGCATACCTCGATCTTCTTCAACCGAGCCGTGGCTTTCTCGACCTGCTCGCTCTCCCACCCGTTGATGATCGCCTCCTCGCGCTTGAAGCGGTTGTTGATCTTGGCGACCTCCGCGGTCTGCCACGCCGATATCTTCGAGTCTACCTCTTCCTTCTTCACCAGATGCACCCGGACCTCGTCGGCCGAACTGGAGGCGGCAGAGTCGATCTCAGGCGGAGGGCGACGGGGGGACGGGAAGGGGTTGTTGTCGGGGACGATAGCCAGCGGGTTAGTCTCCTCCAGCTCGTCTTCCCCGATCCTAGCGAGCTGGTTCTGAGGCCCGTCGTCGACGTTGCCGCCGTTACCACCGTCGTTCGGCATGGTGGAACCGGCAACGACCATGGCGTTGAACTCCCTGCTCATGGTCGTGAAGCCCTCGCTGGCGGCGTCGCTCCCTATGGAGAGGGAGGATGATCGGTGGCTGCCGCCCTCCCAGAGCTCTCTCCGGCGGCCGCGGCTGGGGTGGGAAGGGGGTGTTAACGCGTGGATGTCGCGGAATTCGGCGCTGTCGCTGGGGCGTTCTTCATGCTCAGCAGCAGCTGCGGAAGCGCGGTGCCTATGATCATTCAACATGTCCAAGTCAGGATCCTGCAGAGGGAAGAGATCAGTAGGAAGTATAGGAATAGCGGGTGGATAAGTCGTGGCTGAGCAACCATTAGATTCCCGTAGCCTCTTTGTTGGGAGACGACCAGTGGAGCCGTTGATTTATGGCGTCGAATCAACCAACTGCATGCTTCCTGCAGCGAAGGTACTGAAGCATATATATATATATATATATATATACCATGGAAGACTTACCTGAGGAGCTCAATGACATTGTCTTGTTCATTGGACACATCGACGTTCGTCTGCTATAATTACTTTTACGATCACTGCGTTGTCGGTGGAATCAGTACTCATCCTTAATTAGCTGCAGTGGGCCGACGATTCATTTATTGGATCCCTCTCCTTAATTGACTGCAATAACTGTGTCTTTCCCCTCCCATTCTGTACGTGCGTGCGCGCGTGTGGACCAGGGCAGGTCGTGCACGCAAGGGGGGTGGTGCTGCGTTCGCCGGGGAAGGGCGGTGGGATGTGACGCCATGGCTGTCGAAACGGGGCACTCGGACGCGCACACCTACCTCTCGTCTCCGGAAGCAGCCCCACGGCGCACGACGCTCCACCGCCCCCACCGTGACAGAAAGCCACATGGCTCGCGACAACGAAGTAGGGATCGCTTATCTCTTCTTCTTCCTCCTCTCGTCCGTTTGTTGCAGACCCAATAGTTCTGGACCACCTGGGTAGGGGTTCGATGTGATGTGCGCTTCGTGTGCGTGCGGTGTTAACGTCGGAAATAATAAACAACGAGTGCAGTGCGAATACGTGTACACCGACTCGGGAGACGTACTTGTCACACGTTTCCCTTGTGACATACTCGAGAGGGCCACCTCGCTGCCATCTGTAGGAAGCATTGACACGACTTGGCGTGGAGTGGCACCGAGTAGAAGGTTTAATCGCTTGCCATCACCGTCAGTGGTACTATTGACTTATCACGTTACACACTTTGGCCAGTTTGCGGATTTGCGACTGAGAATTACTACGTTCCTATTGATTTGTCACACTTTGACCAGTTTGCGAGTTTGCGACTGAGAATTACGACGTACCTGTGTGGTCTGCATCACATCTCTCAGGTGGAATTCTACTCTGTCCGTGATCATCACTTGGTCTGCGCGACACTTGGAACACACTAGTGGTTATTTTACTTGCCACCTCTGCTTAGATCGTTATCCCGTGCATACTTCATGAGTGGGTTCTCCTTTTGCAGTTAAATTGATATAGTCATCTCGATAACTGTCACAATCAAAACATAAGAAACACTGTGGGCTTTTGTTTGCTCTACATGACACCCAAATGCTAAAGGAGAACCCAGAAACCGAGGATCATATTCACATTTGCAGAAGAGTTTAGCACAGTAGAGTAGTGACTGAAGCAGCACGGAAAAGATCGAGACTATGATACATCCAAAACTCAGAGATATCGATCTGAAATTGCAAAGCAACAAGAGTCTATGGGCGTCAAGATAAATCAGGCACAACCATCAATCTTTTGCGTAATAATATTGACACACTGTGGCTATAATTCAAGTCAATTTACACTATAAGAAAAATCAATATCAGACTTTTGACTATATTAAGACAGTTAGAGCATCAATTGAGCTGTTTCTATCCTCCGTAATCTTTCACACCAGCAACACCAGTTATTAAATATCTAATGTAGCTCACTCCAAAGGCCAATCTGAAACTGGTTCATCGAGAAGGAAAAAGATGGCATAAAACTACTTAATTTGATCTTTAAGTATACATCCAGCTATGCAGACCCTCTCCATCAACTAAAAGTGTCGAGAGCCCAAGGCCAGTGGAGTGGTCGTGGAACAAGGCAAAGGCTACCTTGGAAGCCTCGTATAACAAGTTAGAATTAGTTTGACTTTGATGAAAAAGGGTCAACTGCTGGCAACATCTGATTGCAGCTTTGATACGTCAATGCTGCTGCTCAATTCAGATAAGAATTCAGGCCCGTATCTTTGTTTCAAATCTCCCTGTTCCAGTAAAGAATTTCAAAGCTGTATTAAAAGCAATATACACAACATAGAGAGAAGTTAAAAAGATTAAATGTATTTCTAACACAAGCACCATATCATTTTAAAAATAAGGAAGAAAAAGAAAACCATGATAGGGATTTTTGGGCCAACATATACGGCAACGGCTCACAAAAATAATCGTAGATTACAAATAGATTTAATTAATGCGCCAACAAGCCATAATCGCTCAATACCATGCAACCATAAGGCTTGCATACTGAAAATTTCTCCATGACCATGATAATACACGTTGCTTATTGAAGCTTAAAAAGGAAGCACAGAGCCGCAGTCATATTGGTCGAAAAATAATTAAAATAAGAATTACTAGTAAAATCAACTTTACAATAACAAAAGCTGATTGTAGAGAAAGGGTATATATGGGGTTGAGTTAAATACAGAACAACCCAATGAGACCTAATTCTTCATGAGCAACAGGCTTTATTTGATACTTGTATAATAACAAAAAATTTATGCATACCCAAAATAATATTACCATGGGACTGAAGGAATGCTAGTTAGATTAGAGCCTCCAAAAGTCTTAACAATTAAAGAATAGATGAACCAACACACATGCACGTAGAAAGAAAAAAGATTGCACATTATGTTGTATACGGAAAGAATCACTTATGCACGTGCCATATTCTGGTCACAAAGACTGTTACTAAGATTGTGTATGGGATAGTGTCAGTCCCACCCCCACATGTTAATTGTTGGCACAGAACAACAAATGATTATTACATCCACATTGCACATTATATAAATTTTTTTTACTTGTAAAATGCCTGATCAAGAACATAAGAATTGAATTTTAAATGATACGTAGGAGACTATAATCTGATATACTTAAAAAATATACTATCAAAAAGATGCCCAACTCTTTTTGGAGGCCATGATTGGTCCATAGGACTGATACAGGATATATGTATTATGTAGCAAACGTGTCCCGGATTAACAATTATAAACAATTTAGATTATACCTGACAGGTATATGACATGTCTGGATGATATTTGGGTCTATTCCAGGTCAACAGGTAAAATGACAGTCTTATTCACATATACACTACCAATAATAAAACCACTAACCGTGATTGATTTATTTTCAGCTTCCAGTTCCCCACACAATTTCTGGAGGTTTTCAAGTTCTACTCTGAGTGCGCTGTTCTCATTGTTCAAATCAGTCACTCTCCTTGCCAACTCTTCACATTCTTGCTGACAAAGGAGGATGATAAAAAAAAGAGATTAGTATTCAGATGATTACAACATCATGCACCCATCTCACTCCAAGGTTAAAGAAAAAGAACAAAACACTGTTTTCAGTACAAACCACCTAAATATGACCATACAGCGACCAAAGAAACTAAAGAACAACTACTGAATCATGAAAAAAAGAAAAAATCTCAAAGTGAAGCTGCACAGAGAGTCCATATATCAAGTTATTATATCAACATCATGTTAATATACCTCAACAATAGTCTAAAGAAGAGCATTACCTGTGTAAAAGTCCCCTTTGAATCGTTATTGACAGTTATAACAGAGATGATACTCAACAACCGAGTAAAACGCATAATGGGCTCTATCCAACATCTAAAACCAAAGATATTAGGAAAAATAAAGAATCAAAAGTCCAGAACTGAAAACTAATGGGCTTAGTTACTAAGCCAAATTTCACTACATTGTAAACGGGAGTAGTTTTTAGAATTGTTGAATAGAAACAGATGCATCTTATTGAACTAATACAGCTTTATCCCATATATTATCCTAACAGTTGAACAATTAAGTGGTAAGCATTGACAACCATAAGAGTGGAACTACTAAAACTCTTAGAACCACTCAAACAAACAGTTGCAGGTAAGTATAAATGCATTGACATGTATGTTATACTTGGACATTGACCAATCTAAAAGTTATGATCAGTGAAAGAAATGGACCTTTTTGTTTTTGGGGCATAAATGCTGTAACATATATAATGGTAATTCTTAACATATCGCAATTTTAGAGAACGGAGCACTAGCTGAGAGGAGGATTGCATTAGGTATATGACAACTTGCATCAAACTTCACTAGAACAAACATGAACATGGACTTCTACTGAAAAACCATTGACAGAGAAAACATCAGAGAGCAACATATCACATAACCAAAAAGGTTTATGCAACTTTGAACCAAGATTAAAAAAATATAGGTACAAAGTAGGCTTTATAAATAAAAAAAGATTTAAAGAATCAGAGACAAAATAACATTATGAAATTGAGTCAGAAGAATAAAGACAATGTTATAAAAAATACAAACTTATCTACACATGCCAGTTGTTAAATATTTTGCAAAGAACCAGGTCTACAATAAGAAAATAACAATATGACCATGTTGACTGGAACAATAACCAACCATAATGTATACCACGTAATGGAAATAATGTCTGAATATCAAGAACATAAAAAGGATAAGAAAAATAGATGATATGAAGCTTTATCTGCTATACAATCAAAACAATTGGAAGCATTTTCTGAATCTCCCTACAAAGAGTTTTAGCAGTATTATTTTCTTTCTCTAAACAAGCAGCCAGAAAATGGTAGAAAGAAGGGGTGAAAAGAATAAAAATGATGAGCCAAAAAAAATAAAACCCTAACCTAATCTAACAGAATGACCATAGTTATAATTTCTCTACCCTTTATGACCCAAGCACTTAGCCCAAGTAATTATCTTGGAGGGAGATGAAACCCTCCATTATTCTGTTAAAAATTAATAAAACATACAAGCATATCAGTTTCGTTGTCAACAAATTATAATCTTGGCTACCTGAAGCACATCAAGGCCATCAAGATGTGCTCTCCTGACAAGTCAATAAGTAAAAAACATTTGTCGTATATTTTCCACTTAAGCAAGCCCTGATATGTCACTTAGTGAAAATGTATGTTGTACTTTCCACATAAGCAAGCCAGTCAAACCCTCTTGTTCACCTTAGCAGGAAACTAGGAAATAAAAATTAAGATTAAAAAAACAAAGAAGTGATTCATTTTCTTTTTTCAGTACATAAAATGATGTTTAAGTTGCCTAAAGCATACCTGCTTCCTTAACCTTGACCTCCTGGCAGACTCCCGATTAGACTGTTTTCTTCTCTCCCGCCTCAGGTCACGTTCGTCCTGCAACATACTACTGATCAGTGAAAATTGAAAAAAAAAAAAAAAAAAAAACCAAAAGGAAAGGAAAGAGAGGATAATCATTTAGGTGACAATTTTTGCTGGATGCTAGATACTTCAGATATGCAGTTAAATCAAGCATGAGACATTGTCCATGATGTAATAGACTAGTCATTTGCTAGATCCACTGCTGTTCATGCATGACCTGCTCCGGCCTATCATTACTGGTCCAGAATTCAAGGCACTAGACCCCACCTTTCTAGGTACAGATCCAGCAGGGGAAGCACCCCAAAAGTCCATCCCGATATTCAAATTAGTTGGAGGACCAGGCAATGCTGCTCGTCCTGGGGCTGAGACTGGAAGCTTTTTGGCAGTCCGCACTCTTCCAGCAGTACCGCTATTACCAGCAGTGTCAAAGGAATGAGAACCTTCACCTGAGCAAAACCTGTAGGAATGAGAATCATCGCAGAGTTGCCAATTGATGAAGACAATAGTCATCTACCACAGAACTTACCTTCAGTTGTATTTCCATAACTTCTTTTTCTGTTTGGGGAATGTTCCTAAATATTCGAGAAAGCTTAGTGTTAAGAAAAATGAGTGAAGTACTCCACACACTTACAACAAACAAAGAACCCAAATAGAAAGATTATTGATAAGAAACCAAGCTAGAGCTGTACTCAACCACAAGAGAAACATACTGACACATAAACAAAAAGAAAAATCAGCCACATATGTCAGCATGTAACATTGCCTAAAGAATTTGTCCATCAAGTGGTGCAAATTTGGAAAGAACCTATATGTTTCTTAGTGTCACCACCAATGAGGTGACCGGTCAACAATCAACAAGATAACAACCACAATAAAACTGAGAGATTTGCTTACCTTTGGTTGGTCATCGTCTTCTTTAGTATCTGATGACCCCTCTGTTTCACTGTCATCACTGCCCACAAGATCAGATAGTTAATAAAAAATTCAACAAACTATACAACTAGCACGAGTTCAGCTAGCAAAGCTGACCTCTGCGAGGCATTCTCACCAGCACCAGAGGCCCCTTTACCATCATTCCCTGATTTTCCTGGTGATCCCTCTAAAATTTTGGAAGTCCTCTTGCTCGTCGGCTGATTGTCCTTCGCCTCTGTCGGCCTCCCTTCAATTTCCTGGGTTCGAAAAGCCACGCCCTAAGAAGTCATCAGCACGAAAAAATATCCTCCGTCACGAACCCAATTTTAATTTGACAACAAGGGGTAACGACAAAAAAGGGTTAAGGAAAGACACTCGAGATAGGTTTACCGCGTTTATCGGAGGTTGAGCATAAAACCCCCCTTGCGGATAGAACGAAGCGTAAGCAATCGGACTGCCGTAGGGCGGCATCACTTGCTGGATATATAATTACCCCAAAACAACCACGAAAAAATACGTAAATAATTGATATTTAATCTGCAGATAAACTTTTTCCTGTGCAACCCCCACCAACCCACGCACCGAGAAAGATTAAGCAACGAACCTGAGCTCCCCAAACGACAGGCTGCGCGGTTGCGATGGGTGACGGGGAATAGAAAGCCTGAGGCATCACGGCGGCAGCGGCGGCTCCCCGGTCGTAGAATGCCTGAAAGGAGGCGGACCATTCGGGGGGGACCAGTGCAGTCGCCGGCGGCGCCGCCTCTCGTGGGGCCTTGGAGGAGGTGGAGGCGGAGCTGGCGCCCGTCGTCCTCTTTTCCTTGGGCGAACCCATGGGCATTGAGGGTAAGCTTTAATCGCGACACGTGGACACCACACGAGCAGCGATGCAGAGCGGGAGGAGGGGCGAGACGGTGGCGAGTAGGAGCTTGACTTGGCAACGACGTGAGAGAGAGATCTGAGCTAGGGTTTCATTTAAGAGTGTGTCCGACGCGGGGATAGAAGGCATCCACAAAGAGCCAAAACAACTTTACACCCAATCGTTACGGGAATATCATACTCGATGACGTGTCAACGAGTGCGGCGTTAGAACTGGAAATTGCTGCTTAAATGGAAGTAAGCGCCCTCGAGACGACGCGTGGGACCCAAACGCCGGTCAGGTTCCACTGGACTTGACATCACCTCTGAGGGGCACGTCAAAAACAGGCAGCGTTGAGGGTCCCGTTCAATCTGTCACCGCTAAGGCACCAAACAGGAAAGAGGCCCTTCTCATTGGCCGCAACTCCCGCGAGGGCGGGACGGGCCGATGAAGCAAGAGAAACGGGTGGGAAACGTTTGTCTCTATTCTTGTAGGCGTAAGGAAAGCGCGTGTTTTATTGCGTGTACTTACGACACTGCTCGATTTGGAAACAGAGGGAAAGAAAATGGAGATGGAGTGGGAATGAGCGTGAACTGATGGAATATATGCGTACCTGCCGCCGAGTCGTTCTTCCCCTCGATTGATGTACATGTATTTACGACAATACCTTCATGTATTTACGACATAATCAGTGAATAATTAATAATTCAAGAGGAAATTAGAAAAAGCTATCAAGATGGAACGAAAATAATTGTTTGATCAACATACCCAATATTTCATCCAAGTAAAAGAATCATATTACATCTCGTAATTCCACGTACTCTTAGCAATCAACTTTGGAACTTTTTGTAGCTCTGCTAAATTGACAGTTGCAGATATCTGCACAGCAAAATCAATCATGAGACCAGCAAAATGGCATTTCACATGCAAATTAAAAGAACAAGATATCTGTTATACAATAAAGAGAATGGCGGTGCGACACTAACAGAGAGATAAGTGGATTAAATGACTAACATATTGTTAATTTTACACTAACCTTTTAAGAAGCAGAAAAAAGAAACCATGAAAATTCAGAGGTGATGATTATTTGATGAACAAGGAGCTTCTAGTTTGTAAGATAAGATATGATTCAACAATCATCAAAATGAAAATTGAGCTGAAGACTAGTTAAATTGAACAATACACTATAAAGATAAAAGCATGGTAGGATTCCAAGAGGTACATGAAACTACAAGGGCAGCAAATTATCAAGATACTTGATATCGTTACAACTAAAGAAGTTTACCATATAATATAATGATCTCATGGCAGTATAAATGCCAATCTGTCGCCTTCATGACGATGCGCTCACCCGTGCATGTCTAAGGGCCACGTGGTGGTGTAGCCAGTTCGCTGAGAGGTCAAGGCACTCTCGCTCGGCTGTAGATTGAGCAATTGTCAGTGCAGACCTGTATCATGCAGATTTTGCATCTGACCCAAATTGATGCCAATTAGATGAATAACAGAAGTAGACTAAGAGTTGATAAAAACTTTAATTGCTTCCAATGTGACCAACCTGACTTTTACTTGATCACCAAAGCTGACAAATTCATCAAAATCCATTCTACTAACCATATAACATAATGGTCTCATGGCACTTTAAGCACCAATCTGGTTGGCTGTAGATTGAACAATTGTCGGTGCAGATGTCTGTCATGCTTTTGTACCTGATCCAAATTGAAGCCAATTAGATGAAAAAGAAAAGTAGACTTGGACTTGATAGAAAAACTTTAGTTGCTTCCATGTGACCAATCGACTTTTACTTGATCAGCAAACTTGATAAATTCATCAAAATATTTTCTACCATTATATACAGCTTAAAACATCCCAAGAAATTAGACCACAGTAGACCACTTCCCTATTTTATTTTTGGTGTTTCTTCTTCTAAATCTTCCTTCTGGTTTCTTGAGTAATTTAGGACCCTTCTTCTAATGGTCAGCTACATTTTCTCCAACTACTTGTGAAGAGACATTTGGCTGACAAGGATATGCACTCTGTGGGGTTCAGATCTCAGATATAGATAATGGAATCAGAGTTATTACCTATATAACCAGGTCACCTCTAAGCAGATCAAACCTGAAAAACCAACAATCGAATGAAAAGAATCTAAGCCCATCTAGAATAAACCTTAATAATCAAAGACCCAATTGAATCCTAACTTAATTCAGACACCAAATATCCATCATCAGGTGAAAGGTCAACCCATTTAGCCTCAAGCCATTCTAAATGTCACCATAATTTTCTTCATAAAATCCAAGAAATTTCATGTCTCCATGAGTTGTTTTTGAGCCATTTTAATACTCATATCCTAGGGAAGTCTATCGACATGTTTGTTCTATGTTAGTTACTTGAATCTAACTCAAGCTTTCTCCCACGGTCTGACTTGCAGCCTTTGTAGCTGGTAACTCAATATCAGTCTGAAAATGATCTACTAATTTTGCATTTCTTTTTCAGCATTCGATCAACTATGACAAATAAATCCATGGAAAACAGCCTTGACCCTTTCTGCAACCAGTGGTTCAGAAAAGATATTAAAATAATAAAAAGCATTACAGATGGACAAACAAACAAAAGAAGTTGCACTGTTGGAGTCCAAGACCATAGAAAGTCACAAGAACACTATGGTGTAACATATGTTAAGAACATGATAGCTTAAGAACCAAATCATAGTTCATCAAGTGCACTTTGAGTTTGTCATTTCGTGAATGATTATGCTAGTAATAGAAATGATGGTCTGAACTTTGTACATTAATATAACTTGAAAGTTTGATGCTATAGGTGATCAATCCTTTAAAAGTGTACCAATTCAGGAAGTATTCCATGTAAAAGCAATTATGTGACAAATTTTCAATAAGTTGTTCCGTAGACAGTTTACACCTACCATTTCACAATAGATTTCTTTGAGTTAAATTTAAAAACACTAGAATAAGAAACAATTTACCTGTAGGATCAATGCTCTAGCTGGAAGTTGTACTCAGAAAAGCTAAAATTGTTTGTGAACATATCAATAAAGAAATCTGAACCATCTAACACAAATAACAAATTAGACCAAGATTTCATCAGTATTATTATTATTATCTAATGTTGTCCAAAGAGACCCATGCTGTTTAAATTATGAAACCAACTTATAAACAACATAGACAATTCACAAGGAGCCTCAGAAAGCAGAGATCCCAATTTACAGGGTATAGCAAAATCAATGTAAAAGGCTTCCTTGATAACAAATGTAAACAAAAGCATCCATTGAGCAGATCTGTACTCACTATTAGCTTGCCATTTGAGTATTAGGCAGAAAAGTATAGAAGTTACCAATCTCAATCTAATCAATGAATTGAAAAGAGGATAAATCAGTACAACTATATGCTTTTCAGGCCAAGAAAGGAAGCATCACAAAAGGAAACATGATAGAGGGATTATGGGTCCATCATGATTTGGAGCATTGCTCCTCCAATAGGATAGCAGTTCAATTCCTATAGGTAGATTCATGTATTCAATAATTGAGCTATTACCTTACCCAAAGGATTGAGGCCTCAAGCATACCGACCAAAAAACGAAAATGATAGGACCAAATTGAATACCAGCTAAATTAAACATGATGTGTGATATTTATGAGATCTAAAAATGAAGAAAAAAAAGTACCAAGCAGGTGTGAAGTTAAGCAATTTTAACAACATACAAATTTTATTAACAATCTAGAACCATCAAAACAAGGTGAATTTAGATAGGTATACACGGTCTAACATTGTTAAGAATTAATAGTCTAGATGCTCATTTTTACTTGCCTTTTCTTGATGAACAAGAAAAAACTTCTCGAATTGTGTGGATGCTGGCTTTAGCTTATTTTGTCCATGTAAATCATGTTCGGTGAGTTGATGTATGCTTTATGCAGCTTATAATCTACTTAAAACACTGTTTATAATCACAAGTGAGAAACTGACTGGTAAAAAAAAAGGGCAGAATCAATAGGCTATTTCTAGAAAAGTACATATGAGAAGAGATCATCTTCATTTGTGATCCAACTGCATATCCCATTCTACTCTTGAATACGCCTTTACTCTTAACTAGTTATCTACACACATTCCACTGATATGTTTCTCCAAATCGAGAAGGAGAAGAATTTTGGCAGGGGTGATCGTGGATTACCTTGAAGCAGCCGTTGACAATGGAGTCCTTGCTCCATTCGATGCCGAGATTCTTGTTGGTGGTGTAGTAGGTGGCCTCGAGGGAGTCTTCCCCCTCGAACTTCCTGGTGAGGGCGAAGTCCCAGGCGTTCTTGGACACGTCCTAGCAGGGTTCCAGCACAGTCCGCCGCAGCTCCCCGTGTGCGTAGACGTACTTGACCTTGCAGGCGCCAGGAGTGCCGAAGGAGTAGCTGACGGAGACCTTGTTGGAGAAATCAAGGGCAACGGAACCATCGAGGGCCGCCCGGTTGTCCCTCGGCGCGTGGGTGTAGGTCAGATTCACCGTATTCTCCATCAGCCGGATTGAATTCATGAACTGGAACCGAACATCTAAAGACGAAGGGAAGGGAGAAAGGATTAAGCGGTCGATAAATCGATCAAGGTATGGAATGAATGGACTGGTAGATGGACCTTGGTGGGAAGGTGGCAGTCGAGGATGAATGCGCCGGGCTTCTCGAGGGAGAGGACAAAGGTGGCATCGGATATGGAGGCCTTGAGGCGGACGTCGCCGGCATCGATGGCGCTCTCGTTCACCTCGTATCGGCCCTTCAGCGTAGCCTTCATCACTCCTCTCGAACTCCTACTCCTCTCCGAGGGTTTGGGATAAGGAGAGACGGAGAGAGGGGAGGTTGCTATGTGGAGTCCGCCGGCTGATAAGCTACAACATGGGGGCAGGAGAGAAGCGCGCTTTGTGAGTCTTCGTGTGCGTCGATGGCCTCTTCTACTTATCTATTTATCGTCACCCATAGTTTTCAAGGTTTGCGCAGAATGAGAGCGAAGATATGTATCGAAACGTGCGGCATAACGCCACAGATTTTTTTGGTGTAGAAATGTTAACCGCGCACTCTTTGGTCATAATACTACAGTAAATACAAATGACTCAACGTTGATTAAAAATAATCGTAAACTCAAAAATGCGATACGACTAATTATAGATTATCTGTGCAGTTAGTTATCTTTAATTTCTCGATACTTTTACTTAAAAAATTATATTGATATTTCTATAGTTATAAAAGTAAAATATTTAGATTTAATTATCCTAACATCATCAATTTTTTCAAAAAAACATAAAAACGAAGAGTAAAAAAATAATTTTAATATTTTAGTTAATTGTGACAAACAACATCGATGATAACGGACGACGATGTCGTTGAAAGCTGTGGGTGGCTATTGTGAATGAAGAGAACAATGATAAAAAATGATGGTGGCTATCGTGAATGAAGAGAACGACGATAAGAGATGAGGACTGCTCGATAACTACGTTGACGACGAGTATGACGATGTCCATCGAGAGCTCGATAACTGCTTGCCTACCAACCTTTCAAAGCATTTCTTTTTATCGATAACAATCGTGTAGAATAAAACTCCTCCAACGAGCCCCTCATCTCCTCTTTTTCATGCTCATGTCAAAACTAACACAGTAATGAGAGGAGCGATAGAAGCTTTGGCAATCCTGACTTCGGGTCGAGCAATCCGTCCAATGAGTCAACAACAAGGTAGCCACCATCTTCGTCCTAAATGCCTCAATAGTTAACACCATCTACCCCGACTTCGTTGATGTAGTTGTCAAGCAACGAAAAAACCATCGATACAAGTGTCAAACGATTCTTTCATCGATAGGCAACTACATCGGTGTTGACGATTTATAACTAATCCCTTTATGATAACTAAAGCAATTCGGTGAACTGTATTTTTCCAAACAAACGATTTTGATCGAGCATTCAATATTGTAACCGTAAAGGATATCATGCAACAGAGAAAAGATTGCAAAATCAGGCAATAGGCATAACAAACTACACGGCATCTTTGACCCACTCGAAACAAGAACGTTTCGTTTTGCCATACTTTGTGACAATCTCAATGAATAAAAAATGAACTACAACAGGGTGGAATGCACTTATTATGAGTGATCCCAGGAACTTGACAGCGGCAAACTCTTAAATCTCTATCCATCCTCTTTTGGGCGAAATAGAGGTGAAAGAGATCATCACATTGACAATTATTATTGGGAAACATAAGCCAGCACCTCTGGTAACAAAGTTTAGTCTCATACAGCTACAGCAACTGCTTCATCCAAAGCAACAACTCCTGGAAGCTCCTTGCCTTCCAACAACTCCAAGCTAGCTCCACCACCAGTTGATATGTGACTCATCACATCAGCAACTCCAACTTTCTCGACTGCAGCAACAGAGTCTCCACCTCCAATGATCGTCGTCACCCCCTTCCCGCTGAGCTCTGCCAACTTCTTTGCAATTGACTGCCATGTCAACACAATCAGCCAAGCTTTCTTTATAGGTGTATAAGTGTTAAATGCAAAGTTATAGAAACTTTATTCAACATTATCAATAATTTAAAACCTACATCGGTCAAACCATATTGAGTAGAAGACAAATTATCATTTACCTCAGTTCCCACAGCAAACTTGTCAAACTCAAAAACTCCCATGGGACCGTTCCAAATAATGGTCTTGGTTGTATCCAATGCATCACTAAATGTCTTAACTGAATCCGGTCCAATGTCCAACCCCATCCAACCATCAGGGATTTCAGACGCTGGCACAACCTGCAAACAGAATCGTCATTCCTTCATCACCAATTGTTGTTGTTTTCTTCACTAGTAAAATATAGTTGAAGCTGTTAACTTGAAATCCACAAACCATTATAGTGAGAACTTTAAGTTTAGACTACATGAGATGTGTGATAATCGATAGTTTCCTAAGGCCAGTTATGAATTTTAATGAAGATATTAAATTAGCAAACCTTGCTCTCTGCATCAGCTGCAAATTTATCTGCAATAATGACATCAGTTGGTAACAAAAGAGACACGCCCTTCGCTTTGGCTTTTGCAAGAAGTGATGATGCAAGCTCAAGTTTGTCGTCTTCTACCAAAGAAGAACCCACTGAGAAACCTTGTGCTTTGTAAAATGTGAATATCATCCCGCCACCGAGAAGAAGGATATCACACTTCTCCAACAGTGATTCAATCACCCCAATCTTAGATGATACTTTTGAGCCACCTACAATAGCTGCAAACGGTCTCTTGGGGGTTGAAACAGCACCAACAAGATAATCAAGTTCCTACAATTACATGGAAGAATCAAGGTTAGGAAAACAAACATACAACAAGTATAAAAAATGGTAACCATTTGAAGTCTGCAAATCTAGAGCAACACGCATTAATTAAAGTACAGAACTGCAGAATTCAAAATCATATCAGCGTATACAGGACTTCCAAAGAAAATATATAGGTCTCCTAAGTACACATGCCTGACAATTTGGTATTAATGTCTATAGTCACCTTTTGCAAAAGAAAACCAGCGACGGAGGGCTTCAGGAACTTGGTGACACCCTCTGTTGATGCATGTGCTCTATGGGCCGTTCCAAAAGCATCATTCACATAAAGGTCAGTTAGTGCTGCAAGCTTCTTTGCGAATTCAGGATCATTTTTCTCTTCCTCTTTATAAAATCTAACATTTTCAAGAAGTAGAACGCTACCTTCAGGTAGAGCATTAACCAATTTTTCAACTTCTGGTCCAATACAATCATCTGCTTTCTCAACCTGTTTGTCATAAAGGAATTCATAGTAAAACAAGACACTACAATTATGCACTTCACATAAACATACAAGTTAAAACATGAACATACCTTGATTCCAAGTAGTTCAGAAAGCCTAGGCACAATTGGGTTCAAACTGAATTTTGGTGTGACACCCTTCGGGCGTCCCTGATTTGGCAGATAACAAAAATGTGAGTTCAGAGTCAATGGTTGTAGCTAATTGAAGAACAAAATACAAATTAAAGCATTATCTATCAAAGTCCAAAATGCATTGTGATACATATATCACAAAAAAGATAGCCATAACCAGAATCTTTGCAATCAACTTAAAGTTGTATGCTTTTGTCACATTTCATACCTATAAAAGTTAGGTATTTAACTGAAACCATAGACTTACAAATATGTCTACATGGATTACCACACTGTCGAAAAATTTTCAAAACAGATGGAAGCTTAAATAATACACCAGAAACTTCAAAAGCGACAGTTAATTGGCATAATTTACTATATCTCCAGGTACGAGGACAAATTTAGTCCACAGTGCAAAGGCAGAAACTTAATCAAGTATCTCATGCATAAAGCCTACACTATATCCGAAAGAATAAGCAAAAAGCAACCATATATATTTCTCATGTGGATAAAATGTATGAATTGAGGGGGGAGGATAATAAAAAAATTATATTAGTTTCATCACAAATATAAGAGAACCAAGAAAAAAAATCTGCAGTTTCCTAGTAAATTCTGTCCTTTCAGATTAATTTGATATAGAAATACAAAAATGCTTTGTGGATTGTAGTAATACTGAAGAGAAGTAATGGGCATTATAGTTCCCATTGCTGTCGTGGTAGTATGTTTGCAGAAAACTGAATGATGCAAAATCTGATATCCTAACAAGGGTAGAGGACCAAAGGGCAATTCGTGCCATGCATAACAAGTTGGATAACTGAGGCCATAACATCGAAGAAGATCAAAGACTAAATGATCATATGAAGTACCATATTCTGGGCAATCACTATATCAAGCGGCCAATGACATAATTCCGAATAATCAAGAAACAAATGAGTTGACCGAGAACGGGAACATCTCACCAGATGACTGGAGAGGATGACTTTGGCCCCATTGCTGATCAAGTGCTTGATGGTGGGCACGGCCGCCCGGATCCTGGTGTCGTCGGTGATGTTGCGGTTCTCGTCGAGGGGAACGTTCAGATCCGCCCGGACGAATACCTTCTTCCCCTTGAGGTCGGCGGCGGTGAGGTCCCCCACGCTCTTCTTGACCATGGACGCCACCCCGCGCGACCCCTTCCCGCTCCTCCCGGCCACGGACCTGATCTTCGCCGCCACGTGAGCCGCCAGAAGCGGGTCGGCCGCGGCCCCGGCGAAACCCAGCCGCCGAAGCGGCGAACGGAGGGCTACCGCGCCGGAGAGTAGCGCCGCCGCCGTCGTCGACCGCCTGCGGGAGGAGGTTGGGAGGAGGGAGAAGGAGGTGGCGGCGGTGGAAGCCATGGATCGTAAACTCTTCGCAAAGGCGAGAGCGAGAGAGAGAGAGAGAGAGAAGCCAAGCAAGGAGGTCGCGGAGACACGAGTGATGGATTAAAAAGTAAGGAGGAGGGGGAATGTGATGTGGAGCAGAAGCGGGGATTCGTGGATTTTTCTTATCGCTGAAGAGCGGTGGAGAGCGAGGGGGTTCGATGAGAAGATTTGGGCTTCGTTTGTGGCGTGGGGTGGGAGAAAGGAAGGTGGAGATGACGAAGTCGTGGACTCAATTTAGCATGGCTTCCCTTCTAATATTCTATTACATAAATCATAAACCTCCACAATATAATAGGGTTTATTGCGTAACATTTCTTATTTTAAACCTCCGAAATTGTATTTTTAATAGTAACTAAATCCAATAAAAATAAATTTGCATACATATTTATATATACACATATTTCCTCAAAAGTTAGTGGTTCTACATTTACCATCAACTATATGTTTTATATGCCATTGAAACTCCAATTTACATTTTTATGTATTCCTCCTAAATTTGATCAAGCGAATGTTTTAGATGGATGTTAAAGGTAGAGTGACCTATATAATTGGAGAAAGAAGTATATTATATTAAATTCTATAATTGGATTATTAAAATTTCAATTTTAACGCATTTAAATTTTCAAGAAGATGAGCGCCCATTATTTAACTATAGAGGTTAAAATTAATAATTAATTATGACCATCACAATTGTCATTAGCTATTTTTGGTTATCATGATTCTCATCTAAATAGATCCAACTCATGCTGGATGAATCAATTAAATAATTAATTATATGTATTATAATTTGTGTAAAAAAATTCGACTCGATTGCATTTGCATATTTAATATCTGCATCTCATCTCAAGGTAAGCTTATAAATAAATTAAGTGCCTAAATTTCTAGGTCATGTAGATTGTAGTACTCCAACGGTTTTGTATTCCGATTTTATATAGACGAGGGAAATAGAACGTGTGCAATCATGCACACCTCAGCACACCTCATCCATACCTTATCTCATTTATCCGACATATAAGAGGTGACCCTATAAAACGGGTTAATTATACATTATTATTTATAATTAATCATCTTTAATATCTCAATTTATATACTTCAAAAAATTATATTGACATGTAAAACTTTTAATCTTATTTCTTCTCACGTCAACGATTTTATATTAACCTCATTTCTTTTTAAAACGAGCTAATTATATATTATCTTTGATAGTTAATTATCTTTAATATTTTAATCTTTAGACTTAAAAAAATATTAATATCATTATAATTATAAAAATAAAATTTTATTTTATTTCTCCTCACGCCATCAATTTTATCGATGGAAGATAAAATACATATTTTCACATATAGGAATGACATAAAAAAGGGATAAAAAATAATTTCACTATTCTCATTATTCAAAAATTATTAATCTAATAGAAGGATAACTTGAATGAAAGCTTTCATAGAAGTTATTTAGAGGGGACTAGACTGTTTTTTACGACTCACATCTGTCAAATTTTGGTTAATAAATTTAGCATTTGAGGGACTGGGTTGGGAAACATCTCTCACCTCGATCTTCATATATGTGGCACATTGAGAGCTCGGTATTTCCACCTAGGAAATACCTCGGGCATCCTATGCATACGAGCCTGGATTGCATCGGGCTGATAAGGACATCAATAACTTTTTCCCTAATATATTTGAAACTAAAAGGAGACTCCGATGTCATAAGAATGTTTGTCCACTAACCCTCTTAACGAATGCTTCAACGAGGAGGCTTTACCCCTAACATCTAGTACTTTCACTTGGGGAAGCAACAACTATCCTTTCCACACGTTGATGCATCAACATTGACGCACACGTCGATGTGACATTAGCGTATGTTCAATGTCTCGGGCTTCTTGCCCCCGAGAGTGATCTTGAGCTACTTATTCATCTTAACTAAGGTGTTCTTGAATCTCATCTAGTAAGTACAGATGCTAATAAGCATGATACAAGCTGTCGCTCCATTTTTGCCCCAATTAGCCCAACAGGCGATGCCACTAGCTCAGTTGCAATCATCGGGTCAACCATGATCATCATCCATTGAGGTTCCCCCACCCAACATGGTGTTGACATCCCACGAGCTATCGAGGCCCATCGAACCACCGACCGATGGGGGCACTTCTTCTTCTAATCATAGAATTTATTAGACTACACCACTACTCTACCTTACTTGAATCCGAGATCTAATCGGTAAATTCAATAGAGGATATCTTACAAACCCAATTACGATAAATTGACCGACGCTCAGAGGAGATGTGATAAGAGTTTTAACAATCCAAAGGAGAAGCATTGGTCGACCTCACCTTGGGTCAGTGGTCATTCACCTAGAAAATTCAAGAGGAACCAAATCCAATGAACTTTCACCTCATATCATTGGAGGCATTTGATGACAATGTCAATCCGATAGAGCATATTGCAGCTTTATGTGCCTAAATATTATTGTATGACACTTTAGATATTTTGATGTGCCGCACCTTTCTGACCACGTTAAGAGGCTCAGCACAAGAATGTTATTCCCTCATAAAGTCATTTTCCATTTGCACTTTTGCCTAGCTTACGAGAGAGTTCAAACTTCACTTTCTTAGGAATGTGTGCTCGAGACCATTAGCAGTAATGCTTTCTAAAACTCAAGCAAGAGAAAAAGGAAACACTTATAAAGGAGGAACGATTGACTCGAGTTACCTCGCCTAAGGTCTGAGCTAACCCTCTTGAATGTCTATTAACTAAAGTTTTCCTATAGACAAAAGTGAATGGCTCTTAAAAGGCCCTCACTCGATGAAGACTCCATTGGCGAAAAGATACGAGTTCGAATACTACCAGCTCTATCAGGATTATGACCATGATATAAAGGATTGTCGTGATTTGAAAGAGTAGATTGAAGAACTCATATGTTGAGGATACCTCGGGCGGTTCGTGCGAAAACATCGAGAACTCTCACCCCGACCTTAGGGGTCGGTGGAGAGATAGATTAATATTATCATTGGTGGACCCACCTTAAGGTGAGACAACTCGAGTCGTAAGGCTTATGCTCGAGTTTACCACTGAAAATTACTCGAGGACAAATGATGACCTGGAGATAACCTTTGAGGAAGAGATGGCGTATCTTAACCCAAATCATAATAATACCTTGGTAGTTTTTGTGTGTATGACTAACACTCGAGTAAAGAATGCTATTATTAACATAGGTAGCTCTACTTATATCCTTTACTTTGATACTTTTTAAAAACTCAAGCTATTAACTAATGACCTTACCCTCATGACTTCTTTGTTGACGACTCGTGTTCGTACTCTCTTATACCGCTCGACCCCGTTGCACTATACTCACTCGATCGTTGCCACATTGGACCCTGCTCACCCATCGCCCCGTCATCCTCGCCCTGGCCGACGATGATTTCGTTATTGTTAGAGAAGCTTATTGCTTGTGCATCTCCACTTTAGAATCGATCGAGCGAGTGCGGTGGGCGAGCTGGGTCCAATGTGACGGTGATGAGCGGTGCAAGTGTGGCGACGGTCGAGCAATGTAGGAGTGGTGGTCAAGCAGGTGCAGCGACGATGAGTGGTGCAGGTGCGATGACGGTGAGCATTGCAAGTCAAGCATGTGTGGTGGGCGAGCGACGGGTAAGTAGATCAAAGGAGAGGAAGAGAAATCGGTTCGAGTGAGAAGTGGATATAAATTTAATAATTTAAAAAATAATAAAATTATGCTTTTATCCTTTGGCGTTTTGTTTGAAGTGACAACACGTTATTTTTTTCATCGATGAAATTAATGATATAAGAAGAATTGGGATTAAATATTTGGACTCTAATGTTATATTTTTAAATATAAGGATCCGGATATTAATCATAGTTAACTATAATGAATAATTTATAATTAATCGAAAAAAGGTTGGATAGTTTCCGAATGAAAGGTATTGATTGGAAAAAACCAAAATACCATATTTTGTTTGAGAAATACCTGAAATATAAATATTTTCTAAAGAAATTACCTTTGTATCATGTCCTAACAACTTAAATAAATGTATTTTATGAGATCCAAAACAAACAGAAAGCCATCGAGCAAAAAAAGTGTTATGGTCTGATAATATGTACACGAAATTAAAAGGATCTTTTTGCTAATTTTCGAAATGGTTTATTGGTAAGTTAGGCGCGATAATTCAGTGGAAGAATATTGTTTTGCCGAAATATAAATCTAATTATAATATGAAGAATGTTGGAGGTTCTAAATTAAAATTTATCAATAAACCTCATTAATTGACCCCAAACTCATCGCCTACGTCGTCGCCCTCCGAATCTCGAGCGTGCGGCCTCGAGCTCATTCGTCGCCCATCTCCGTCTCCTCTACCGCCTTCCTTTTTCGAACCCTCACGGCCTCTTTTTCCTCGGCTTCCTACGGCTCTCCAATCCGCCGTTTAAGATGGCAGCGCTCTCAAAGAACCGACGATCCTCCTAGCTTCCCCCCGAGAGCCGGAGACGGGTCGGCGAGGTTAACGTCGGAGGATTTCTCCGACTCCCTCAGCCGCGGTGCGTTTTCGGTTTCGGGGGAGCACCTCAAGGAGACAGGGTTCGATCTTAAGAGCGGCAATTTCCAAGTCCGCCGAGCGAGCGAGCCCGGATTGCTGCCAAGAAGGCCCGGGAGGCGGTGGACCGTTACAGATCTAAGTTGGCGCCGGGGTTCTTGATGTGGAACAAGTGAGTGCATTAGATGGTGATCGACTTCTTTCTTGACCTGAATTATTATTTATTTTTCATCTTCAATTATTATTCATTGGATGGTAATCTTAATTTCCCCCTCTGAACTCGTACAAACTATAGTTTTTGCATGAGTTTGTATATTTTTTTCCCTTATACCATGTAATTTGTTCAACTTGGTTAGTACTAGTTTTTGTTACAAAAGGTTTTGTTATGATTGGCTAGTTTTCGAACTCACTTGGATAAGTGGCTAATTGTTGAGATGCTGAGATTCGGAAGGATTACATTCCCTCCTGGCCCCTTATGGGCGAAGTTTGTCGGTCAAGGTTGTCGAGAGGTATCTAATGGATACTGAGACCTTATACATGGTCAGAATTTCCTAAGATCTTATGACAGAGTCCTACTGTGGCACACAATTTGTCCATGAAAAATATATGCGAGACACTGTTTTTTTTTTGGCAAGGAGGGAGACACTTTGTTGGTCGCAATCACATTATATATGACAATATGACAAACTCCTCGGGCAGCTTTATTAATTAGTGCTGCTTCTCTTGGATAGGCAACTTTTAATGCCTCTCTTATTGCAGTGTAGTTGTCTTTATTGCAATGTAGTTATTTAAGCCCTTTTTTTTGGTGCACTTATCTAGTCTCAGTCCCTGCAGCATCAGGTGCTCTAAATGCATGTTCTCACAAATATGGATACCATAACAATAGGCTAATTAGATATTATCCCTTGTAATTAGACCTCCTTAACATTTCAGTCTCTAGGCTTAAAAAATTTATATTGAAATTTCTATAGTTATGAAAATAAAACATCTAACTCCATTTACCCTAATGTCGTCGATTTTTACCGATGGAAGCATGAAAATAATGGGCAAAAAGATAATTTCAACATCTAAGTTGGTGGTGGCGGATGACGTTGATGGTGGCGGACAACGACACTGTTGGGGGCCATGCGTGGCTGTTGTGGATGAGAAGAGCGGTAGCAAGAGGTGAAGGTCGTTTTGTATATGCGACGACGTCGACGCAGATGTAAAGCAGTGAAAGAGTTGCTCGACAATTGCATTGGTGTCGACGCAAATGCAGAGTGGCCCTTACCTCTCGTCATCGCTTTCCTCATCCACACCTGTAGCCCCTAATGGCGTCGTCATCCGTCGCCACCAACTGAAATATTAAAATTATTTTTTTGTCCATTATTTTCATGTTTCAGTTGATAAAACCGATGACGTTAGGATAAATGGAGCTAAATATTTCACTTTCATAATTATATGGATTCTAATGTAAATTTTTTAGGTCTAAGGATCGAGACGCTAAGGAGGTTTAACCACAAAGGATAATATATAAGTGGCCCTACAATAGTCGTGCTTGATCACATTCTTTTTGGTGTATGTCATATTAGCTCCCATTATCCAGTACATATTAGTAGCTTCGATTTCTAGTAGAGTATTTGATCCGTTCTATCATAAGTAACTTGATATAACAGATGTTGAGATGAATTTGCGGCAAATGGTAGATGCATAATTAAGGAAATGAAAGTATGGTGAACAAGAGAAAAAAGAGATCGAAGAACTATGACTAAATGAAATTTCACTTGTAACTTTGTTTCAGTTTGCCTTGCAGTAATTAAATACTTGATAGCTAAGGCTCCATTTGTTACTAGAATTAGTTTTAGGAGAATAATCTAATATCATGATTATACTAAATCAATAACTGCTACTCTCTTTTGGGTATTACTATTTGTGATGTATTTAAATATTCATTGAAAAGTTTATGTTAAAAAAAAATCAGGACATAGTGATTTTATTATTGATCAATACAAACTTTATTTGTTTAAGTTGATTCTACATTCAATTGGTTCAGTCTGTTTGATCAAACCTGACTATTGACAAATTGATAAATTGATTTCGTATGAGGTCGTACTCTGGGTTCTCTGACCCTTCTGCAAAGACAGAAACTAACACTTTTGCAAAGAAGATATATAAATTTGAGCTCTACTAGCCAACTTAACCGATCAAGTTCAAGTTTATCTGAAACTCTATTTGCAAAAGTATAATATACCTTTTGAGGTTGACTACTGACCTGATTTGACCCAGGTCAACATGTAGGAAAACCCAATTGTGATATGAGACAGGTTTGGGATAAAACCTACACCCACTCCATAAAATTTACAATTCCTTTGGTTTACAGGTGAACTTCTCTGTCTTTTGGACACTAATGTCTAACCCAATCCTGGACAAGACTAAAATATATCTTTTGCTTGAGCTAAACCATGCCAGGAATCCTGTTGTTTGATAAATTTGACAAGGTGGATAGCAGCGAATGCTACATCAAAGCTGTGGATATTGGCACAATATGAAAATAGTAGACATTAAATCTTTAGGGATTTCTGTTGTCTGTTATTTGACATTTCATGAACAATCATTTCCTTGGATCTTTGTTTTGCTCTTCAGGATGGACCATTACCTGTCAGCAAGTATTTTTGTTATCAATCACTCAACGTTTATCCTGCAGTGGATTATCAGTTCAAGGTTATGAGTCCTGGCAGGACATTGGATTGTCAGTTCCTCCATTTTGTTGGTCTTAAATGATTTTCTTGAAGGCAGACACATTGAAGGGTTTAATATTCTTTCTGACAGATGATTGTTTGCTAAGAATTGACAAATTTTTATTAGTGTCATCAATCATAGTTTCTTTCCTGTTGATTAATAACAAGATCTCTGAGGACCAGTGGTAGGCTGCAGTTAGAATCCAGTGTGACCATTTTTGGATTGTCAGATAGGAATCAAGCTTCTGTAGATGATTTATTTCTGCACCTTCATAGTCCGACATAATATTGTTCGGTGATCAATTAATAATGAGACATTTTTTTTTTACTTAAAGTGAGCATTCAGTTTTGAAAAGAAATCTTGAAAAGCCCTTTGGTGCCCAACAACTCATTTTATACCAGGTTGATGTCCTTCATGTAATGTTATGTAATGTCAATTCTTCAATGAAGTCTCCTTAATTTGAGTTTCCTTAATTCAGAACACAGTAATTATCGTCTTAGCTAATAGTTTCACATCTTAATCCATTAAATTATTTTATTCTCGAGCTTTATGACACATTTCTACAAGAGTTTTCATCTGAAAAATACTGCACAATTGATGTAATATCCTGAAATCATCAAAAAAGGGTTGCTAAGGGTGACACTGAAGTTGCTCCTCAAGTTCAATTTGAGGAGCAGTTTTACAGGTACATGATGAAATCTATATTTTTGCAAGATTAGATTCAATGTTAGATGATCAAATAGTTCTATTTTTAACGAGTTATGATTCAATATTTATTTTAATTATTTTTGTTCATCCACAATTTTAGGTTGGTTGCTGCTCCAGTGCATAAAAATTTGCTGGTTCTTTCCTTTAAAGTCAAAGTGGACCCAACAGATGAATCCGTTCACTAAGTGCTTCGACAGCAGGAAATAGAGGAAACGATGCTGTGCATCCATTTCATTGACATGGATATCCTCGCTCCTACTCGAAGGTTTGCTTCATAACATTAGTATATGTAGAGCTCCCCTACCTTTTGCCAAGCCTAGAACATAGATTTGATACATGTTCAGATGATCAGATTGGGCTCTGGATGAACAATATGCAATTTAAGGGCCCTGCTGCTCTACCACTGCATCAGAAGATACGCCTTAGTGAAACAAAAGGCCGAGGCATCAATGTAAGTAGCACGACACTTGAATTGTTGAGAACAATGAGATATGATCGTTCTCTACACAGTCTTTGTCCTTCAATGATCATATCAAGTTGTAAGCTTTCCTTGAACGTTTCACAGTTCATCAGTTACTAGCTTGGAAACTAACTTACAGGGAAATGTTTCAGTAGTTATACCTACTCTTGCTCACCATTTATTTTCCATGCATGCAATCTCCCAATTTATATATTGATTTTCCTGAAACACTTCAGTAGTACAACTCAAAGCAATGGCCATAATGGAGGCGCACACAGTCAATCAGCAACCACTTTGCATTTCTGGCTAAGTCGGAACTCTGCAAGACAACAATGCCAAAGGGTGTTCAGACAACGGAGTAAGTCATGAGGTTTATCTTAACCTTCCTTATGAAATGGATAGCAGTCTAAATTATTTTTTCTTTTGCACTAAGATCAGCGAGTTGGAACGAGCATATGGATCTCATCCACCAACGGTGATATCTCCGTCGATGATGGCATGCCGCATCAGAACAATTTCTTTCACGAGATTTCGGTACGTGAATGGCCGGACCGAGGCTCTCAGAAACAATTCCGGCGGTATCTTGCTCCTGACCCTCCTTTTTGATGCCGTATATCCTGCATTTTTCAATTCTTCTTCAATCCAGTCTTCTTTGTTCTCCTCCAGGTTCTCGTCAACGGTGTCCTCATCACCCTCGGTTATCTCCTTCCCCTGCTGCCCTTCTTCCAGCATCTGGTTCTTGTAGTGCGTGTTTGATAACTCGATGCTTCTCTTCACTAACTTCGCCATCTCATCGGTGCTCCGAACAGCCTTCTTCCACTGATCATCCCAGTACTCCTGTGTCTCCTCCGGATTCGTCCTTGCTTCCTCGGCACCATCCTCTTCTTCTTCTTCCACATCAATCACTCCATCCTCTTGCTCGTTGTCGCTTTCCTCATCGTCCTCGATCCAATCAGTGACTTGCGACCCGTCATTTCTGTCACTCTCGTCCTCGCTGTCGTCAGGTGCATCGCAGCCCAGCTCCAACTCCTCGAGCTTGGCCTTCCATTCTTTGGTGTAGGGGTGGAGGAGCTCCATGGGATGGTTAGTCAGCAGGAACTCCAGGCACCGAGATTTTTCCTCGTCGCTTAACTTCTGGTAGGCCTTCACGACGTCGTCCACATAAGCCTTGGGGCTGCTCTTAACGATCTTGCAGAGCCCGCCGAAGTAGGTGCAGGCCTCGACCCTGCCGTCCTCCAGCCGTAGCTCGCAGGGGTATTCGTTCTCGGTGCTCGGGTCAAGCAGCGGTCCGAGCAGCTTGAAGAAGTCGTCCTGCGGCTCGAACCGGCACTGGTACACGGGGCGCTTCACGTAGATGATGTCCGGCCGCATCCAGGCGGCGCATTGGGTGATCGTGGACCGCACCCGGTTGCCGAGCCGGCCCATGAGGTTCCACTTATCCAGCCGCTGGGTGCCGGCCTCCAGGGCCACCTCTGCAGCAAGCGTCCACTGCTGCCAGGGGAGCTCGGTGGGGCGCCACTTGGGGTGGCGAACGAAGACCCAGTAGTAGCGCAGGCCAGCAGCGGGATCGAGGCGGCGGCAGTATTCGGTGGACATGTCGAACTGCTCGATCTCCTCCCACTCCTCGTGGTCACGGACCTCGCTGATGAGGGTGACACGGTCGTCGGAGAAGCGGCCGCGGATAGGCGGGCCGACGACGATGCCGCGCCAGGAGTAGGGCCCGTACTCGCCGTACTTGTACCAGTCGTAGGGGTGGCGCAGGTTGGGGTCGTCCTTGGACATGAAGCGGACAGCACGGTCGTAGCCAAGGCCGATGGCCTGGAGCTCGTCGTCGGTGAAGGAGTCGGCCTGGTTGCCGGTGGCTGCCGCGCGACGTTTGCGGCGGTAGAAGAGGTTCTCTGCGAGGCGACGGCTGCGGAGACGGGCGCGGGCCTTGGCCTGGCGGCGGACCTCGCCGCTTCCCTCGATGCGGCCGGGGGATGGACCGCCGGGCTTCTTCTTGCTCCGTCCGGCGGAGACGACGGTGGTGGGAATCGGGCGGCGGGGGAGGAGAAGGGGGTGTCGGGATGGGAATTGGTGGGAGATGGCGCGTATAGGGGACGGGGTCAAGGACAAGGTCTGGGCTTTGGGAAGGGGAAAGGTGGGTGAAGAAGAGAGGGAAGGTCTTATCCGCAGGCCCGTCCATTGGTGGCAGGTTGGACATGGAGAGGAAGGTGGCTTTGGGAGGACCAAAACGAGCGGAGGCATCACCGAGGGTTTTGGGTTTTCTCGAGGATTAGAACCGCGTCGGCTCCTAAATAGTTGGTGTTGCTTACGACCCGGCCTCATTTAAGATTTGCTATTCGTGTTCAAGCCCGACCCGTTAACAATTAACTTCAGAACCGCGTGGGCTCCTCCAGTTGCAGAAGATCGACTCCCTCGCCTCCGAATGGCTCCTCCTCCTCCTCCTCTACCAGTTCGCCTACCTCCTCTTCCTCTTCACCTTCTCCCTCCTCTCTAACGCCGCCGTCGTCTTCATCGTCGCATCCCTCTACGCCGCGAAGCCCGTATCCTTTTCCTGTTCCCTCACCGCCGTCTGCCCCATTTCCCCCGTCTCTTCCGCACCTTCCTCTGGGTCGCCCTCCTCATGCTCCTCTACAGCCTTGCTTTCCCTCGCCCTCGCCGTCCCTCAGCCAGCCTCAGGACCCGCCCTCCCTGTTCTTCTTTCTCCTCTTCACCCTCGTCCTCCTCGCTTTCCTCGCTGTCCACGTCTACATCTCCGCCCTTTGGCCCCTCGCCAGTGTAGTCTCCGTCCTTGAGCCCCTCTGCAACCTCGCCGCGATGGCCAAGAGCCGCGACCTCTTCCGTGGCCGCGCCCGCATGGCCTCTGCCTTAGTTTTCGACTATCTTGGTGCCTGTGGCCTCATCGGCGCTCTCTTCCGTGCCATCGTCGTCAAGGGCCTCCGTGAGGAGGGCAGCCTCGTAGTCACCAGCGTGTCCATCAAGGTTCTCATCGGTGGTGCCCTTGTCGCGGTGCTCGTTGTGGTCAGCCTTGTCGGCCTGCTCGTGCAAAGCGTGTTCTATGTGTGCAAGAGCTGCTACCACCAGCAGATCGACAAGGGCGCACTGTATGATCACCTGGGTGGCTATCTGGGGGAGCACGTTCCGCTCAAGAGTTCCATTCAGATGGAAAACTTATGAGTGAACAACAAGTTGTATGCACAAGTAACTATTCGTTCTCGTTTTATCTTCATCTTTGTTGCTTCTTCGTTTCCTCTTGAGGAACAACCATTGCTTTAATAACTTGATTTGAAATGATAGAGTCATGTAATTTATGAATGTAAAAAAGGAAAGGTTTTCAAGTCCTAGTTGCAGCATTCTTTGCTATAATTGTAGCTGCAAATATTCGTATTTGTTTCTCATTGAAAAATATTCATATTTAGCTGCTGATGGGGTCTGATTAAAATGCAAACCTCAAAAACCTCCCGATATCTCTTTTAGTTTCTTCTGTAACTTGTGATTTTGATATGTCAGATGCTATTTTACTATTGAAATATATCTTGGTGAACCATTCTCAATCCTGGAAGCATGAAAGAGCATGCTAAAAAACTACAGTTATTGATGACCTCAAATATAAGTGATTTCTGTGCCCTTGAATTTTTTTCTTTGTTAATTTTGGTATTGTTGACTGTTCTTTTGGTGTGCCAGTATTATTATAATAGCTGATATAAATTAATGTGCATTTTCTTGAGAAATAACTTAATTCCTTGATAGCTTGACAAAATCTTTTTATATACAATTTTTTATCATACCATTTTTTTCATAAGCTAAGTATCCAAAATAATATGCACTTTTATATATTCTCTATTAATATTAGTTGATTCTTGTTTCAAGCTACTCAAGACATTGCTGCTTGTTAAATCCATTTCAATACTACTTGTTTAAGAATGCAATATTGTGTAACAATCCTCTTATTATGACATGCAAAAATATGTAATCTTTATTAAGATAGCTTATTTTCAAGTTATAGCATATGATCATTAAGTGGGTTAATTACAAATTACCAATGTAGTTAGTTACCTTTAGCATCCCGATCTCTACATTTTAAAAAGTTATATTGATATCCTTGTAATTACGAAGGTGAAACATCTGGGTCCATTTATCCTAACATTGTTGGTTTTACTAACGAAAATATGAAAACAAAGGGTAAAAAGATAATTTTAACGTTTCAGCTGATGGTGGCAGATGACAGCGTCGTTGGGGGCCGTGGGTGGTTGTTGTGGATGAGAAGAGCGATTATGTAAGAGATGCTCTGCATTTGCACAAATGCTGACGTAGTTGTCGAGCTACCATTTTGTTGCTTTGCATCTGTGTCAGCATCGACGCAGTTGCTAAGCAGCATCTACATCAACATCGTTTATGCGTCTACGCAGTTGTCGAGCGGCAAAAGGACCACCGATGCAGATGTTGAGTGGCATCTACATCAATGTCGTTCATGCATCGACAACTGCATCTGCGTTGACGTCGACGCAATTATCGAGTGATAGTTTCGCTACTCTGCATTTGCGTCGGCGTCAATGTAGTTGCCGAGTGGCGAAAGGACCGATGCAAATGTAGAACAACAAAAGAACCACTCGGCAATTTTGTTGGCGTTAATGTAAATATAGTTGTTGACACATGAACAACGTCGATGCAAATGCTGCTCGGTGTCAGCGTCGGCGTCGACGCAGATGCAGTTGTCGCTTGGCAATTGTGTTGGGGTCAACGCAGATGTAGAGCGGCCCTTGCAGTTGTCGTTTGAAAATTACGTCGGGGTCGACGGAGATACTGAGCGGTCCTCACCTCTTATCGTCACTCTTCTCATCCACAACAGCCTGCGGCATCGTCGTCTGCCGTCGTCGACGCCTTCCGTCACCACTAATTGAAACATTAAAATTATCATTTTATCCTTTGTTTTTTGTTTTTCCATTGGTAAAACCAACGGCGTTAGGGTAAATAACCTTAGATGTTTCACTTTTGTAACTATAGGGATGCCAATGTAACTTTTCAAAGTGTAGGGATCGAGATGCTAAAGGTGGCTAACTGCAAGGGGTAATATGTAATTAGCCATCATTAAGTAGTTAATATGAATTGAGTCCCATTTATTCTCTTGCTTTGTTCTATAACCTATCTTCACCTATCTCTTTTCTCCATTTGTTCTCTTCTTTTTTATTCCTACTTACGCCATTTCTCTTCTTTTCTTCCTCTCCTTTTTTGCACTTTCATGATGGCCTCTAAAGACCTCCGGTTATTCCTTCTCTCTGTTTTTTTCATTTTATTATTTCTCTATTTCCGTTTTTGTCCCACTTTAGTTTGTTCTTGTTGATGATTCTCTTTAATTCATCTTCTTTTCTTTTTATTTTACTTTCCTCTTTGCCTCCTCTTTTTTCCTTCCACCTCATTCTACTTTTTTTATTTTCTTGGCCACCATTTCATTGTTGCTTGTTATATTCATGAGATTTGCTATGCATAATTTTTGTAAATTATCAACCACAAGAGACAATTTTTTGGCTTAGCATACTTTAGGAGGCTTTCAAAGTTTGAAACTATGCACCAAGCATCCAATATGTATAGGAGCTCAAGAAACATATGCTATGGAAAAAATCAACAATGACTAATGTGTTTGCTATATGACCTTGATGAAGTGGATATTGAAGAAAATGAAACTAAGGAGGTAGGTCATCATGTAAAAGCTTTGCAGATATGTTTGATGGAGGACTTAGGGAACCAAAATGAAAAGAACCAGCATATTTGTTTCTGATTCTAACCAAGAATAAGTTTTACAGATCTGTTGATGGTTGACTTAGGTAACTGAAGTGAAGAAAACCAATGTCTTTGCTTTTGATTCTAACCAAGAAAAGCCCGTAAAATGAACCCCAAGTGTCTGTTCATCTTCATCTATTTTATCTTGATGATTGATCTAATTAATCTTCTAGCATGACCTGACTTGATGGGTCACCCATTAACTTAATGAGCCTGGACCACTACTCCACAATGATTAAGCTCAAGATGATGAGTAGATCCTGCTAGCCCTATAAACCAACTCAATTCTTTTCCCACATTTGATAAGGTTTAAGCTTGGAATGATTTAATCTTTTTAATTTTGGCTTAACATCCTCATTGAGACCCTCAAACCTGTGTATGGTGCACATGAGAACTAGTCAATTGGTGATTTTATGTTATGATGCACCTCTAGCTCTATCCACGGATAGTCAGTTCCTACTTGAGTCCACCATGCTCAATACTAAGAAACTTGAGTCGATGGAATGACTAGCCTATTATTTTGATGAGTTTGAAACACATATTTGAAATGGTTAAGCTCAAGCCAGTAGTAGCAGAGCCATCTAGCCCTGTAACCAACTCAGTTATTCTTCTATATCCAATATGAGACTAAATTGGGGTGGACATCATTAGATGTGTGCCTCTTCACCAAGGCACATGTGTTGCCTTTTACCTAGATCCAGCAGATCCTGGAGCCTTGCTTTGCCGTAAGTCTATTTCATTTTCATGTTTGTGTTTTGTCATCCATATGAGGATCCTTTATCCATCACCTATTTCAATTGGATTTTGTTCTATAAGAATGATGTTATATTGTAAATCAGAATTCTCCCCCTTTTTGGTTATGAAAGCTGAATATCTTTGTCTGGTGTTCAGTCTATTTTGGATCCTACGTGTTTATGTTGGTCGATTATGATAGATGTAGCAATTTTAGATATTGATATAGTTACCAATTAGTACTTCATATTAACTAGATATTCTTAATTTATATTAAATGTGACAGCCTAAAAAAATTGAGAAGTTGCAGCATAGGATGTAAAATTCTGTTTTTAGAAGTTTTGCATGTGTATTCTCTATTTAATGCTTGCTTTTCTCAACACTTGTCTCGAAAAGACATCTTCTGTGACCGATTGGAATTGTCATGAGAAGAAGTGAAAATAATTCTATGGCTAATCCAATAGGTTATCAGGAAAGAGCAGTGATGGCCCTGCTGTGTCACTGATCTAGAAATATCTGATTGCTAATTCTGTCCCCTAAGAGTAATTGATGAGGGCTTTTAATTGTCACTAAAACGATAATTGGCGACACTATATTGAGTCACTGAAACCATGATGAGATTGCCACAAAAATTATTCTTTTGGATACGACAACATTTTGCTCAGTTTGTCACTCGTGTTAACACCATAATCAACATCGGCTTTGGTCAGTCCTGTGCAAATGCTAGCAGCTTTCACCAGAACTCTTGGTGATGGAATTTCTAGTGAACTTTAGTTGTCGCCGAATGGCTTTCTTATTTTCTACTATTGTTACCGATGATGATGTGATGCAACACCAGTTCATTCGGAGGAACTTATTTAACTTTTACAGTTAAAGTTGGTGTCAGTTATAGAGTCCTTTGCAGTTGTTAATATTTAGCAAAATACTGTATGGTTGAAAACGGATAATATTCAAACACTTTGTGTTGGGAGAGCAATGGTCGAACTGGTGGGGACTAATGACTCTATTTCTGTAGTAGACGTGTCTGTGCTTATATTTGTTGGTGTTCATATTACTTTTCCATTAATAGTTAAACTATAGAATGATTTTTGAGTTGCTCCCAGACCAAGGCAAAGCTTTGGTTTTCTCTTTATTTCTTTCTTTTAGTAGCATTACAAGGAGAGTAGCTCCAACAAATACTTGTGTTTTCTATTGGCAAAGGTCTACCCAGGATCTCTTTTCTGAATATTCTATTCTATCAATTGTTTTTCCATCTATCTTTTTACTGTATCGTGAAAGAGTTCTCCATCTAGTTCGTTTCCACATAAGATTACCTTGTATTCGTTAAAGGTGTCTTGTTTTATTGTTCTTTCTAATTTACTTGTAGTCTGTTCTACCATAAACTGTTCCTTTGGAGAATGACTTGACGTACACACATAATCTACTTCTTATTAGGAGCTGTCGACTACGCATGCATTCCTCCGGAGGGTTTGAAGGGCGATCAATAGAACCAGATCTAAAAAGAAGCCAAAGGTAAGTTCTGAAACTGATCTAAAAATCCATGCAATCAGGTGCAAACAAATATAGTATTGCCAATTTAATTACCAAGAATATCAAGGAGTCTGTTGGTAGTATTTCATGCACAGACATCACAGATTCACAAGCTATTCCATCACTCACTAATCTATATATGTCTAGCCAAAAATGCTAGTCCAAATGGGAAAAACAAAATTATATGGCTAACAAATAAACAAATTGAAAGAAAATTGTAGAAGACTGGATAACTGCATTTTCTTGTTCGTCTTCCAATTGACTTCTTGTATGCATCTTCCACATCCTTAGTATATGATAAAATGACAGCCATCATAACCTGTAGAAGATAAGGAAAATTAACTCGAGCCGGGAGATTTTGTACAAGGTTCAAAGAATTTTGATGTTCCATAGTCCTTTCATGATCGATTGCACAATCTTCTTTTACTTCCAACACAAAATACAAAAAGTAATCTGTTATTCATAAACTAAAGTCAAAGTTACTATTGGGCTGTCAACCTCTGAGATTATTCTTCGAATAATCAATTTAATATTGTACTGTTCATCCAATCAAAATGATCCAACAACGTTTGAGGAGCATGCAAGAAGAATTAGCAAATGGGATTGAGCGATGCATGAGCAGACTTACTTGGATCTCTGGTCACAAGCATGGCAGTCCCCCCGAAGTCGCACGTCCCGCCGGCCACCTTCGTCCGTTGCCAGTAGCTATTGAAGGCGAAGGAGGCATGAGCTATCAACGTATCTGGCTGGTAGCAGGACCCATTGGGCAGAATGGAGTCGCAGTCTGCTCCTGATCCACAAGCATAATTCATGGCTTCTTGGATGATCGGGTCAGGCACGGTGGGCTTCGCGACGCACCACATGCTCCGCGACCCCTGCGCAGGAGACGGCGGCGCGATCGGCGGCGGATACACCACCGGTGGAAGGAAAATAGGCGGCCCCGGCGCAAACTCCGGTGGGCTTGGCACATACACCGGTGGGTTCGGGACAAGGCTCGGCGGCGGCGGCTGGCTTGGTACGAAGCCAATTGGGCTCGGAACGTAAGTTGGCGGGCTGGGCTCATATTCAGGTGGGCTTGGGACATTGGTGGCCGGGCTCGGCACAGATTCTGGCGGATTCGGCACCGTCCCCGGTGGGCTTGGCACAGCTTCTGGCGGATTCGGCACCGCCCCCGGTGGGCTCGGCACGACCTCCGGTGTGCCTGGAATGTACACCGGCGGGTTGGGGGTGAGGACCGGAGGGTTGGTGGTTTCAGGTGGAGGTGGTGGGGGCTGAATGATCGGAATGGGGGTTGACGGCGTGGTCGACGGCGGAAGTGGGGTGTACGGAGGGTAAACGCAGAAGGGAGGGTAGTCTTCAGGAGAGGAGGATGGGCCCATGGCATCATCATAGGGTGGCAACGAGACAGGCGACCCAACGTAGTAGAAGGGATCCGAGGAAGCAAAATGAGTGTCCAAGCGTTTGAGAGCCTTCATCTGTGGGTTTCTTTGGTGCTTCACTGCAACGGCATCACGGAGGTACGAGTCCTTGGACTGCCTTAAGCTTCTACCCTCTACTCAGCAACATCAATTCAAATATCATGGTGTTGTCGTTCGCAGATAACTATCAGCAGTGGGGAAAAGAAGTGCAATGTACTCACCACATCGGACGACAAGTGTTGCTGCTGCAAAGAGTTGATTGATGAGAAGAAGGCAAACAAGAGCATGGAGTTCTTTCCTAAGATCCATGAGAACTTTGCCCTACTTCGGCTGTTGAACCCAAGCTCTCTCCTCCTAGGTGATGATGCGCGCTATGCTCATGAGGCATCAGAGCGAGAGCGGGGTAGTTATAGCCAGCTTCAATATATGGCAGTGTCGTGGCCATGAGAGATGAGGAGGGGGGGGAGGGGTGGGTGGCAGAGGAGGCCGGCAATAAAGTGGAGCACCGAGCTTTAGCGGCGTTGCTTTTGCCTCCACCCGCCTTCTGGAGGGAGATAAAGAAATGCCGAGTCTCGGAAAGGATGGGATGGTGGACTTGTTTTATGTGCTGCTGATGCGGCAGTAAGGATTGGTTATGTTGGTGCGGGCAACCTCCTCCTCCTCCTTTCTCCATGCTCAGTTTTGGTATATGTTCTTGCTTGTCGCTGGAGCAAATCAAAGGACAACTCCCGTGGCCTTTCTCTGTTGCTTCCGTCCTACTCAATGGAACTCTAATCTTCTTATACGGATTGGAAACCAACCAAATGATTCAGCGTACTCGGAGCACATGATAAGGTATCAATCCACTGTTAGTGATGGTGTGTTTGAGATCCAGTGTACATAATCTAGAGGTATGTGATCCCTGTTTGCTCATCAAATTCGAGGGTCAGTCTCGCAATGCTGAGACAGAATGTGATAAAGCCTACTCTATTGCTTAGCTTGTGATAAGGTTGAAACGATACAGGAAAAGGGTCGAGAGAAATTTGTGTCGCTCACATCATAATACATAGCTATGAAAGTGAAAACTACATTTGCTGCCACCCAACAGGTCATTGAGACCCAAACTTATGAGGATATTTCAGGGAAAAAATTAGGCAAAATGTAGTTTTGTTTACTTGTCTTTCTTTGGTAGAGCAGATGAACTCTGTCAATCTTCAATATAACTTTGTTGAAGTGGTTTTTTTGCTATTCTCATTGTTGCCTAACAATTCTAATGCTCATATTCCTGGAATACATATTATTAGGAAAAAAACATTATTAACGTCTTAATTAGTGTGACATGGTTATATATCTCTAAAGATGGCTCATAGGTGGAAGTATTGTAGTATCAAGGTGAAAGTGTTGCACTTTCGAGATGACACTTGCATTAAAATTGGGAGAGATTTTTTTAATCCGATTCCTCCGACACTCAAGTTAGTAATTTAAAATTCCTAAATATGAACTCGAGTAATTTGAGAAAGAAGATAAATTTATTTTTTTTCTTGTTTAAGATGTGTCGTTATATCTGGAAAAGAAAGTTTATAATGTCGGAGATAAGAAAGTTTGTGATTATCTTTCTTATCATAAAGGATAAAAAAGATTATACTTTTCTTCGTGATTTGAATCTTGATGAAGATAGATGAGTAGACGATGACTTGATCTCACGTGATAATCATACGTCAACTAACGGTAGATTTCCTATCACTTGTAAACCCAGGTTTTATCGGCTTGTAGCAATACTTTGAGAATTATTCATCAAGTGTTATGTACACAAAGACATTTCTAGGTGCCACCGATCTATATTGGTCCGGAATCCGATCATAATCCGTCAAACCCGTTCGGTTGAGCTTGTGATTATATTATAGTATTACTGGGCCAATCTTAGCCCAAATCTATGCTGAAACAAAACCGAAAAGGATTCGGGCCGACACAGCTCAGTTATGGGCTAATTCTAGAGCAGCCCATGTATGGCTCACGATCTTGGCACGTGCAAGCGGGCCTGGGGAGTCGTCGCTGGAGTTCCTGTATAACCCGGAGAAAGACGAGGCCCCCGTCCTTTGCCCGGTTGCAGCGGGCAAGAGTGAAGCGCATCGATTGCGGGGCCCTGTGTTTGGCCTATCCATTACATGAACCTCGGGGGATCGATTGTGTTTGGACCACTGCAAAGACTCTGGGGAAGAAGATCGGTCTCGTACGCCATGAGATGGTCAATATTTCAGAAAGCTAGTAACTGGCCTTCCTTCTTCAACAAAGAGTACAATGGAGCAAGTAGGATTCTCTCCTTCGTGATGTTGAGACGTGAGGCTGTTATGGGATCTATCGAGAGATCATTGCCCATGTAACTAGCTTTGAGTTATTTTCATTGATCTTAGAGGACAATAGCAAGGCGGAGAAGAAGAAGAAGAAGAAGAAGAAGAAACATCCATGGAATGGGAAAGAGACAAGTCTGTCATGCCTACGATGGTAACTCATGCGAGGTATATATATATATAAAATAATTTTTTTAGGTATATATAATAATAATAATAATAATAATAATAATAATAATAATAATAATAATTTAATAAATCCACCAGAGGTATAAAAAAGGTAGCAAAACCCAATAATCTCACAGTGCTCACTCTTGCTCTCTCTGTAGATGATCCTAGCCGTCCACCCAGTCGATCTGATTCGTGAACATACACGGCACGATTTCCATCGCCCCCTTCAGTTGCGCCTGCCTGGCAGTTTCAGTTCGTTTCTTTCGGGTCGTGTTTCCTCTGCGAGCGAGTGAGATCGAGAGAGAACACAGCGATCAAGTAAGGAATGGAGAACGTGACGGGGCTTCTCCGGGTGAGGGTAGTGAGGGGCGTCAACCTCGCCAAGCGTGATGCTGGAGATAGCGACGCCTACGTCGTCGTCCTCATGGGCGATCAGGTAATCACCACTCATTCAACCCCTTATTCCTCCCATACCACATTGCTTCTTCTCCTGCAGGATTCGATCGTTTTACTTTTCGATATTAAATTCTCCTCGTACTAGTTTTGAATTACCCATCTCCCACAACCGTTTGATCAATTGATTTGGTTCTGATTTATTGAGACCTACCTAGGTTAGGAAAGGACGTCGAATGAATCTATGCGTTCTTTGTGCTGGTTGCTTCTCCGATGTTAGGGAGTGTAACGTTGGACGAGTGAGTTGCCCCCGATTGGCTCTTGAATGCAGAGCTTCTGATTGCTGCATTGTCTAGGGATTCACTGATTCCCCTCTCCATTGATATGCATCGATCAACCTAGACAATGCACCAACTTGATACGAACAACTTAACTGATCGTGATCATCTGTTGACAGAAAAAGTTCGTTGAATTATTGGTGTCCAATTCATTGGTGCCCCCGATGTTTATTTGGTGTCATTATTCTAGTAGATCGGAATGTGGTCCAAAAATGGGCTCTGCAACCCGTTGGATCCCTCTACTTGTTACGAAGACTGTACTAGTAAAGTAAAATTTCTTTGAAGAAACATGAGACGAGAAAAATCATGGTCATGTATCAGATATGTCGGACGTGTTACATTGGTTCTTTAATGTAAATTACAGCATCGAATTCTTGGTTACATTTTGAGGTTCATTTAAGATTCTGGATTTCTCCCATATCTACATAAGCGCATTGAGTTGCATCCAGACAGGTGAGTTTTAAGTGCTTGTTAACTCATTAAATGGGATGGCCATCCAAATACTCCATTTAAATTTGGAACAAAGCAGAGGATTTAAGAGAAGTCATTATTCCTTTTCCGGATTAGTTACTAATCTTTCAACTAAATACATTATGGATGAGCAACTGGAATGCAGGCATTAACTACAAGCATTGTTATAAAGAGAAGGAAATAGATTCTTTTCATTTGGTTTTTTTAATGTTCACAAATTCATGAACTGGGTTAAATTTATTTAGTGTGGAATGAGGTGAATGGAGACCCCAGTCCTCTCTTGTTTGTGGTAGGACGTATTCAAACCACTAAAGTGAAAAGCAAGTGGGAGAATCAATTGTTCAGAAATTGGCTATTGCTCATGCAAACCATGGTTATGTGGAAGTTAGGAATTTAGATTTGTGGGACAATCAATTGCCCAGAAATTGGCTATTGCTCATGCAAACCATTGTCGTGTGGGAGTTAGAAATTTAGATTTATTCTCTATAAATTAGCCATTACATATGGAAATTTCGTCGCTAAAGATGGTGGTATTGCTACCTCGATCTACATTAAAAAACACATTAATTTTGTTTGTACAGCTTTAATCAGTAGTGCAATAATTGATTTGTATTAAATACCTGAGTCCTTGTACAATATCGTGAAACTGATTCTGTTGTGCTATCTTTTATTTGGGTAGAAATTGAAGACCAATGTAAAAAAGAATAGTCTGAATCCAGAGTGGAATGAAGACTTGAACTTTTGTGTCTCAGATCCCACTCAACCACTTAAGATTGTAAGTATTTCTTCGCCATTGAGATGCTGCTGCTCTATTGCATCAATATGTTCCTACTTTTAGTCTTTTGAGCAAAGAGATCATTTACCATGCAACAAACAACATGAAGAACATAATTTGTATCTATATTATTTGAGAAATATAACCTACATATTTTAGAACCCCCTAGTCTCACCGCACATATTAATTATGCTTCCTTATCATATTAAATTTAGTTGCTTCACCATCATCAATTGCTCAAGTTTGCTTTGTATGGTAAGGTCACCTGTCCCTAAATTCTTACTGTTTGGTTTATTAGCTTTGAATGTTTGGGTGATGGACCTTACCTTGATCTTTAAGGTCATCTCTCTAGATAACAAAAGCATCTTTGTTGTCCCTTAGGCATTGATTACACTTGTACTACACAAAGTTCACATATCTAAAGCAATCAATATGCATGAATAGCAAGTTGTCAAATAGTCTTTTTTTCTTTAATTTCTCAGTAGGCATTATCTGACAGATTCCTATGCTGCAATGCCTGTCTTGGATGGCCAGCATGATTCATGCAGTCCAGGAACGAATCACACTAAGATTATATTTCTTGGGTCGAACAATTTTCTCTATTACTGTCATATGGGTGCAGTATTTAGTTTTAGGATTAGTAACCCCTACTCTGTTTTATTTCTACTTTGGCAAATTCTGTCCTGGTTATTATGACTCATGGTAACTTTGTTCATAAATTGGTTTCTCGAACCAACCAGCTTGGTAGTTCGGATGTCATCATATGGTAGATCAGTGACCTAGAAAATTTTACTATGTGGTACTAATCTCCCACCAAAGAACAATAGTTTCATTTTCCAGTCTTTGGTCTGAAAAAAGATCATGCTTTCTATTTTCCCGAAGGTGGAATATTAATTTTTTTAGAATTTCATATAATTAAAACTTAGAATCATGCTTTTCTTTCTCATTTTCACTAATGCAATAGAAAAATATCAGAAAGAAACCATGTTTATATTCAGCATTTTGATGGAGGGTTTTTTATTGTGTATTTTTGTTCATAAAGCATTGAAACTGATATTTTTGTTATACATTTATTCTAATGTTTTGGCAAGAATTGACTACTGCAAAACCATGTCTACGAGTCGATTTTATCTCTTTAACAAGGACTTGCAGGAAATTTATGACAAAGACACGTTAACCCAAGATGATAAGATGGGCGATGCCGAGTTGGATATACAGCAATTCATGGAAGCTGTCAAGATGGGTTTGGCAGATCTTCCGAATGGTTTCGTGATTGAAACTATGAGGCCAAGTCAACAAAACTGTCTAGCTGGAGACAGCACTATTACTTCGAAAGATGGTGCGATTGCTCAAGATGTTGTCCTTCAACTCAGAAACGTGGAGAGTGGCAAGGTGGAGCTGCAGCTGCTGTGGCTTAGCGTTCCCTGCGCGCCAGATTTCTAGCATGTGTTTTCTGCAGGTTTACACTTCCCTCTTCAATTGTTATCCAGGATTTGTCCTCTCTCTCGAAGCTCGAGACTATCCTTCTGATTTATGCGCAATAAGGACTCGAGTCGTGCTAAACTCAACTTTCTTTTCACGTTATATATTTGTTTGTTATTTATTATTTATTCAAAAGGTTAAATATAAATGCTTGGGTTTGACATATTAAAAGATTCAGATGTGTTCTTAACATTATAGTTTTGACTTTGATTGTCCAGCGTAGGAAGTCATCCCACCATGGCACGATGGATTTGTTTGACTCCATGATACCAGCGGGCTTTCGGATACTTACTATCGTTTTCGTCGAATCATCACTCTAGAATTGGTTGTTTAGTGGTTCAACATTTCTATGACAATGGTTTATGTTACAGGTGGATCCTTTAAATTGGACATTCTATCGTGTGTCATACACAAGATAAGATATTTGAATTAGATTTAAAATTATCTTAAAATTTTATATTTGATTTAGATTTTAAAAGGTTCGATTAGAGAGCTAATTATTACTCCTAGTTAACTACTTTTAGTGTTTTGATCGGTAAGTTACATTCACATTCTTATTAAAGTTATAAAAGTGAAATATGTATGTTATTTATCTTAACAATGTTAGTTTTATCAAAATATCATTTTAATGTTCAATGACATACGACGATGTCGTTGGCATGGTCGTCTCCGACGACGATAAGGTTCACTTTCATTGCGATGCCACCTACATCTATGAGAAGCGTGTCACCAACCTCTTTGCCACTCTGGGGCGACGTTAACGCATATGGTGGTTGTCGTCACGATGTCTACACCAAAGATGGTGGTTGCCTTACTAATGACCCATTGAGCGAATTCCAAGCTCAACTCGATGCTGAGGTCATCGAAGCTTCTATCGCTCTTCTCGCTGCTGCATTGCGATGCCACCCACCTTTATGAGAAGTGTGTCGCAAACCTCATTACCACTTTGCACCGACGTTGACACATATGGTCGTGATCGTCACGATGTTTATGGCGAAGATGGTGGCTACTATACTAATGACCCATTGAGTGAATTCCAGGCTCAACTCGATACTAAGGTCGTCGGAGTTCCTATCGCTCTTCTTGCTGCTACGTTAATTCTGGCACCATCTCTCGCATAGCAACTTTTTCGTCGTTCTGCGTCGACGTTGATATAGTTATCGAACGACAAAAAAACCATTTGACAACTATGTCGTCGTATACACAGATGCATAATAACATGAGGTTGGTGGTGATGGGGTTGATAGTGCGCTCCTCATAGAGGCTCCTCATAGAGACGGGTGGTATCATAGTGAGAGCAAACCTTATCATCGTCAAAGACGATCGGACAACTATGTTAGTATCGACGCCAGCGACATCGTCATCCACCATCGAACGTTAAAATTAATATTTTTATTTTTATCGATAAAATTAAATATATCTAGACGTTTTATTTTTATAAATATTAGGATATAAATATAATTTGTTAAAATATACGAATCGAAACTTTAACCAACTATACGGATATGTAATTAGCCAATAGATGATGAAGATTCCACTACTGCTGCTGCAGCAAGCGGCCAAGATCATTGTGGTGGCGTACTCACAGTCATCGCCAGCGACAACGTACATCACGATACAGGTTCCACGTGGCGTACACGCGTGCGTCTCATTCGCCCTCCTCCCTCGTTCACAACCGCCCCCATTCGTTCCTCACCGCGTCTTGTCTCTCTCAGTCCATCAGCTCCCCCACAGCCAACACACAACACCTGCCGCGTCCCAGAGAAATGTCGCGCTGCCCGATGTACTACCACGTTACGTGTCACGCACCTCATCAGTGCGGCCGTTCCCGAGGGCGCCTTCCCCTCCCTCTCACCTCACGGGTTTGCCCCGGCTCGCTCCACGGCATTTACTATTGCGGTTGGTGCGCCCCACCACCGTCAACGAGGACAGACGAGGCGGCAGGCACCCGCAACCGCCCCCCACTCCCCCAACAACACGACGATGACAACCATTACTACGACCCTACTGTGGCAATTAAGTAGAGCATGAGGGAGGGAAGGGGTGTTTTTGTCAAAGCCATTGCCGCGAGTCGTTAAAAACGCCACCTCCATCTCTCTCTCTCTCTCTCGCGCCTAACTGCGTTCGCGCGGACGGGAGGAGGAGGGTGCACGCGCGCACACTCGTCATGTGACCGTGCTGTTCCCCGCCCCACGACACGGCAGCGATGCGCTCCACGTGGGGGTGTCAGAGGCGGCAGCAGCGCCCCACCTCTCCCTCCACCCACCGCTCGACACGCCGCCGCCCGATGGCCCGACTGCGTCCTTTCGTCTGCTATAACTCCCCCTCTGTCTCTCTCTCCTGCTGGCTTTATTCCTTCCGCTTTATCTACGCTCAGAGAGACTTGCTGTGCGTGGGCAGCGAGGGGACGGAGAGAGAGAAAGGCGGTGACTAAAAATTAATCATGTCAGGCGCCGTCGACAGTCCGTACATGAGGGAAGAGGGCTGCAGAGGCGTATAGGGCTGACGTCAGGATTTGGTGGCTGGTAGTGTGAGAGCGTTGGCGAGAATAGTAGTCACATGACGCCCTCTGCGACACGTCAAATCAGACGGCGGCTCGCTCTCATTTTCTTTCGTTGTCTCTTTGAAGGAGAGTAGCACGCCTCCTCTCCCGTCCTCCTCGGTCTCTTTGGGCTAGAAGATACGGAATAGAGAGAGAGAGAGAGAGAGAGAGAGAGAGAGAGAGAGCGAGAGAGGGAGAATCGACATGGGATCGAGAGGAGACGGGCATCATTACAGAGGGGTCCGGAAGAGGCCGTGGGGGCGGTACGCGGCGGAGATAAGGGACCCGTGGAAGAAGACCCGGGTGTGGCTCGGCACGTTCGACACCCCCGAGGAGGCCGCGCTCGCCTACGATCGCGCCGCCCGCTCCCTGCGCGGCGCAAAGGCCAAGACCAACTTCCCCTACCACCACACCTCGGCCCCTCCGCCGCTGCACCTCCCGCCTTCCGCCACTCTCGACCTCAACCTCCCGTGCCACTGCTGGCTCGTCCCCGCGCCACCGCAGGCCGTTCCTCCCTCTCCGCCACCCCCGCCGTCGACGGCGCTAGTCCTAGGCAGTTTCGCACTCTATGACCCCGCCAAGACTCCGTCACCGGAAGCGAGGAACGCGGCAGCTCCAGACACGCCGGCGTCGTCCTCGGCCTCCCTCTTCCGGGACGTCGGGAGGGATTTGCTTCTCGATCTCAACGAGCCGCCGCCGGCATCGTCACTGCTGATTGGTTGAGCAGCTATTTTAACTACTGTTCTCTTCCGTCTACTCTTTGCTCATCTCTCCCCCGCAAAGTTGTTTTCCCCCGTCTACCTCTTGCGCTGGAATCATATTTCTGTTTAGATGTAAGATCAGACGACCGTGTAATTAGAGACCTTCTTTTCGAACAATTTCTTTCCTCCACGCTACATGCTACGAAAGAAAGGCTGCCACTGATAATGGAGGCCGCTGAGCTCGAGACACGATCGTTCATGGCGGAAAGCACGACGCTTTGGGACTATTATTTTATTCATTTCATAATTGTCTTGGACGTCCAGTTGTTCGTATTAGCATGTGTGTCTGTGCGCGCTTGCTTGCTTTGGACTTCTCAATGAAAAGAAGGCAGCGAAGCGGCGGACGGTAGACTTGTGCGGCGGCCACAGGGTGGTGCAGTTAATGCACCTCCTTCGATGTTCCCCTTGCGTTCTCTCTTTCTTTAGGACAGCCTCGGCAGCTCGAGTGGGTCCTCCGTTGCCCGTGATGCAGAGGAAAAGAAGCAAAGAAAGGAGAGGGCACTTAATTGTTTCGGCTCTGCCCATCCGTCCAAGGGTGGGTGTCATCGCCTATTGCCGTGGCCCGTAGTGACAGGCAGGGAGCAGAAGATGGTGCCATATTGATTGACAACCTGCATCACCGCTCACGTAGCAAAACGCGGGCCCAATCCCCGGCGGGGGCTCTACAACCTTTTTCTTGGGTCAAGCCGGGCCCTCATCTCCTTGGGACGGAATCGGCTGGGAGAAACGCGCGTCGGTCGGGCCGTGGCGCGCGTGCCGACTGTCCACCAGGACCCGACAAACCCAGGCAGCGGGGCGCGAGGGGCACCGCGCGTGAACCTGGAGTAAGTGCACGCGGGGACCCTGCCACCCTCCCCCGCGGCCCCCAGCCTGCCGACGTCCCGTTGGACCCCCACCACACCTCTCCGGCGCAAATCAAGTGGACCAAACCCATCTCTTTCTTCTTCTTCTTCTTCTGTTTCTCCGGTGCGCTGCCCAGCGACCCGCCCGCTGTGGCCCCTCCACAAGCAGTAGCCGCCCCGTACCAGTGGGAGGAGACCGGGCCGGGATGGGTTGCGATCGCTTTTTGGACCAGAAGGACGACGGACGTCGGTCGGCCAGTCCTGGCCCCGCTCGTGGATCCGGGGACAGGCGTCGTCAACACGCTTACTACGATCAGTTACCCTTCTCCTGCATCCCCCCCTTCAAACAATTGCCCACCGACTTACCCGCCGGCTGATTGGGGTTAATAGCGGCCCCACGGGGCTCTACCTTTAACCACTAGGTAGTTGAAATGGTAGGCAATGATAAATATTTAAAATAAAGGCAAAAAAGGTTGCGCGAGAAAAAGGAATGGGAAGAGGTCGGACGAAGAAAGGGACAAGAGGCCTGCCGGCTAACACAGAGGCACCCACGCTCTTCCTCCTCGGTGGACGTCGATAATAATAACACCAAAAGCATTAATAAATTGTTCTTCAATAGTAAACATAATGGACAAGAGAGAGCGAGATAACAACACCGAGATAGGAATCTCTGAACTGATGACACCCTTCTCCTCAGTGGAAAAACCAAGAACAAGCTAAGGGAAAAACCAAGAAATTAAGGGTTTACTATTGTACAAATCTCTCTCTCCAACACCGCCGCTTTCATCTTCCGAGGGATACATAGACGTAAAAAACAAACTGCTACGGCCTCTTCTTAATCGTCGACAGTGGCGATCAGAGAACTGTTTTAGCTAGGCGTGGGATGAGGCATGGAGCGACAAGGAAAGCACATCAGGCGATCTCGGGTGGAGGGGGCAGGTTGAGATCTAAATCGAGCGTCAGCATCTTGTGCGGCCCCCGGAAGCGGTGGTTGAGGCGCACGTCGGCGACGGAGGAGGAGTCGGAATCGCTCAAAACGCCGCTGGCCGTTGGAGCGTGCATATCGGCGATGATCATGGGCGGGCAAAAGCGGCGGCGGTTCATGGACACCGCCGCCGACGCCTTCTCGGATTCGACGATTGTGTCGAAGAGGCAGCACGGGCGGGATGCCGACATGGCTGGGGCGGCGACCGCGGGGTAGGGCTGGAATGGGAACCGCGCGACGCGGCGGCGGAGGAGATCGAAGTCGAGCGAGGGCGGGAGCGGGATCGCGAGTGGCGGCACCTCGCGGCTGGAGGACTCCACCGTGCTGCTCTGGCTGCTGGGGCTGCCGCCACCCGCCGCCGGGGTCGCAATCGCGACGACTTCGGCCGGGCCCGGCCTGGTGTACGCCTCCGGGCGGGGGAAGTTGGTCTTGGCCTTGGATCCACGAAACTGCCGGGCGGCGGCATCGTATGCCCGCGCGGCCTCCTCGGCCGTGTCAAAGGTCCCGAGCCAGACCCGGCTCTTCTTCCCCGGGTCTCGTATCTCCGCAGCGTACCTCCCCCAAGGCCGCTTCCTCACCCCTCGGTAATGGGTCTCCTTCCCCCCTGCTCTTCCTCCACCGCCAGCCCTCCCACCGCCGCCGGCCATCGGGTTCTCTCGTAGCGCCACAGCAAGGAGTCCGTCTTCTCTCTCTACTTTCTCTGTTTTCTTATTGCTCGGCCTTCTCGTTCCAACAAAAACACTTTATAGCTCGGGTGGATAGCGTGCACACATCAATTTACAGCGAGATTTGGACGGTGCAGCGGAGAAACAGAACGATCCGGCCAGTCAACCAGAGATTTGACTGTCCTCCGCGCGCCGCCCCCACCCGTCACCCACAAACCCACCCCTCCCACACACACACACACGCACGGAAACCTCCACCCAGACTAACAACCCCAAGTTCCTCACCGCTTTTTCGCGAGATCCGTGGGACCCGCGGTCCAAAACGGCCTTACCCGGGTATTCGTGTGCTTTGGGTCGGTGGCCTATTTAATGGTGTTTTCGTGGATTTTGATGAGGAGATACGTGGCGCGACGAGAGGTATCCCAGTCAGGACAGGGTGAGCGGCTTTTCTCCCATTCCGTTCCGTTAACTGACAGCCGTTAAACAGGCAACGGCTGGTTGCCTCTGCCGACTACGGACAGAAGGAACGGCGGCGATTACGGCGTCACCGCGGCTGCTCCCCTCGTCCGGGCCCGCACCATCTGTCGGCATCGACCGCTTCCTCGCTGCGGTACTCGGATAGCAGAACCGGGTCACGCTCCTCTGACGTCGGCGCCCACTGTCCTGCACCAATGGGCCGCACTCCTCGTGGCCGAGTGTTTGTACGACCGCACACGACGGACGGACGATAACCGGACAGCTCCTTGGTACCGACGCTTAACTACGACGGGGGCGGCGAGATACCGCCACGCGTCCAAGAGTCGATCGGGAGCGGACGGACTCGATCTTGCAATAATCACACGGCAGCAATAAAGAGAGAAGCGGGTGACGACGGGGGTAGGAGGGAAGGATTGCTTGACGCGCAAGGCGCAGCGAGTGTGAACGGCTTTACGTGCCGCCAATTGATTTCTGGTGTGTGTGGGGGGGGGGGGGGGGGGTAGCTGGCGGTGGGGCGCGTCGCTCGCAACGTATATGCGGACGGACATTGTTGCACACAATCTACGTAAGTGGGTCGATGTGATGTGATCGACAGACAACCATCACACGGATCATACTGCGTGCTCGTCGTTGTCTGTGATGGACCATTGATTTGAATTCCGATCCTCTCATGTACCGTACCGCACGCATGCGGTGCCGGAGGACGACCGCCCCACCCCTCCCTCCCTTTTGTGACGCAAGTCACTTTAGTGTAGATACAATTCGTGCCATTTATATAGCGATAGGTTCCGATAGGTCGTTCGGGTGACAGACCTCTGATTTGAATTTTGTTTTCCCCCATCTGGTTTGCTGTCGATGTCTCCCCACTAGTGAGAAGATTTCTAGCTCTGCTCTGCCCTGCCCTCCCCTCCCCTCCCCTCTAAGAATGGGCTGACTTCTAAAGAAGCAAGATATTCACCAATGGAAGGGGTCCACGTGTTAGGTGGAGCCGCCCTGATGGAGATTAAAGACTTAATGTATTGATGCAGTGGAGTTGAATCCCACCAGAAATGTACGCCTTGAGACAAGGGCGAGGACCACAGCCTTCCATTTCGGATTCAGGGAATCTAATTCATTTACCAAGCAGCTAGCTAATGGAATGGGACCGGCGTGGCAGGTGCTACGTATAACGGAAAACATGGACCACGCCCTCGGCATGTGGTCCAAACATGACAGGGGTGGGTCAATGCGTGCGACGTCCAAGAGTGGGCACGCCGGGCATTCCCGGGCGGAGATGGTAAGAGGCATTCGTATGGGGTGGTACTCCAAACACAGCCAGAGGTGGCTTGGTAGTGTGTCAAACTGGATTCTTTTTGGTTCGGTTCTACAATACTACAGGTAGGTGGCTTGCACGCTGCATTTGATGAGTTTGTGACTGTTTGGTTGCTTCCTATAAACAGGAAAGAAAATTAGGTTCCTTACCCTTCTCTCCTAAATTATGGTTTTTCCTACATTATTTTATGAATAAATTTGATAAAAACATGATACCAACAGAACAGGAAATCAACTGTACACAGTTCAATATTTTTATTTTCTAGCATTTAGAACCATTCGCAATCTACTGGCATTTAGAACCATTCGAAAGGGTAGGCGAAAGCGAGCTAGAAATGTGGCTAGTCAACAGAATGGAAAGACAAGATCCAGAACATTAACGTCTGCAAAAAAGATGACTGAAGAAAGGGAAATTGCAGATTGAACAACAAAAATGCAAGGCAGAGAATAATAATATGCATGGAATTTGGAGATTGGATGATGCACCAAAACAAAAAGCACGTATAGTTGCAGGATTCAAACCCGAGTTGCTGTTAGCTGCTGCTGCTGCTGCTGCTGCTGCGGAGAGTAGTTCATGTTCTGGGCTCAGCTGTAACAAAAACCAAGATGATATCTCCCCATCACTAACAGAAGAAATGCTATCCAGTGACAGGCTTGCACCTGGATACAGAAAAAAGAAATCATGACATGGCATGCCTTGACATGGCAAATACAGAAGTAGGCTTGCAGCTAAAGAGAAATTGATGAGATACAGGAGTTCCCCTCATCTTGATTCTCATCAATTAACTTCCATTTTGTTTTTTTTTTCTTTACCAAGCAAATATGACACCATAATCACACAATGCAAAATCATTATCATTCATTTGTTCATTTTTAAAACATTTAACATATTTACTTCCCTCGTAAAAGCAAATGTCTACATGTGAGGATATAGCATATAGTGCAAATCCATCGAAGACAGTTCTAAGGCAGATGCAGCTTAGAGTCATGGACAGTGACAATCACAGACAATAAAGTGGCCTAACCTGCCCAGAGAAATCCTCTCTGAGCATCCTTCTCATTGATGTATTAGTCATATACATGCACTAAAACATGTCCAGACAAACAAACAAAAAAAAAAGAGAGAGAGAAAAAACATTCTTTTCTACTTTAGTGGTTTCTCTAGCTGGGTGATCAACCACTCTCTGGTGTTGGCCTCTTCCAAACCTTCCCGATGCACTCTTCTGGAAGCCATCCTCGTCAATCTTGCACTGCTGTTGTTGACGATGGAGAACACCAAGGTGGTTTAATTGGGACGATTTCTAAGGCTAGGTTGTAGTCAGTCAATTGAATGGAAAAGGACCTTTTTTGGAAGATTCCTAGGCAAGTGGTAACGAAAGGGTGAACGAGTCGGTCAACGAAATGAAAAACAAACTGTTCAAAAATTCTTAGGCAAGCAAATAGATAGCTCGAGACATTGAAATCCATTCACAGCAAGTTATAGGTGCTCAAATGTTCTTTCCATGTGGCTTTTCTGTGGTGGACCTTCATGTCCTGCACTTTGGATGTGAGGGTTAACAACCATCAGTTGGATGCACAGCAATCCTGAATGTTATATGATGGAGGGACCAAGTATAATAAATGCATATCCATATTAGATATTACAGTACCAATCCAAAGTCACATGGATACTAGGTGATCATGTCAGTGTATACCAATATTTTTCTTCTCAAGGATACTAATTGAAATATACGAAGAATTCTTCGTAACTTCCGGAATTAGCTTTCACTAAGACCCCCGAGCAAAAGCCTCCCATTGGGTCTCACATTTCTCCATCTTCTCATGGTTAGTAAAGGATAACAATTATTTAACCATCTTCTCATGATTAGTAAATAATCTATTATTTATCCATCTTTAAAGGATAACATAATTTTTTATGGTACCGGCATGCCCTCATAATAATATAACAATTATCTTTTCAAACTTCTTTCTTATAATTTGTCACTTAAATAAGTTTTCGGATCACTAAAAATGTATGTTTCTTTTACATGAATACAATTGACCAATACCAATCTATGCTTGATCTTATCTTGATTTATACCCAATCAAATACTTTGAATTTTTCTAATTGAAAAACATGCAGCATCATATGCTTTCACATACCATGTGTGCTATGAGGTGACCGCCCACATTTTGTGACGACCTTTTATAACATTGCCTTCGCTAAATGCTTTACTCCAAAGCTTCAGCTGTATACATCGGCATTGAAACTAAAAGATCTGCTGGGACCACTAGATCGATGGAGAAAACTGGTTCTGCTTCTACCGCCTATGTACTCCAACTGAAAGAAGCATCTAGGAGAAATTGACGCTTGATGAATGACTACAAGTTAGGCCTTACAGTGTTGTTGCTTTTGTTGCAAAACACAGATAAACAGAAAAAAACAAGTCACTAACTTTATGGCCAAGTATGATTATCTTCTAGGCCTCTTTCTTTGAACCTGTAGCAGTACCCAAGTCATTCCCATGGAAGGTCTACTTAGCCAGCACTTAGTAGTTACTTACCCACTACTTAGTAATCTTTTTTACATGAGCAGAAAACCAGATGGTTACCACATAGTAGTTTTAGGTGTTATCATCAAAGCCAATTGAAAATAAAATCGCAAAAACTATATCTAAAAGTACTAATAAAGAAACAAAGATAATTTTTTTCTTTTTTTTCTTGAACAAGATATGTTATTGATGTCAGTCAAGGAGTAAATTAGAATACTGACTCCATCATAAAAACAATAATGCTAACAGAAGTATGAGATATTCTACTCGGAGGCTATAGAATCTATAGTATAGATGACAGTCGTATGAATAATTTTTTTGAACTTTTAGATAGAATAACAACATCTCGATCATGCCTACCATTTGACATCATTTATCCCTAGAAACAAGGCTGTCATTACCTACCATCTTCTAGGCCATTGTCTAGATAACAAAGTCAGAATCTAATATAAACTTTTAAAATTATCACCCGCTATGATTAACATTAATCAACTAAACCCACAAATTTGAGAATCCATCAGAGAACTTAAGTAATTAACACACGGTGAAATATGTTAAGCTTACCATGCCAATAATCTTGGAGAACTTTTTACGAAGTAGTTTTAACTTTTAAGTAGGCCCACCAAACATTTAGGTTAGATACATGAGCAGATATTTGTGTGCAAAACTGAAGTCCTACAGAGATTGATTACATAACCCTGCAAGTAAAATAGTTGAACACGTTGAAACTTGAGGAATACCGTGAAGAAGTAGAATTTTGCAATCCAAATTAGGGAAACTGACCTCCATAACCTTTTAAAGATTTGGTTTGGATGCCGAAAGATGATCCTTTATCAACTCTATCAATTGGGACATGATGGGGTTGCAATGCATTTAGAACCTTTTCAGCTGCCTTCTTGACTATCATTTTATGAGCATCCCTACTCGAGTGACCCTCCTTCCAAATTGTCTTTAGCAATTCCTTCACAAAATCCACCAAAGCAGTATGAAAAATTTTCACTGCTTTTGATTCCTTAACGTCTTCTCCTTTGTCTACTCTTCCTCATCAAGATTTGTATGAAATATTTGTATTCTCCTTTGTCTTCTCCTTTGTCTACTCTTCCTTCACAAAATCCACCAAAGCAGTATGAAAGATTTGTATTACTACTAAGGTCTGTCTGACCTTCCTCATCAACAGTTGTACGATCAGGAGGAGCCATTCCATTAAAATAGCCACAATATTCATGCCATGATTTACCTAGCATGCCTTCATATCCTGGATCGGAAGAGTTCAAAGACTTCTTGACATTATACCCTGAAGCAATATAACCTAGTATATGATCACCAAGAACATGTTGACTTGACATAAGTGTTCATAATCACTCTTGGAGAAACTGAAGTTAAAATCCCCACTTTGGGAGGTCCAATGCTGTCAACAAGTGGATCATATTGGCTTTCAGAGGATGATTTAATCACTGGTGATGAAAAGGTACAGAAGGCTCCCAAGTATTTTTTTCAAGTTCTGGTTTTTGCTCAGAAAAGGTTAAAAGTATTCCCAGCAATATTTTGCTGTCCAGATGTAGCACCACCAAATCCTCAACCAACGTTTGATGTTCCATGGGTATCACCATGCTCAGCACCAAATGGTGGAGAGACATAAGTTAACATTATCCCTGCTTCAGAAAATAAATGAAGCAATTCCATTCGTGGTGTACTCCAAAATGAATGAAGAGAATTGTCAAAGCTAAAACTGACAGAACTAGTTAAACCAGAACTATAGGAATCATCAAGTGGAAAATGACTTTGCTGTTACCTGGACTTTTTCCAAAAGAATAGGTGTTGTTGATATCCTTATAGACATTGGGGGCTGCAGATGATCCACCAGAGAAATAATTAGATCCTGAAGATAACAGGTATTTTGTGAAAGGCAAAGTTCTTGAACTCTACACCAGTCATTTTTTTTGTATATATTTCCTTCATTTGAGTACTGTCTTGATAGAAATTAACTACTATCTGAGTGACTACCATTGATAGAATCAAGACAATGTATTAGCCCATAAGTTCTTTGGTTTTCTTCTTGGATCAACATCCTCTGCTTTGACTTATCAACTGCAGAATAAGATGTCCTATTGCCGCATGAAACATCAACTTGAAAATGTTCTTTAGAAGAGTTCTTTGATGCAAGCAAGTTATCATCATTCCTAAACTGAGCTAGTCCATGGATCTCCCCACCACAGGTCCGGATAAGGGACCTCTGTAAAAGAAGATTTGATTTTCTTGAATTCTCCACATTTGATAAGTCTATCAAGCCAAGTGAAGCAGATACACTTATTTTTTCAAACTTTTCTGGTGAACCTGGTAATTACGTGGATGCTACTGGCAAGTTTTCCTCCAACTAATCTTTAAGACGAAATTCCACAGCGAAAGATATTCTGATACCTTGCAATCAATGAAATCTCCACTAGTAGCCCAATCTTCCTTGGCAACTTGACAAGTGCAGCCAACCCCATCTTTCTCGTGAAGAAACTTACAAGAATTTCCCTTGATGCACCAAACACTAGCAAAAAAAATTGCATATTACTGCAGGCCTTTTTTGTTCACACTCTCATTCTCGGTGCCAGGTAATGAGCTCCTTAGTCCCCTTTGTGGCTGAAAAAGAAGAATGGATTATAACATGATTATATGATATGCAGATAACCTGAAATTGGAAAAGTAAGTGAAAGATATATATAGAAACAACCTAACATATTGTGAACTATGAGTTCTAAATAGGGTCATAAGGAGTAGGCATTACAAATAGCATTATCCCCAACCATAATACATTCAAGTTCTCTGGAGACGAACATTTTTGGTGTGAAACATCCAATGCTTCCTTTTCCACATAATCATCAGATTTCTTACTACTAGAATCAGTCTTCATGTTCTTTGCAGCAGAATTGTCCTCATGGACATTAATAAATTTAATATCCATGACAGTAACAGTATCAACAGACACCACTACCATGAGCTTCAACATTATACTGTTAAGAATAATCATGGATCGGAAACGTATTTCAAAGTGGAAAATGGTGTTCATCCAGTCCATACCTGCCATCTTCACCACTTATTCCAGATGTCATTTTGTTTTGTGACCTAGATGGACAATTGTTGTCAAGGTTGTCATCCTCAACATCTTTGACACAAAAAATTCATTGAATTGATGTATGATCACTCGGGGCTGAAAGAAACTGACTTCAGCTCCCTGCTTTTTGCTAATATCTAGATGAAAGAACGGGAAATTCACAATGACGAAGAACCACCAATCATCACCAAGGGGACTAACTACAAACAAGAAACCAACTCCCAAGAGAGAAAATATAGAATTTTCAAACTTAACTGAGATTATTGTGGTTTTCTTGGCTCCTAATGAGAAAAAGGTGAATTTTATATTTTTTAATAATGTATTTTAAGAAAATTGATTACATGTTATAGGCACATTAAAAAAAAATGCTACCTTGGCATATTTATCAACCCATTTCAAATTTCTAACATTCAGCAGCAATAGTAAGATCAGTCGAAGTAGATGGCAAGATGAGAAGATATTTTGGATATGTAAGAGTTGATACATGGAATAACTTCTGATCTGATTTATAATTATCCGAAACCAAAGATATTTTGGTTACTTACATCAAGTCAAACTTGTTTACAGGGGTGCACCTATAGAAGCACAGATAATAATGACAACAAGCACCTATACAAGTTCAGAATAAGGGATCAAAGACCGGTTGGACCAGTACGTACCAACTGATATCTGGTCCAATCGACAACCACCACCGGACCATCTAGGTCATACCAATGAGTATGTAATTTATTTTTCCCGGTGATACCGACGTAAGCCTGGTATATCGGTACTGCATAATTCAGACCAGTTACGAAAACCCGATTGGCCCAAAAATTCATCCCAAACCAGATTTCTGCCCCTACAGCCCCAGTTAGGGTTTGCATCTGCCACCGTGCCTACCATTTGAATGCTAACTCTTTAATCTGGAAAGCCTAACAAAAAGCTAACATAGCAAAGATAAATCCTTGGTCCAAGAGTTCATCCCAAACCATATTTCTGCCCTGCAACCCCAGTTAGGGTTTGCATCTGCCACCGTGCCTACCAATTTGAACGCTAAGACAGGCCAAGGAGCAGTAATTAAGAAGAAGAAGAAACGAATTCGTAACACACTTAGGAAAAGTATAATATAAACTTTAATAGGAAAGATAACAGATCGGTAAAAGAACAAACCATCTTGGTCTGGTTCAGATAAATAAGCGCTTCCCACCTGCATCGCCGCCTCTTCCTCCTCCCCAAAGTCACCATCGCCTTTCCTCTCTTGGGCATCCCCAACTGCTACAGTGGCGACGACGACGGACGAAACGACGACAATGTTGAGGCGAAGGCAACAAGATGATTTTAACAGGACTTGAACAGCTTGCCCTTTCGTTTGGAGGAGTTTAATTTTTGTTTTTTCGCTTTTAGGTGAAAATTTATGAGAGCGGAAGTCGGACAGCAGAATGTAAAAAGTAATTGTTTTAGAAAATTAGATGAATTAAAATTCGAAGATGTCGCTTAATAATATAAAAAACTGCATCAAGCTGCTGCACCCTCTCATTCATCGCAATAGCAAGCGGAAGGAGTAAATTGTTATCATGTCGATCGAGTGAATTGGATCGATCCACCGTGCGATCCCGAGCTCATCATTTGAACATCTCGTGCAAAATGCGTCCTCGACGATTTGCTCGTACAACTTCAACCAAGACATTAATTGATGAAGAAAGTTGTTGATGGCCCGTCGTTACCTCACAGCTTATCCGCTGCTTAAGGTACGTACGTACCTCGATGCACCAACCTCAGCTCTAATGAAGTTTATAATACAGAAAATATACAAATATAACATGGTTGATGATGCTTAAAGAGGATAATTTAGCATGGTTAGCTCCAAAAGAGAAGGGTTAACCATCAACACAGAGATAAACCATTTACAATAAGTCCAAAAACTGGAGAACAGCAACTTCCATCCAACCTACCGACTGGATCAGCACTACATTACTGGGAACAGCGGAAGATGCAGTCTCTGGCAGATATCTTGACATCGATACTTGTATACTCCGACGAGTGTCACTTACCACAAGGCAGCAGATTTCCATGAGTCAGTATGTACTTGTTTTAGTTAAGATCAAGTACCATGCATGTAAAATAGCCCATCAGGTGATCCCAACCATGTCCCCCAGCTATGGGTAGGAAAATATGAATACTCAGAGCAGCACTCTAATTGCTTACGTGATTTTTGTTTCCCTGCGATAAAAAAAGATTATAGCTGTAAACAAGCACATATCATATATATTAGAAACAAAAATTTTACAAGGTGGTGGGAGAACAACCATCAAACTCATTTCCAGTTTTTGGCCAGCAAACCGTTGTGAGTATCGAGTCCGAGACTTTCTCCCCAAATATAAGCTCACCGTTCTTGATGCACCATATGCGCAAAAAGCAGTCCTCCCCACCTGCCATGAAGTTGTTGGAAGTTGACCTCTACTTGAATGGCTAATAATCCAATACCAACCAAAAGACAATGTACCCGATATAAGAAATGTTTCAGATGGGTTCACTCCAAGTTGCAAACGGGTGTGTGAATTCACATGTCCTGCGTAAGATTGGACTGATCCTCTTTGAAGAAGACGGCAGTCAAAGAGTTTGATCTGCATCAATACCAAGTCAAATGACCTTTTAAAATTAACAGCTTCACTAACAACATTGTTAACACATGGATGAACGGAAAGTAGATGTGCAGTCTGAACACAAAATAAGATAGATTGCTAAGATAAATAGTGTCCAAGAAAAAGCCAATTAAAAGCAACCCAAAGAATCAGTCATGATATAAGCCTTTCAGTGAACATAAAGGTAGAAATGCCAATGGATGTTAGAAAAGTCTGTACTTAATAAAGCTATCTAAAGATGTTCAAGAGCTTCTCTATTCCGTATCTTCCTAAATTAGCCATCCAAAGGGAAAAGGGGGGTTTTCCCTAATAGCAGAAGCCAAAAAAATTTCTCTTTCCCTTTTGGGCAAAGGGAGGCACTGTTGCCCTTTTTCCACACATGACTTTAGGAGGTGCAGGACTTGGGAGTAAGGGACAGATGCAGAACAAGGGGCTGATATGTCGTAACAAATGTAAAATCAGGTGTTTCATTTCTATCTTGAGTCTAAAAAAATGTTTTCTATTGCATAATAGAACTTCATTTAACCTAATATTTCTTAAGAGTAATTTCCTGGGTAGGTGCATACTGCTGCACTGCTCCACCCCCTTTTTTTATTCAACCCCCTTAGGATCTGATTTGGCAGTCACCTCATGGTTCTGGCGATGCTGTCAAGCCTCTATACCCATCCATCCAATATGTACCTATCTTTCTACATATCAAGTTGAACTTGTCAGTACACCCTTAACAATGGTGTTTTGCCATTCCAATCCCCGAGCAGATCAGGATGTGTAACCCAAGGATGAGATTAATATGGAAAGTGGGAGTGTGCAATTACTAATGGGTATACTACGAATGGTGGCTAGGAAAAAGTCAGCATATGCAGTTGCTTCCGCTTTCCAGTAAATCCCATAAAACGAAATCCAAAATGGTGCATTCTAAATTTTATTATTTTGGCAAACAGTTATATGACATGAACAGAACAAAATGATTATTTCAAATTACACAACAAATTACCTAAAGTAACTCAGAATATGGACATCACTAATACATACTTTTTATACAAAGTAGTGAAAAGAACTCACAGATCCATCCATGGAGCTAGCTAAAAAATAGTTATCATCTGATTGAAGTGCTACCAAACTGCAGAACACGATTGGTTTAATTTAGCAAATATCCAACTGAACATGCAAAGAACCTGTACATTAAAGAAAGACAGTACCTGCAAACAGCCGAAGACATGAAGACAGCATCAGATGAATTCAAATTTCTACCAAGCTGTAAGCAAACACTGTTCATTTTAATGGTTTTTTACACAAAAGCAACCTCTGTAAAACAATAGCTAAAAAGGATTCAAGAAACCAATCCCATATCTTTGTCTATATCAGATTAGTAGGAAAAAGTCTTAACACTGAGTACAACAAAAACAAAACTTGGTGGCACTATGTGATGCTTCTAACTCCCAGCTTAGTAATTTTAGGGATAAATACCATGATATTCTTTGTGATCTCTTTAACCCTTATTTATGTTTAAGATACGCTTATCTGAAGTACCTTATGCCTTGATTGTTTTTGCCGAATATCAACTGATATAACTGCTCCATTTCTTTGCCCACATAGAACAACATTTCCCTATATCATGTAAATGAAAGGACATTAAATAATTGTCAATATGGCGTGATACTTGAGAGATGTAAGATAAGGATTAGGCTTAATGGGTGCAAAAATCATATAACTCCATGAACAGAACTCTTGCATACACAATTAATAGAATCCAATTTAAAATACTGGCTTCTGGGTTAGCAATTCAAATTCAAAATAAGAAAATTTTATGCACTTTATAATTTCTAGGGGAGAGAGAGCATAAAGAGGACCACTAGAAACTATATCCAGCTGCTGAACTTGGGTGTTTGAATATGTCAGTTTTATATGAAGCTTTCTTTCACAATGTCAAGCAGTAAAGTATAAGTTTGTTAACAAAGAGTTCGGATAAAGTGTGTTGTCGAACATTAGCTGAAGAAAGAACAATAGTAGCTATAAATAATATATAATTATGCACTTAATACTTGTATGATTTTAGAGCATATCTATATATCTATGTTGTGTGCTTGAGCATATGCTTGCATGTAGGATGCATATGAAGTCTTCAAACAGAACATTTAATTAGAAACTGACTAAAAAACAAGAAGTTGTAGTGGTCTGGGTAATAATGAAACTGAAATGACAATAAATAAGTTATTTTAATCTTTCTGCATCCAATTTAAATGTTTTGATTCTAGATCCAACTTTCAACTAAAATGACTAAATCTGTGCCATTTTATTTATTCAGTCCGTTGTCCAGTATAGTTACAATGGACAAAATGGAGCTACTACCGAACCTTAAGCATCTCTTGCAATAGATCACATGTTCTTTGATGAGTTGACACTACCTCATTACATCACTCAAAATAAATTCTAAACCATTTACCACGATTATGCAGGCACCTATAAGAAAGATCTTAATACAAGCATAACTGTGAAGCAAACCATTGGTAAGAAATTATTATCTCCATAATAAAATCAAAGTTGAAACTATACTTTTTGTGAACTTGTGCAAATTATTTTTTATTTAACAAATGACTCGAGAGGAAAAAGAAAAAGATTCACTAAAGCAACAGATCTTGATACCGAATGAATAAACTGTTGCGAAAAGACATCACTTCTACTACGGTAGAACCATGACACCTCTTCGGTTTCTAAGTTTATCAAAGTAGCTCCAAGATTAGTACCTAGGCAAAGAAACGATAGAAAGATGAGACATAATTTGGGGAAACTATATGTGCATCCAAAGAATCAAGCAATAACAATGCAAATTTATAAGATAAAAGTACATATTATCTCCTACAAAAAAGAATCGAGCAATAGACAATACAAATTTATAGAATAAAAGTACATGTTATCTCCTACAAAAAGGAATGAAGGATACCTCAAATAAATAATGGATGGGCAAAAGGAGTGAACTGTTTCATCATGATTAATAAATCTAGTATTTAGAACTGAGGGAAGATCCTGATGGATTTATTGAATAACAATGTCTAATAGATGAATGGAATCACCAAACCATGAGAGCACTGGTAAAGTAGGATTTCCATTTTATTACAGCATTTGTTTAAATTAACTTACATATGGTGCTTGATTTCACATTGCTAATTTGACTTAGGCATCTATATTCATGGATGTTTCATACACATAATATGACTCCACATAGTCACCATGGACTATACTCTCTCATAACCACCAAGCACACATAAAAGCTTTAATCACTCTCTTGACTAGACTATCATTCCCAAAAATCTCGTACCTTCTTTTTAACCAGTACAACAAAATATGATTCTCCATTCCTTTCTTTGTATTGACAAGGATCAATACCAGGTTACGATGGAATTAACATACCTAGAAAAATCTTAATCAAAAGATTTACAGCTTTATACAGGAATATATGAAAATTACAAACTGTATAATAATAAAGGACAAAAAGATAAATTATATGATTATCTTAATGGTGAATGAATCTAATAAACCCATTTCTGAATCAGAACAGTTCTCAATCTGCAAAAAGTCACCTATAAACAAAAGGAAATTATGATACATAGAACTTTTTGAGAAAGCTGGATAATAATCTGAATGACATGCTAAAAGTTAGTTTCAAGTTTCTATAACATACAGCAAAACCTAGATTGATGATATCAGATGCCACAGAAAACGAGGCAGAAATCTAGATTTGCTTTCTTTTTGTCTCCTTATCTCCCAACCAAGTAGCACCAAATATAGTCATTTTTTCATATTCCTTAATAAGGAGGTTAAATGGATTAGCTTGTAGCTGGAATCTTAAGTAGGTCATGGATTATCGTATGAGCAGGTTGAACTGACTTGTTATGACTTGTTCTCTGGCATAAATTTTAATTGATATATCATCACAATTAGCACTCAAAGGCTTGTCCACTTGCTCTGGCAAGGTATAGAGTAAGAAGGTCACGTTTTATGACCCTTTATATAGAAGACGATAATTAAAAATTACAAATATAAATTCTTTTAGGATACCTATACACCAGTTACCATTTCCATACATAGTACTGCAAGGGTTTTAGTTCCACCCAATCCTGCAATTGACCCCATTTTCTGCACATGTTGTACCAGACTAACCAGAACGTATATATAAAAAAAACTTGCTTCACCAGCAGAATTCTGCAAAATATTTGTTGTGAAATTCTGGAACTTCGATAGATTGGACCTCTGACTTTCACCATTCTTTTTATGCGATGCATTAATCATTCTACAGCCTTATTGGTCATAGTTTAGCAAAACAGAGGCCAATGTACTTTAGATCCACTGTCTTGGACAAAAACTCATGTCTAAAATGTCAAAATAGGGTTTCTATTAGTAAAAACAACACTTCTCCCGCAACTATCATTTACTACTGGTGTCAAAAGCAAGCTATTTGGAGTGTAGCACAAACAAAATTGGGTGCACTGCTAAATTCAAATCATCTTTTGTAATAGGCTTTTGTTATCCCTGGTTTTACCACCATCAAACTGGATCTAATGAAGGGGAAAAAAGATTGTGGATATATTTTATGTTTCAACATACTAATTTGCTAGACAGTATTCTGAAGTCTGGTCTTTCACACACATGCATACATATTCAAATTCATCAAAAGATATTCCTATTAATTTTATCTGACATACCAAAAAGTTAAAGTGTGAAACATGGTTATTATTATGTTTTACATAATGTAGAACCTGTAACTCAATATAACTCAAATATATAATAATGCATAACAATGAGGAGAGACAAACTCACCAATCACTGCTTGTGTCCCATGTGAATTACAATCAGCAGTCCATATTGTGCGATCGAATGATGCAATCTTTGAAATATGGCTAAAAAGGCTGCCAGAACTTAAAATTAAATCTAGAGGTTCATGTAGATTCAGGATATAGACAGAACCACCAGCTGCTCCTGATCCAAAAGTGGTCATCATGTGCAGTGTCAAGGAACACAAATGTGATCATAGTTAACAATTTTGGGTAGGGAAAAAAAGGACACCAGATAAGACAAACAGAATGCGATAAATAGAAAAGTTGGTTTGGATACAAAGCATGGCGAAAGGAAGAACCATCCTGAGTGGTATCAGAAAAATTCCCACTAAACTTCTTTATGCAGGAAATACTGGATGAAAAACCTGGAAGAGACTCTGCCAAGCACCATATACCAGCAATTCCAGAATCATCACATGTTTTGGGATTTCTCATAGACCAAATGGGCTTTGGTATGCACTCAAACCGATAATCAAAATATTGGCTGACTGTTGCAACTTCATACAGACTGTAAAAGGAAAAAAAACAACGATAAAAAGAATCCATTGAGACATACTTAGAAATGGGGACAACTCAAAGTAACAAAAATTGTGATGCTAGTAGCATTTAGGACCAAAATTGTCACATCCCAGATTTATAAAAATTTAAATTATTATTTCAATATTCATAATTTACAGAAGACTTTTTGTTTTAATTTTTAATTCAAATTCTTATCTTTACAACAACAAACATTTTTTTTTACAAAAAAAATGACCACATCTTCTCGATAGGACCACAAGTGATGAAAAAATCTCTTCCACCTAAGCCTCATATCTACTACAAAGTAGCAGGTTACTTTGAAAATAAATATAAGATAAAAACACAACAACAACCAAACATGTTGGTAGGAACCTCCAAAAAATCATAAAAATAATTTTAATATTTGTGAAACATATACAAATATCAATAATTTAATATAAAATGATAACATATCAACTTATGTATCAGAAAAATAATTATAATCTTATGCAGTAAACAAAATCATACATTAGTTGCATGCAATATATCTTGATGACATTCATAACAATTAATTAACAAATGCGTACATCATACCCAATGGTGCGCTCTCCCAACAACAGATGAAAAAACATACTCCACAAGATGAATTCCTCCCAACGACGGTTGGAGATAACCCATATCGCATTCCCAACAGCGGATGGAATGATATCTTTTACCTGCCCAAGTGGAAACACGTTCCTCCTAGCAACAAATGGAGGAATCGTCTAACCGTCACGTCTAATGACTTGCTATTCCCCGAAAGGAATCGCCTTACTTGCCCTCAACAGGGATACATAAACAACCATGATCATTCATTTACATTCATTCATTCACGCATGCATCCAAGAAAATATTATGAGGAATTATACTTGATGTATGATCTGTTAGACCATGTTCATTGATGGCTCCATACTGTGATGGACCCGTAGTTCCTTTCACAAGTTGCACTTCCAATATGGACCACTGGTATAGTCACATATACTACATGGTAACAATGACATCAATATCATAAAATTAAAAAAATAGAAAATCAATAATCATTTTCAAATAATACCTTTAGATGAAACTTTTGAGTTTATCAAATTATAAAGATATGTGGTATCGGTCTTTCAATAGTCATCAATTAACTAGAACCCTAATTGAAATAGTTCAATTGACTTGAACCAAATTTAATTCAATTAGGAACTAACGGAACCTAAAGGGAGAGGAAATTAGACTGTCATATAAGGTACAATAGGCGAGATAGAGATACGACAATATGTCTAACGTCAGTCACATGGCTGGGCGAGCCTAGCATCGCGGGTTGGGTCGTGCATAAACATATAAGTCGGGTCATGCCTGACCACATAGACTGAGTCGTACTTGGCAAAATGGGCTAGATCATGTCTAGCAACATAGGTTGGGCCCTACATTGCCACATGAGTTGACACCTACCTGGCCACATGGGCTAGGTCGTACATGATCACATGGGCTAGGCCATGCCTGGTCATATGGGATGGGTCGTACATTACCACATGGGCTGTATCATACTTGACCACCTAGGTTGGGTTGTACTTAACCACAAGGGTTGGGTCGCCCAACTCTGATAAATCAACTTGACTCGGGTCAGACACTAGTTAGACTCCTCTTATTAAATTAAATTTTAATATTTTAAATTATTAGAAAGTAACTCAAATCAATCAATTAAACAATTTAAATTCATGGTATTAAATTTAAAACTAATTAAATAATAAAAATGTACATATAATTCTTGAAACATAGATAATATCTAATTAAATGAATTAAAACTATTATATTAATATAAAAATAAGAATTTTAATAATTAAATCAATCTTGAAATTCATTTAAGCTTAAGAGACCATTACAAGTCAAATAATCATTGTAACATCACAAATCAATTGTCATTATTTATTAATCATAAAATTTTGAAATTAAAACATTATTGTACATCATTAAATTATAACAATCCTAATATCAAATATCCTAAAACATGAATCAAAACTGATTAAAAAATAATAGAATCATTTCCTTAAAGATCATCTCCTCGAAGAATCCTCTCCTCAATCCTCCCACTGTCAGATTCAATGAAGAATGAGGGAGGAGAAACCCCTTTATATAGGAGAAGATAAGATCTCCCCGAAAAGTAAGCAATAATTTACTTTTTATTTTTAATTTATTTTTATTTTACTTTCATATATAAAGATAGAAATATAATATTTATTTCTTATGGTTCACATACAAAAATGAAATTTGAATTATTTACTATTTATAAATCACATCACTCATTAGGAAATAAAACAATTAATAATTTAATTGATTGGCAAAATTCTTAGCTTGTCCACATAATTAAAGAAATCATAATCATTTCCTTAATCATATTACACAAACAAGAAAGTTAATAATTTAGATAAAGTAATATATTATTTATGGTAATTAATTTATATTAAGGGAAAAATTTATTGGTGATTGCAAAAATAGAAACTGAAAAAAAAGATGTAAAATCCAATTCAACAAATATGTCACAGTATTTTTTCCTAACAAAATATGTCATGATTTAACTTAAGGAGGTTCATATTCAAGTACATTCTAGAGAAGGAATATACTTGATCATACGATTGAGTTGCATGGCATATTAAAAGAAGGAACTTTCCTCTTGAGTGTTGAACATGTCACAACACAATCACAAATTTCATTATTAATGTCATGGACTGGTATTTGCTAGTGACAACATAACATGGAGGAAGTTAATTAATATAGATTGGTCTGACATATTTTTCAATCCAATAATGCTCCTATGGGAACATAAAAAATGTATCTAATCAACTCATCTTGATAAATAAATTGACTGCAATTCCAATATATTGTAATGGGTGAACTAAGTCATAGGTGCTTCAATAGATTTTGTTATTCAGGAAGCCACTAACAGAAGCAATAATAACAATTATAAAAAGTAATAAATTGGTAAGATGGAAAAAGAATCTTTTAATGACAACTAATCGTTTACGGTTTGTTTCCTTAAACCAAAAAAGAATGAGAAAGAAAAAAACACAAGGATTAAGGTCATCAATAGGATGTGTTACATAATGAGTCATGATAAACAATAACAGAAATAATAAACACAACAAAAAGGTCTATGAAGTTGTTCAATATAACACAACATGAATGAATGTTTAGACAACATCTGTACGTAATGAAACCTATGAAGAAAGTTGGCTACAGTCAAAATCTGGTAGAACAGGAAGCTCGTTTTAAGATTACATGGTCCTGCTTCCTATCCTTGCCTTAGCAAGTCAATTTCCAGAATAATTCACTTACCAAACTTCCATAGTAGAATAATTCAATTAACACAAAAAATAAAATAAAATGGAAGCAAGACTCATGCAACATCCCAAAAGCTTAACCGTAAGCGTTTTTCAGCTTCCAAAGTATTCTTACCTGATGTAACCAGTCATACTACCCATTGTCAAAATTTTTTGCAACTGCAAACCTTTGGGTGTTTGAACAATACCATGTAGTTGCTCCAATGCACCATCGGATACACCAACCGTGTTTTGATATTTCCACACCTGTTGTATTTCTCAAAACAAACAAACTAATATCAATAGAGGAAAAAATAAATAAATAGCAACAAGAACAGCAAAAACAAACAAATGCATAAACATATAACAGTTATATTGTGGCAACAAACTAAACAAACTTCATTGCAACCAAATAAAAATCATGCACAAGAATGATGAACAATTTTGCAGTAGCTATAAACTTTATGAATCAAGGATTGACATTGATGTGCACAATGACATGCTGAGACCTCTTGATAGAGTATGGCATTATGTCAATCTTCATGCTCCTATGCTTATCAACAAACCAAAAATTGCTTAGTCTTATGCCAATGCCTATGGAAAGAATTGGCAACATGTTTTTTTTTATTTTTTTTGACATGGTACATCGTGCCCCATGTCCCATGCTAATCGGAACACAACATGGAAAAGTTGAACAGAATATGATGAAATAAAAATTGCCAAACAGCATTCTGAAATGTGCTAGCTTCATTGGCATCTCACATCTTGATGGGAAATTTTGTGCCAGTTTCCATCTAACATTGAGTGTGCTAGCAACAACTGTCCAAAAGATTGTTGACACTCACCATTAACATGGAATAAGACACGATGTAAATTTATCTTGGCCTCTTGGGTGAGTGCTGTGAATTCAAATGATAAGGGGCATGTGATTTAAAGGCATGATTAATTGAACAAAATTCATTCAGGTAGGTTTGCTAACTATACATTATGCTACATAAATTCTTCCATCTTTCATTAAGAAAGATGTAATCACAGAGAAAAGAAAAAATTTTAATAGGTTCACATCCAGAAACATTCTAGATTGTTTGCATCAGGTATTAGACAACAGTAGAATCTATCCAGAAGTGTTTGCAATATCCATATTAAATGCCTAACAACCTATCGAGCTGTCTTTTCTCTAAATGTCAACATGTTCATTAACTGCCTGAACAACATGAATAACAAGTCAAACATGACACAATCAGCATAGTATTGTGCCAGTCGCTTCCCTAAGATGACCCATGAGCTAAAAAATGTTGCTGCTAGCAATGGGTAAAACCTTTCTGTAAAGCACACTCAGCAATTTATTTATCAGCCACCAACCTTAGCCCCATGCACATACAAGACTTCAAACAGTTGCATCCATATCATAAAAATTTTCTTTGATCAGGCAACCTTCACCAATATACCTAGCCATTTCTAGGAGAAAGCAAGCTATGGTTATGTTTTTCATTAGATTTCTGAGGATGATGCCTGTAAATTGAATATTGATTTGAAAAAAATAAATAGAAGTTGCTAAAAAAAAAAGAGGTAAAACAGAATTGCATAAATGGTTGGGAAAAGAAGAAACAGTAAGTGTCCAAATTACCATGGGATAAGAAGCTTGCAGCTTTTGATACTCTTGTTCAAAATTACATCTGTATTTATTTGAAACAATAGATCTACCATGTATCTCCCTAATTTGAAGCAGCTCAGAAGATTTTAACAGCTTTCTTCGGCTCGCTTGGTGCATTTGATGATCCTGGAGATCATTAAAAATTCATTACTTCATTCCATGTCTCACACTATCTTCTAAACAAAACCACATTATTTAAATCTAAAATAAAAAAATCAACAAAACCATGGATGTAACTGTAAAAATATCATAAATATAAATTACAAAACTAGGAGATGTAATTCTTGGATAAATTTATTTACATTTCGTAATCATATCAGCCAAGTAACAAGTATATCCTACTTGTTTCCTTGAACGGAGACGAATACCACACATTTATGTGGTATAAACTACCTCATTTGATCCAAGAAAAAGAAAACGCAATCAACCTGATATGGATTGGAGAACTCCCCATTAGTAGCCCGTTTTGATGAAGAACACGAAACCGAGGAGGAAACCAGCGGACGCTTCGAGCCAGGAATGGGACCTTTGATAGGGAAGTAGCGATTCTTCTCCACGTCGTAATAGAAGCCGGGAAGATCTAAAACCAGCGCCTCATATCAGCGAGTAAAGATGGAGCGAGAAGCATGGTTAGGGATGGAGTAAGGGTTCGTCCTTTTACCTTTCGGGGGCATGGCGCTATCGAGAAGCTGACGACTCCGTGGGAGATTGGTATGCGCAGCCTGCTAGAGGAGGAGAAGGCGGCAGGTCTTTCTCCCACCGCCGTGCCCTTCGACGAACCGTGCGGCGGTCGATTCCGTCTGGACACGGAGGCTCACCCTTTCGGGATTACTGCTTTCGCGTTTCTATCCCCATCTTTTATTTTAATGGCATCTTTGCCCTACAAATTTAAAAGAAAAACTCAAGTTAATGAGTAATGTTAAAATTTATAATAAAAAATTTAAATACTTCGATTTTCCTTTATAGAATGATTTTTTTAATATATATATACCCTTTTAACTTTAAAAATAACATGTTTGTTCCTCCAAATTTTAACAAATATTTTTAGATATAAAAATCTTTTATATATGCCATTGATATTAATACTTGTTCTATAGAATTTAATTAATACTACCAATCATAATTATCATTGATTTTGGAAAAACATTAAATATCTAAATTTTTTTATTACTTTCATCTTGTGCATTGCAATGCTTTTATGGTCATATGAATTTTAAAATAATATTTTTAATATATAAGACATTTTATTACTTTTACTTTCCAACTTAATTTCATTAAATTTTAATATATCTTTTAAATATTCAAAAATTTTATATATGTCACTATCCCTTTCTACCGTGTGAACTATCATTTTTTTAATTAGTAATAATGTTAACTTATGTTTAAATTTACTATGCTAATAATTAAGTATTAATAATGTTAATTTAAGTTTTGACACTATTACCCTAACAATCATGGGCAATTCATCCCAAAAAAACATTTCATAATCATCTTTTGTCATAAAACGACTCTCTATTAAAAAAAAAAAAACTACATGACACTTTTTTGTCCTCCGGATACATGTACTGTAATTATCGATAATTTCTTTTCTCCCTTAACATAAATAAAATTATCTTAAATAATATATCATTTTATTTAAATTATTAAGTTTTTTGTATAGTATGATTAAGTAAATGATTAAAATTAATTTCCTTAATCATGTGGATAGATTAAAAATTTTATCAATCAATTAAATTATTAAATTATTTATTTCCTAATGAGTCATAGGTTTTAGAAAATAATAGTTCAAAGTCTATTTCTTTATATGAGTCATAATAAATAAATATTATAATTGTATCTTTATGTGTGAAAGTAAAATAAAAATAAATTAAAAATAAAAATTATATTATTGTTTATCTTTTGAGGAGAGCTCATCCTCCTGTATAAAAAGGGCTAAGCTCTCTAGTTCTTAACCGAGTCTCCTAATGAGATGATTAAGGAGAAGATTTTTCGAGAAGATGATTCAAAAAGAGGTAGGATGCTTTATTATTTTATTATCTAATTTTTATTTATATATTAAAATATGTGATATTAGAATTATTATAATTTGTGTGATTCATAATAATATTTTATTTTTTTAAATTTTTATGATTAATAAATAATTATTATCAAATTATGATGTTAAAGTGATTAGTTAATTTTATAGTAATTCTAATTCATTTAACTAGACATATTTATATTTCTAAGAATTATGTGTGAATTTTTATTACATAATTATTTTTAAATTTAGAATCATAAATCTAAATTAGTTAATTCATGAAAAGAATGGATTTGAGGTTTTTTATTTTTTTATAATATTTTAAAAAAATTTAAAATATTAAAATCTAATTTAATAAGATACATCAAATTGGGGTTAAAGTTAAGTTGATTGATCGTACTAATTCATATGGCTAGGTACAACCTAGCATATATGGTCAAATAAGTCATGTATAATCCAACTCATATAATTTAGCATGATTCAAACCATGTGGTTAAACATGACTTAGCTCATGTGGTCAAGTACAACTTAGCTCATGTGATCAGATATGACCTAGATCATGTGATTAGATATGATACAACTTATATAGTCAAGATTCAACTCATGTGATTAAGCATGATTCAACACATGTGATTAGACATGACTCAACTTATATGATCAAGCATGACACAACTTATATGACCAAGCACAATCCAACCCGTGAGCCAAGCATAACCCAGTTCAATGATAAGGCTTAGCCTAAATCGATAATAAGGTTCAACCCATCTTATGAAGTTAGACTCATCCAATTATACGACTATAATTAGACATAACAATATCACCAATTTATCCAACCCACTATATCTCAGCCCAACTTGCTACTTAGGACAGGCATGTGTAGCACATAGGACTTGTATAAGGCTTAGGTAGGTCAATCTGGTATAAACTAGCATCATGTGACATTGTCTATTTTTTTCTATCTTTTTTTGTTTAAGCTCATTAGTTGACTCAATCAAAAATGTATAATCAGTTCAAGCCAGTGATTCCAAACCAATGTGATAAATTTAAACTTATTTGACATAATTGAAACTAATCAATTCAAATTAAACCAATCTAAGGATTTGTTCTATAAGGATTTAAGGTTGGTTATGTTAGATCATAATTAAATTGAATTTAATTTAAATGAATTGGGATGTTTGGTTCTAGTTGATTAAAGATTATTGAAAGATTGATGTCTTATGTTTTTATGATTTAATGAACTGAAAAATGTATCATTTACAAATGATTAGTGATTTTCTCTTTTTTTATTAAATTGATAATAATGATCTGACTATTATCATATATAGTATATGTGATTATCTTGATGGTCAATATTAGAAATATAACCTATAAAGGAAATTACAGATCTATCCTTATGCAAAGTCACTAATGGACATAGTCTATCGGATCATATATTTAGCATAATCACTCATAATATTTTGTAATACTATTTGTTGAATGCATAAATGAATCGATTAGTTAATATAAATGAATGATCATAATTGACTATGTATCATTGCTGAGAACAAATAAGATAATTCCCGTTGGAGATTAATGAGGCGTCAAACGTGATGATTAGAACGTAGCACTATTTAGATAAGTAAGAGATACCACTCCTTCCGATATTGGAAGTGAGATATAGGTTTTCTCTATCTATTTTCGGAAGGAATCCATATCATAAAATATGACTCTTCATTCATTATTGGAATAATACAATATCGAGTATGATATATACGTCTTTGTTATTTTGTCATCGAGGTGTATTGCATATAATTGAAACATAATTTGTTTACTGCATAAGGATTATCATTATTTTTCTAATATAAAATCGATATGTTATCATTTTTATATCAAATTATTGATATTTATATATGTTTTACAAATATTAAAAAACATTTTTATCATTTTCACACACACACACATGATTGTTCATCGTGGCTTCGGTGAGGTAAAACCCGACACAGCTGTTTCTTATTTTGGTTTGATTTCGATTGGAATGAATGGAATGTAATGGCTCCAATCGTTGGTAATGTCTGTGGTTAACTCCTTTTCCTAATTTTTCTTAGAGATTAATTAGGCTAATCGATTGATCCAGAAACCGCACGTAATCAGCAGCTAGTTACTGTGGATCACATCCAATCTGCATACTCCGTCAACGCACCGTTAGCCAACCTTCCTGACTTTTCTCAATCCTCCCGATATTTCACCGCCATTTTCTTTTCTCACCTCGTCCCCGTGCATGCATGCGCACATCGACGCATCATTACGTGCGTACGCCCCTGCACACGCCCTTGCACCATGCAACAGTTAGTGATAGCAGCACCAAGCTCTCACGCCAAGTGGTGGCCTCCTCCCCGAACCGCCCGCCATTTGTACGGCCTCCGCACGCAAACTTCGCCGCCCACCTACTCTTCCCTCCTCTCCTCAAATACTGCTGGAAGCCCAAACTCGGAGGCAGAACATATATCATATGTGGTCAGGCTCGCAGGCACTCGCCTTCCACGTTGTCACCTTGCATGGAAGCCGAAACCCTTTCACCTCCGCTACTAGTACCCTCCCCTGCAAAGTAAACCGTCCGATTCGCTGAAGCGACTTTGAGTATGGCCAACATCGTCTGTGCGGAACGGCACCGCCTGTGCTGCGAGAAAAGAGCTCTGTTGAATCTGGACCTGCCTCCCAGGAGGCTGCTGCAGCGCCCAGGCCTCTCTGTCGTCCTGCCAGAGGATGAGGACGAGGAGGAGGACGGCGGCGAGGGGTCGGTGGATGAGGAGGTGGACGTGTACTCGAGCGACGAGTTCCGGATGTACGAGTTCAAGGTCCGGCGGTGCATGCGTGGCCGGAGCCACGACTGGACCGATTGCCCCTTCGCCCACCCGGGTGAGAAGGCGCGACGCCGCGATCCCCGGCGGTACCACTACTCGGGCGTCGTCTGCCCCGACTTCCGCCGCTGCGGCTCGTGCTCCCGGGGGGACGACTGCGAGCTCGCCCATGGTGTCTTCGAGTGCTGGCTCCACCCGGCGAGGTACCGCACCATGCCCTGCAAGGATGGTCGGCGCTGCCGCCGCAAGGTCTGTTTCTTTGCTCACTTTCCCCGGCAGCTTCGTGTCCTCCCCTCCCACAGCAATAATGACGAGAAGCCCTCAGCACCCTGTTATGGTTTCTGGTCTGCAAACGATAACTCCGTCGCCGCCGCTGCCTTCTCTCCGACGTCGACGTTGATGAGTTTTTCTCCGCCAATTTCACCGTCGGTGGGGGAACTGCAACTCTCCGGCAATGATATAAAGCAGAGGAATATGAGAGGTATCAATAGAAATAACAACCCCAGTGGTGCGATGGATTATGACGGTCTGTGTGAAGAGTTGACGAACTCATTGGAAGCCATGGAACTTTCAGCGTCACCAGTGACGAGTTCTGCTGCTGATGCTGCTCCCAAGGAGGTGAGGAGTCTGGGGTTGGAGAGTAACAACAGCGGCGGCAGCAGCAGTATGTGTTGGCCAGATCTGGACTGGGTGAACGAGCTGCTGATGTAGCTGGATGATCTGATACCAGCCGTCGAATCAAGTGGTGTTTAGATGTAGCAGTCCCTAAAGTTTTCTCTCTCTCTCTCTCTCTCTCTCTCTCTCTCTCTCTTTCTCTCTCTTTTTGATTTGTTGTTGCAGCTTTTATTTGTTGTGAAGGATTGAGATTGTTCGATCATGATGTTTCTTTTTATTTCTTGATTTGGATTCTGTAGGCAGAGATGGGAGAATCCCAGTCTGATATGCCGCTGCTCTTTATCCTTGCGCTTAGTGTTCTTGTATCTGTTGAGAGAAACAAGTATGTACCCACTTTGTTCTACCTAACTAACCGATCAAGGTAAGATCGCTAAAGGTTCTTGCGGTAACATTTGATGCATTCTACACGTAGAGCAAGTTAATTGGTGCCTGGCCACTGTTATGAGACATGAGGTGCGCTGAGCTGAGTGCATCATCGTGTTCGCGCATCTATCTATGTTTACTGCTCACAATTCCGATTCCGATACTGGAGGAGTGTGGAAGTGTTATAGGTTATATCTTGGGACCCGAGAGTGAACTTTAAAGTTACATGGATGGCAGTACGATTGCATGCATGGCATTGTGATGTGATGAGATGAGATGAAAGTAGATGAAAACCGGGGGGAGGTTGAGATAATGTAGGAAGGTTAGCCGGCCATGCTTTGACCGAGTGTGGAGTTTGGATGTGATCCACGGTAGTTTCTGCGTGATCATTCAGGTACGGTGGGAAACGAAACGAAACGACGGGAGAAAGACATTGATTGATCTAAGAAGAAGAAGAAGAAGAAGAAGAAACAAAACAAAAGAAGAAAAGAGTGGCTTCATCACCGGCACTTGGATCACGTGATTGATCTGCACGTCAGATAAATAATGCAATTTTGGGTACAGTAAACTAACTAGATGTGTGTAAAAATGATCAAACATCCATCATCTCATTGACACCGACGGTCAATAAGATCTTTGGGGTGGGATGAGAGTCTCGGAAGGAATCTCTATAAGGAAAAGATTGGGAGGTACTTGGAAGGTGAAACAAACAAATCGGTCGAAGAAAACAACTTGGAATGGGAAAGAGAAGTCGTTCGGAGAAAAGACATCCACTTTTGTGGATATTCATTCTGATTAGTAATTCTTATGGTACAACGGATTCAATTCAAAGAAAACACAAGTCGCTAGCTCTGGAAATTTTAGCTCGATTCACAAAAAACCTTATTTATTGGGTTTGAGATACGTCCTTGGGCCCTTCCGCACACCTACCATGATGACTTGCTGCTGCTGTTTGGCCCTTTTCTCCCGTTCCCTCGACTTGTTCAGCTTATCTGCTTCGGCTTGCTCTTTTCTCAGATTCTCCATCTCCTCCTCCATTGCAGTCTTCTCTTCCTTCTGCTTCTTCTTGTGTTCAAGCATAGATGTGTCGGACTCTTTAACAGAGAAAAACATTGGTCCCAGCTCAGCCAGCCAATGTGGCTCGACTGCAGTCACACATTGCATATACTCCTTTGTGGTCAGTACAAGTTCATGGTAAACCACGTAATCTGGAGTGTATCCAAGCCCATACAGTGCACTGCTGGGATGCAGGTGGCAGGGCATTCCATTCCGGCAATTCACATATTCACCCACACCTTTCAATCTGGCAGCATTGTGGAAATAAGCAGAACAGATTGCTTTCCTGACCACATCCCACTCCATCCCACAAGAAGTCAGGGGAATCTTCAAGGACTTGAGTATGTCTAACAGCTGGGATCTGACTTCCCTTGCCTTCCTAAGGCCCTTCACATGCAAGAAGTGGTCATTGCACCAGTCCCCACGGTATTGGTTTGCTTTCCATTGTTGGTATACATTGAGAAGTGTCAAGTGATCAGATTCTGGAACAAAGAATTTTTCCCTTGCCGCATCGCTCTCCTCTGCCCGATCCTTTGGTCGGAAGAAAACTGAAGGCACTGAAAGCATAGACACGATTGTTAAAACCTCATTTATGCACTCTAGCTGCTCCCCCATCAACAACATTTTCGCAAGCGGTGGATCCAAGGGAAATTCCACCATCTTCCACCCAATCTCAGTGAGGCTTCCAACATTGTTCAAGGCGCCCAACACCCACAGCTGGTACATTGAATTGAGAATATTTTCCTGCGGGGGCGGATCCATGAAGTCAAAATCCAAAAGATTTTCAATCTTTAAGGATTTAAGCAGCAAAACCACATTGCCCAGATTTGTTCTCTGGATCTCTGGAACAGGGTTAGGAAGCAGCTCATTTTGATACGCAGACTCTGTAAATAACCGATAGCAAGTGCCAGGACCAGTTCTGCCAGCACGCCCAGCCCGTTGGTCAGCTGCTGCTCGGCTAACTGGAAACACTTGTAGAGCATCCATGCCCATTCTAGGATTGTAAACCTTCATTTTACCATATCCTGTGTCTATGACATAAAAGATACCATCTACTGTAAGGGATGTCTCTGCAATGTTGGTTGCAACAATGCATTTCCGAGCACCATCTTCAGCTTTCTGGAAGATCTTTGCTTGCAGATCAGCTGGCAACTGAGAATAGATAGGCAATATCAAGAGCTTTGGGACTGCTTTGCTTGTGGATGCGATGAGCTGTTCCATACGCTCAGCAAGAGCATAGCAGGCAGCTTCAATCTCATCCTGCCCTGTCATAAAGATGAGAATGTCACCAGGAGCGCTTGTAATGTGAATAGTCATCGCCTGCTTAACAGCAGCTTCAACATAGTCTTCACACGGTGTTTTGCTGTACAGGATATTTACATGGAATGTCCTTCCAGGGATTTGAAAAGTCGGAACACTGGAACATAGAGAGAAAAAGGTTAGGTTGGCCAGGAGTGCAGAGAGTAAATAAATGGGTCATCAGTAAAGGTATTAGCTTACAAAGCTGACTCATCTTACCCTCCAAAGAAGTCGGAAAATTTTTTAGCATTCAGCGTCGCAGACGTTACAATAAGCTTGAAGTCGCGTCGCCTAGCAACTACCTTCTTCAGTATACCAAATAAAACATCGGTACTCAGTGATCTCTCGTGTGCTTCATCCATGATAATTACTCTGGGAAAAAGAAGTATTTCTCAGGATACACAAAGTTCAAAAACAGTTCATGTTATGAAAGCAAAGTTCTATGTGATTTCCTAACAATTTTGTGCCTCAAAAAACAAAGCATAAAAATTAAGTTTGAGAAAACAAGCAAAAGACATTCAAAGAATCTTTCCCTCTTAACACTTCGAAGATCATAACTACCTAAAGTCTGTTATGTATATAGTAACTAGAAGCAATATTTGTTTTATTGCCAATATCAACATTAGCAAACAGTGAAGTTTTTCAAGCTAAGACAACATAACATCACTTAGTTTAAATCAATGCATAACTCAAAGCCCTTGTACATAACGAGACTCTATCCTCTTCGATTCGTCGGACAGGAAGAGCAGAAAAACAATGAGATCATGAATAGAAATAGCTTTATGGGTCAATTTACACTATCTACCATGCAGCAAAGGAGAAAACAAAACTATCTGATAGCATAAGCTTTAGACATAGAAAAGAACACCAAGAACTAATCCATCCAAGCTTGCAGTTAGTATGTCCAGGAAAAAGAAAAAATCCACCACGAAGTAAATCTCTGGATGATCCAATGGAGAACAAGGACAAGCAGTCCTGGTTAACCAGTAGGTGACCACCGCAAAAACAAAAAAGGTAGCTGAACAAGAAACCTCGATGATATCGGTTTGATGAAGGTAGCTGAACAAGAGATCAAATGACTTGAATTTCCACAGTTAGAAAGAATGACTTTTTGGAACAACTGTGAGCATAAGATTACAGCGGTACAGCATATAAAGGGGAGTGACATGGTGAAGAATGCAACAGTAAGAATTTATAACTACAATTATCATTTGTTGATTGTATGTTCCGACAGGTTATTTGCGTATCTTCCAAAAGTAGATACCCAATGATCTAATTTAATAGTCAACATTTAATCAAAAACCCATCTCTAAATCTGCTGCGAGAAAGCATAAATCTAAGATCTTTAATCCCCTCAAGCTAAATATTAGGAAAGATATTATATGAAAAAGAATGGCACCTCATCTTCCAAAACCCCGCCCATCTCTACATCTTCTGTCAGAAAGCATAGTTCTAATATCCTTTTTCCCCTCAAGCTAAATATTAGGAAAGATCATATAAAAAAGGAGTAAGAAACTCTAAAATGTTCCTCCAATATGCTTTGGAAAAGCATAGTTCTATTTCCAACTTCTCCTAAAAGTAAATAACAAGAAAAAGTCCTTTACTAAACAGTGATGGAAGAGTGTTGTGAAAGATAATTCTCAGCAATGAGTCTTAGTTTACCAGGTAATAGGTTAGTTTTATGTTCTCCTTGACTTTTTAATACTGTCACATATAGACAACCTCTTTTCATCTTCTAGCAGTGCACTTGACAATTTACTTATTGATCTGATGGACGTGAACAAAGGAAGTAAATTTTAAGAATATCCAAACATCATGGCAGAAACAAATAATCCTGCAAGCTAAAGATAATTTTCTATGGAATTTCATATCATAGAATAAGAACAACCGATTCTAAAAAGTGTGGAAAATAAGTCTTCTTAAAACAAAAATAGAAACAAAAAAAAGGACAATAAGCATACCGGTATTTGTCAAGATCAGAGTCCTTCAATGTTTCACGCAGAAGTACCCCATCCGTCATGTACTACACAAATAAAATATAACATTCTGGTGAGTATACTTCAATCTAAGATAAATGATACAATTAAGTTTATCACCAGAAATTACTAGAAGATCCTAAATAGTAGGCCAATTAGTCCAATGCATAAGTGAATTAATCAAGAGAAGAATATAGCTAGAACTTAAGTAGGAGAAATCCTAATAAGATTCCATAGCAGTTGCTAAACCAATTCATAATAGTTAACATTTTGAAATAAACCTACTGTATATACAGTGGAATGCAATCAAGGAGTGAATTTTGTCATGGAACTAAAGATATCAAAGACAATAATAAAATGAACTAAATACTTCCAATACTGTAATAAAATGAACTAAATATGTCAAATACCGTAATAAAATGGACTAAAGATGCCCATGGAACAAAAATTAACATCGGAAGTTCTAGACTTTGAAGTAAGCATAAAAAAAATAGTAAGAACATGAAGTAAAGAAATTCCAAATAAGGTAAAAAAAAACCTTTATTATAGTATTTGGACCAGTGACATCTTCAAATCTTATGGCGTAACCAACTTTATCACCCAACTCTGTTTCCATCTCCTCGCTGACTCGTTTTGCAACACTCATGGCTGCCACACGTCTTGGTTGTGTACAACCAATAATACTACTATTTGTATATCCATCTTCATGAAGATACTGTCAGGTAGCTTTATCATCAGCTTAACAATAAACGGCTTATATGTTGAATAAAATCAAAGAGAGTTTTGGAAGTGGGTGTTACCTGTGTCAATTGAGTTGTCTTCCCAGAACCAGTCTCTCCAACTACAACTATTACCTGATTTTCACGAACAACCTAATGTAGAGCAAGCAGAAGAATTAAGCACAGTGATAAGCAATTGCATAGGAAATCATGAACATATAAAAAACAACAATGATATCACCAACACGAGGAAAATTTTTAATGGTGTTACAACTAACATGTAATGTCTCAAATTTAATAATACGTAGCACAGTTACTAAGGATATCAAATGTACCGGGCCATGCTACAAGTGCAGGGTATCTTAGCCTCATTCATGATATGTGTAATATGGGAGTAGTTGAATTGTTATTTGGTAATCACTCATTTAAATAACTGGTGGTCCTAGAAATCAACTATGCATCTAACAACAATGCTAGAAAATATTTTAAAAACTGGTCTGATATTGATTTTGGTAATCTACGGGACCGGTACAGTACCATTTTGTCAATGGACTTATACCTTTGGTATCTTTGTATAAAATAAAAAATTAATTTCATGTGTACCATTATAAAGCTAAACATTTTAATGAGAAACAAAGAACGAGAGGAAGTATGGGAGAGAAACTGAGAGAAAGGTGTGAGGGAAAATAAGAAAGTGAGAGAAAAGGGAGAGAAGCTAGAACAGAGAAGGGAAAGACAATTTGTGACAGAAACAAAGGGTTGTTGAGCACCATTGCAGTCGAATGTTGTCAGTAGCTGACAGAGAAAGGATTACAAAAGAGGCAGGGAAAGGGCAAGAATGTGAAATCGGTATTCAACTTCAGCGGTGCAACACAATGGTGAGTAGTAATTTGAGTGAAGAGGGAGAAAAAACAGAGGGGAGAGAGAGAGAGATCAAATGAGAAGTGTGTTACGAATCATAGAGATAGCATGTGTTGAGTTAGTAGGTCACACTCCGTCCATGTTGGTCGCAGGAACAGAATGAGAAAAGACAAATAGAGTGTGAGGAGAGGGAAAAGCATTTGCATGGCTACTTTGAATACTGATAGCAAAGAGCAGCAATCTAGGTTCGGATGGATGACTATGGTTGTGAGAGGTGGCGAAGGGGATTAGAGTTGTTAACTTTTCGTGTCAACTTGTTTTCCTAGGAAAGCCTATCATTAATTTCATTCAACATATAACAGAAAACACAAAATATGATATGACGTTTAAAGAGAACCAAACAAAGCATGCATTATAGAGTGCAAAATGAATATGTTGACCAATATGTTTATAGATATTAACCTTCAACAGTTCCTCACGAACAGAATATATTGGAAGATACTGCCTTTGTTGTGAAATGGACTTCGACTTGGCAAACTCACTTACTGCTTCACCTTTCTCTTTCATATGCCTTGCAAACTTGGCTTCCTCTTTAAAATCCACTTCGCCTTCTTCTCCTACCACTGCGGTATCTGCATCAATCTGATATTTGAAGCAGAGAAAGTTGAGTTATTCAAAGGAGATGGACAAGAAAATTAATCAGCTAAGATCACAAATACTAACCTGCTCAGCTGTCTTCTGGACCCCTAGAATGTCACCAAGTTTTGATCCTGCCAGCTCCCAAAACCGTTGGCGTGACTTATTCATACTCTGCTTTTCATGAATTTCCCTAACCAGAGCAGAACCTTTACGAGCAATTATGGCCATATCTGATGTGGGATCTTTAATAGGCATTACAGGTTCAGCCTGTTTTGTGAATACCACCCTACCATCCAGGAAAGGGGGCTTTGTATCTGCAAAAAGTTGGAACAGGTGCTCAGTAACTTCAGCCACTTGGTAATACAATTCATAAGGACCAAACAAGCACCATCTTTGTTGCAACTTCATATTGTCATGCCTATCAACTAGAACAGTAAGATAAGGGTAACATAAAATGGGTGAAAATGGCAAACTGTCTAACCATGTTTTGCCAGAACATGTCAATTAACACACATATCAGTATGTGCACAGAGGAAGTTTTGAGCAAAAAGCACAAGCAGCCTTTTGCAAAAATAGAACTTCAGTCTAGAGGATTCATCACTAAGAGTTTTTTTTTTTACTTCATCAAAGATAAGTTAGGATTCCTCCAAACAAACTTGGTATTTATATAAAATTTGACTCACTCAAAACAGTGGAAACAAACAACATCTCTCTGAAAGACCAGCATTTTTTCATGACGCATGGATATTTATCATAGATAATGGAATATCAGATAAGTCTAACGCAGGACAATTTCTATTATTCAAGTCTTTTATCTTGTCTATCAATGATGGCCCTTCAGAATCTCTCAAGAAACTGCTTGTACTTACAACACTTCCCAGTAGACTTCTTAAACAAAAGGGTAGCTTGCTTCTGGCATAGGTATTGTATACTTTAAAGAATGCAAATGACATTCAAAATATCTTAGAAACAAGTGACATTTCTCTTCTATAAGCTCTCAAACAGCTAGTTACGTTTATCACAGAAACAAATTGCACATTTCACCACATAAATCCTTTTGGAAATTTATTTATCTTACAGATACTTGCTGGACAAATTTGAGAAATGATTTTTTTCTATTTTCTAGGTATTACAAAATTATTTTCATTAAAATGTATAGAAATGATTTTTTGACCATATTTCGATATATTTAGGTTATATTATGATTATAATGTTATCCTTACTTTTTATAAGATATGCGATACCAAATCTTGGTAAATAATCCTCCTTTTTTAATAGATTTGGGTATCTTTAAATTAGATTAGGATTCTAATATTATCTTAATTTTTGGTAAGATATGTGATAACAAATCTTGGTACATAATCCACAGGTTTGTTATGCCAAAATAATCACCACAGTTGAACAGGAAAAATGTGCAATAATAGAAAATTATCGGACTTGATATATAAGAAATTTTTCTTTAATTTATGCAAAATCCTTTTGTAAGCACAAATATGAGTCTGATTATAATGTGATTACCGTAGACACCACACTAGAACTTGTGGCCCAAAATCTATAGCATGAACAACAAACATCACCCTAAGAGTTCATTATCAACTTCATATTCCTCCTTCATGACAGAATAGGACACCGAGGTACTCACTGGAACATAGCATCAATGGTAATGATAAAGACATTACAGAGTAATACTGTAGAACAATTAGATCTAACTTCACCATACCATGAACTAAAAGGATGACTTTGCGCTCATCCTCATCCTCAAAGTCAATCTGCACCTCTGTTCCTCTAACAGCCCCCGATCTCAATAGCTGTCGGTCTTCCCACTGAGCATTATCAGCAGTCAATTGTGATAACTTCTTACTTTGGGCAAGGGTCATCAATGTTCCATCCTTACGAGTCTGCAGCATTACACATATATAAGAAAAAAAGTGGTATATGTAAATGAATTTATTTTTTCTACTATGACTTGCAATAATATTAGTACAATCTCCAAGTTGTACCAAGGATAAAGATCCAGCAGGTGATAATGACTTTGGGTTAACAAAGTCTAGATAAGTCAGGAATCTAATAAGCCAAGCTTTCCAACCGCTAAAGACAAATTTAATTAACTAGCCTTACCTCTTGAATACATCCAATATATTTCAGATGATGTTCCATACATGATAACTTAACAGGCTACATATCAAACTTTCCAGAGGTGCCATTCACTATTTTATTTATTCTGTCTAGACATTCATTTCAAAAGCCTTAAGCTGCTCCTACCATTTCAAATATTCTTCTCGGCTACTCAACATAGTGGCAGACAAAACATAGCTGCTCTTATAAATAATTTTCTTTTAATCTGAAGGGTTACTGCTGGTTCAAAAAAACATGTTCATATCAAGCCTAATACTAATGTCCTGCATCATGAGAGAGTACATGTCTTGTACAAGATGGGTCATACGACCACCGCAATATCAAAATCAGAAACATGAAACTGCATGGGGAGCATTCTAGAACCTTCCACTTCATATCAGTAATATCAAAATCCAAAAAAGCTTCAGTCAAATTATTATGAGTGAAGCAAGCACAGATGTAAGAGGTGTATAAAACAGAGCGAATGTGAACAAGGTAAAAGGCCAGATCAGAAACAAGATGAATCTTATAAGCAGGGAAAAAGGATGACCATGTCATACTTTAGGGAAAACTTATATATTAATTTCATAACTCGATACAACATACATTTCTCCTAAGTAGTATAATAAAAATTAAATCTCGATATAGATCAGAAAGACAATAAAGATTACAATTGACTGCTTGTATTTCTTATTTTCTTCTTTCTCCCAAGCCATAATCTTTAATACTGTCATATCAAAGGCTGATATGATGTATTATTGCTACATCCATCAAGTATAAGTTTGATGCTTATTTTGGATAACAATTAATTAGTTACACATACCAAAAGCTGCACTTCAAATATTTCACCAGAAACCAAGGTTAGAATCCTAAAATAACTAAAATAGTCTCAATCCCTTTTCACAACAAATACTAATAAATTAAAAATGAAAATTCTGAAAGACAGAAAAAAAATAACTTGACACAATTAATTAGGACCCAACCTCATCCATAGACTAAATCTAAATTTACCTGGACTTGAGATAGACTTGAACTCAAACGCACTTTCAACAAAAAAGCCAACCAAAAGGCTACTATACCAGGTCGTGAAGGAGAGCCAAGTAAAACAATTGCTTTTTAACTTGTAACAAATGCAACTCCAATGTGACCAACAAACTTCATCATGAAAATACAACAGGTAATGACCTTCATCAAGGAAAATAAAAATCATTTAACCTCCCAAGCAAAAAGAAAAGCCAGGTCCCAGAGGAGAGCCAAGTAAAAAAAATTTGCATGTTAAACTCATGACAAATTGCAAATCCAATGTGACCAACAAACTCCACAGTGAAAATGCAAAAGGTAATCTTTCTCAGAAAAAAACCATTTAAACCATCCAAGCAAAAATAAAAGAAAAACCTGGCTTCATTTTGTGAAGTTTATAATTGCATTAGTGGTATTAACTGAAGATCCAAAATGCAAGTATCACCATGCTACCCAGGAGTATGTGCTACTAGCCTCACTTTTACCAAAACTAATTGGCTGAACTCACATTGAAGTACTTCCAACAAAAATCATTTGTGCTTCTAATTGCAAGCTAACATAAAGAGATATAAATATATAGAGCAAAAAAAATATGGAAGCTTATATTGCTAAAACTACATTATTTCGGTATCAGGAAAGGAAGAGGCAATGATATATTATACCAGTTTCTTTGCCAGTGATGCTTCTTTCTTTTTATATGAAGCATCATCCCCACCAAACAATGACGAACTATCACCATCAAACATTGTGTTCTGTTCATCTCTGTCGTACCTACAAAAAAAACATCAAGGGACTTAGAGCGCAATTGATACTTTCATGACATAACATTCATTAAGCCCCAAAGGATTATGTACAAGAAGCAATACGTCAAATTTATAGAAAATAAAAGGTGCTCAATCCTTGTTTTCAGTAAAAATTTTAGAAAAGATAAGTTGATTAAATTGAATGTCAGAGTAACATTTTCAAGACAAGTTTATAGCACTTTGATTTCAGTCAAAAGAAAGGTTCATAAACAAGCAGCTACCATGCTCGGTCAGCATTGTAATCCATCTCTTGGCGCATTTCCTCTGTGATCTCATAAGGCTTAAATGTGGTTAAGGTGCTTTCAGCTGCTTCAATTTCCTGGTATGGCAGATAAACCAATGAACAAACAAGCGCAGATAAGCCTTTGAATTCATTAAAAAATAACTAAGAATCAAAGAATACTAAAAACAAAGCACATAGAAGAATGAAGCAGAAGCTAGAAGGTCATAATAATGAAGACAAATGGTATGGTTTTCTCACCATGTATAAATGAGGCTACATTAACTTAATAAATAATGATATGGCAACCAAAAATGGACAATATTCCCTTGGGAGTAATTAGGCATGAATTAGTAACAGAGCCAGTGAAATGCATAGCAAACAACATTACCAGATTTCAACTTGGTATCGCTGAACCTATTAGACGATGCAACAATCAAGTATTTAACGCTAAAATCTGCGATGCCAAGCTGGTTGACATGTCCCTTTCACAAAGAATTATATAAAAATATGGTAACAATGTTCGTCTCAAGGCACAGCTTTAACTTAGTTGCTAATCGTCTGAAGCTTGTTGCCTTGTACAGGAGTCATGAAAAGAAAAATAACCATGGGGGTGTTATTTGTTCAAAATTCTTTTCTCGAAAGGTTTTTTATGGTAAGCCATTTTCTTTTTATTGGAAAACCTTTCTTGTGCCTAAACGGAACCAAAGGATGTGACTTGTAACAGCATGTTGTCAGGATGGCAACAGCACAATGCAAGTTAAAACATCATGCCAACAAGTTGACAGTATGCAACTAATAGAACCACAAAATCCATTATACATATCCACCCACAAGCTATATTTATCCGAACACCTAACCAGGATACGAAGAATCTATTCCACCAACCTCATAGTACAGATTCATCTCCAAGGTATCATTGTTGCATAAAAACCATTCATGTCATGCCATAACTAGCCACCGAATAAGAAAAATTTTGAAAGGGAAATGTATATCTCACTGGATTATCCTAGTTGTAATTACTGACCAATAAAGCATGCAGCAATAGATCTAGCATATCTTAAAACCGCATGGTTGGTCAGTGCTCTATAGTGTTTTTCTTCAGGTGGCTCAAAGGTGTTTTGTATTAATTACAACAATGTTCCTTGATGAAATAAATCTGATACACGATCTCAATTCTCAATTGCTTTTCATGAAATTAACAGCCTGGTGAAACTATGATGCGTGGCATTTGCTTATACTAGAACAGGCGAAGTGGAGATCTGCAACACAAATAAATTGGAACTCAATCAAGAACCAACCATTTGTTCCAGCAGAGAGGGAGTCGCAATGTTCCAACGGAGTAGTCATGATGCCCCTTTTAGTTTCTGATATCTACTTTAGATGGTTCTTTTTGTTGCATAACACCACCATTCTGTTCTTTCCAAATTGACAATTTGGCAAACAGCTAGAAAATGATGCAAGAGAACCCACTGGATGATTTTAAGAAAACTAAAGACTTATAACAGATTCCTATATATTAAAGACCTATTTCAGAAGAAAGTCCTCATAACGTATTTGCGCTACTCATTTGCAATAATCATATTCATTCCTCTAAATCGCATGTGCTCTTCTAATGCATGCAACTCTTTCTACCAGATAATTCTGAAGCTTTATATCAAAACATAGGTCATAAATCAGAATCAGTATGTGGATCAGTCAATTGCAAAAACATAGCATTGGTTGGACCAGTCATATAAGAGAAATCAGAATTGAGAAACAAAAAAATCTCTAAATTTCAAATTTTATAAAATAAGGATAATGAGAGGAATTGGAAAAAATAGACCAAAGACATCATAAAGATAATGTTGCATATCATATATTAATTTGTAATGAAGTTACTCTAAATTACTATATTTCATATGAAAATACAGCATGACAAATAACAAATTAGGTGATGCATCTTATTTATAGTTAATATATGAATATAATATCCAATGAAACACAATGTGCCGTGTGTTATATTATTCATTACCTTTAAATTACTGATAAATCCTGAAGGGGTTTTGTTTTCCTAAAAACTGAAAATGTTTTGCAAATATAAATTTTATTAAACAAGTTAATAAAGAAAATAATATAAATAGAAAATTATGAAAATGTTGAAACAATATTGCAAAAACTAAAAATAAAAAATTAATATTTAAAAGTATTATATCATTGTAAAATATTTAAAAGATATGTTAAAAATTATTCCAGCAATACTATGTAAAAATAAAAAATAAATTAAAATCAAAATAAGATTGAAATCTTTGTAGCAATTAATTACTACTAAATTCTTTAAATGTGAATTGGCACTTTGTAACGCTTGACTTCAGAAAATGCAATATAACATACAACAATTACTATTATACTCACTGTGTTAACAGGTCCAGTTAAATTATGTCATCATCATAACGATAGTAGTAGGTAACATGTAGACACTGGAGTCTAATCCATTCTCTGTGGAATGTAAACAGCATGTTGAATCTGGTCTAAATCCAAAAATCCAATCAATAATCAAAGATACAAAAATTTAAGTGAGATTCCTAAATCTGTCAGTCTTTCCAGTTTTGGGGCCCAAAAGGGAGGGGCACTCTTTCTCCTCCCTCTATTGCGCTAAGTCTGCCTCCCTCTTTCTTGTCTTGTATTCCTGAACAAAAGACATTCATCTGGACATCACAGTCAATATAAGACTGCCCTCAGGTCTATAAGGTTATACAATCATCAAATAACAAAACTAACCACATACAAATTGGAATTCAGAGATAAATATGCATACAGAGCAAACTAATGCAAGGAAATAGCTGGCATCTCATTCGTCAAAATTCAAGTTAGTCTCTTCCATTTATATTAATCATAGTCTAGAGCTTAATGGCCATGGTTAAACAAGCAACTAGAGACAAGAAGCATTTATCATGATTGGCCGCATTAATATTAAAAGCTTGATTGAGGTGCTACTTCTAGCTTTAAATGTTTTGGGCATTTATCAATATGTGCAACTCTACCTTAATTTCCCAAAGTTCTGTTTTTGATGCTAATATATTCTAGGAAAAAAAACCCATCATATAGGCACATGCAAAACTGAGAACACAATGCCAGGAACCATATAGCACTGTACTTATTAGAATTAAATAGAAAATAGAAACTCTATACAGGTACCTCTGAATCAGCTGCAACAGTAAAATGTAGCCGATGTTTTCCACTCTGAGACGAATCAGATCTTTTTGAGGAGCCTGTGGCACGTATTGGTGTTGGAGAGGGAGCTACACTATCCCATGGAGAACCTGTAGTCCCAATGGTCATTTTTATCATCAAAGCTTCTAGTGATAGTACAAATAAAGGTAAAAGAAAGAGATTTTCAAGTAAATGATATAATAACTAAAATCTGACTTATTTTGTCATACTTGCCTGCAGAACGAGGTGTATTACCGCCCAGCCACGGGGACACAAGCCGTGCATCAGGTGAGGCACCTGCCAACATTGGAGAGGGTGAAGGTCGATATCTGTGAGACACAGAATAGTTGTCCCTAGAACCTCGACGTGGAGTATCTTCCCATTCCCACCTCCCGTCATCCCAGCCTGACCTAGCTGGGAATTATAGGTCTCATTAGCTCAAATAAAAAAACCATGTAGACAACTGAATAAACCACATTCAATCAAAAGATCAAACTTACAAGGAGTGTTTGAAGTCTGTTCGTGCCGACTCCTCTTCCTGCTATAATCCGTAGTATATCTGGATCTCCCGTGTTCATCTCTTCTGCCATATTCAACACTGCGATACCTTTGTTTCTCACTCCTCTCGTAATTATCTGAACTGCGAGAATGAATGCTCCTAGAGCTTCTAGACGAAGAGACCTTTCGAACATATTAAGATAGTGCATGTTAATATATACTAAAAATAGAACAGATCATCACAATATACCAAAGCTTATTTCATTTTTAACATCAAATAATCATTAATCAACAATTTGATTAGAAAATGTTAGTTACATGGTGATGACGATAAAGACGATATTTATCTGAGTTACCTTTGGAATTTTGGTCCTAGAGACTTAGTAATTTGTAATATCTAATCATCTCATTCTCTTCTGCTTTTCTAATATAACGAGATATAAAATATGTGCAGAAAAATGAAAAAAGAACAGTAAAGTGGTACAAATGATGCTCCCAATCACTGATCTTCACTACAAAAGCACTTAAAGAAACTCAACCCAACCAGCATCTTGTTAATAAGGTCTATCATAGACCACCCATCGTCATTGCAGACTTACTAGCCCACGAGGAATTACTTGCTTACGGTGGGCCTCGAATGGTGTAGATCCCAAAAGGCACCTTTGAGAGAGGAGCAGCCTTCAGCTTTGTCCTAGGCATTGGCTCTCCAACTCTTCAACTAATATGGAACTAAATGTGGCCTCATCACAGCTACAGATACTGTGGCCCGCAAAGATATGTCGGCTCTACGGTAAACCTTGCACAATTTTGACCTTTTAAGGTGGACCCCAAAGGAGATCTCCGAGAGCAGGTGGCTTTTGGCTCTCTTTATTAGGCATTCTTGCCAACTCGACTAGATGTGGCTCATCACTTGCAAAATAGAACATTATATAATTCTTAAGAAGGTTGAAGGCTTGAGGCTATATTTCTACACAAGAGATATAGTTGATATAACATGGTTAAACAGAACTATGCAAGTATAATATTTAGGATGGCCATCCATGCTTACTTAAGCGCACATCAAAAAGAACATAAAAAACTAACAATTTGCATTTACCCATTTTGATATGCACAGAATTCATATAAGCCGGCATGATAAGATTTTGGTGCTAACATGCACACCCTAAACCCAAAAAAATACCTAGTTTTAACAGCGAGCACGGTAACAACTTTTTTCTACGAAGATAGATTAGGCCTGCTACTTATTTCTAGTATGACATGATATATGCCTGAACCAGCAAAGGAAATGCATGGCAAGACATTGTACCATACCAACCAGACAACAAGCAATTCCTTCATACTTTCTTCCGTCATCGAGTCCCAATCTTAGCATACATACTGTTCTCACTTTTTCAGCCACCACATACATGTCGCTAATCTCGGCTTTGGTTTTAGTAAAAATGCATTATTCCTAAACAAAAACCAAATGAAACAAACTCTATAGAAGCAAACCAATACAAGTAAAGAACTACATGCACATGATCCCCAAAAGAATATTCTCGAAAAAGCTGCATACAATTTTGATCTTGCATAGTATCATTTAAACCAACATTATCATGTTGTTCTACTTTATTCAGCCCCAAGAGCCTCCACACTTCCTGACCACATCCACGGTCTAGCAGGATAACAAACTCTATTTTCCCACATAGTTTTAAACGACTTAATTGTAGGTGGGCTAAAGCTAATTTCTTGATATGCTTTCTATATCAGAAAAGTTACCTAAGTCCATCCCCAGTTCTTAAGGTATAATGGGCCAAAATCCTTGGATGTAGATGTCCATGTTGCACAAACTAAACATGTGGCTATGTAATAACCAAGATGGTATGATTTTCTTTATTTCATGCTTCTTGAGAGATTTAGAAGTGTGACACTCAATTAAATTTAATTAGAAAAACAAAGGTTGAGAAATAATCACTTCATTTTAATTAAAAAAAGAGACAGGGCTGCTGTTTCATCTCTAATGTCAGGTGTCAATTCTCGAACTCCTCCATCCAAATAACAAATTCATCCAACACTTTTAAAATCATTGCACCATCTTCTTTCATGTGGCAACAAATCCTCCTTCCACCTCACTCAAATTATGTAAAGTGTCTTAACTTCTACCAATTAAACTTACTATTTTTGGAGTCTACTAGGAGCCAGGCCCAGTAAATACCAAGTAAAGAATCTTATAAATGTCTGGGGCATATACCTGAACGTTAGAGTGTGATTCAGTCAACATTGTTCTACATCATTAATAAAAGAAATTACATTTCTGCAGATGAAATAGAAAAAAAATCTTCAGTTGAAGGCATAGCAGACCTAGTTTCTAACAGTCAATCATTCACTTAAAATTACTGCTAAAGTGATTTACTTGTACATTTTGCATTAATATCGTGAGGACTTAATGTAACATAAAGACCATGTTTATAATCTGATCAAAAACATTCAATCATATACACAAAACAAAGCTATGGGACCCTTTTAAAACAATTTCATAAATGGAAATGATAAACTGACTGCTGAATCTAAACTATTTTAAGACTCATCTAGTCTTTAAATAAATCACAGTGCATCAAATTAAGATGGTTAGAATGTTCCAATTTCTCATCTCTCATATGTTTCCTAGCCTTGGGGTTTTTTGATATCAATATGTTGTTCAACATGCATGCCAAGAAATGCACTTGTCCACGATGCGATGAGTTTCATTGTATTTTTCAAAGCCAAAGTTATTGGAAAAGCAGAATCTCTGATGAATTCTCGGATAATAAATTAAGTCAATGTACAGGTACAATTCTTATTTAGGGATGACTAGGGAATAGTTAAAATAATGTTCCATCAAATGCCACAAAATTTTCAGTATAAAATGAAAAATAAACTAAATATTCAATACCTAATGAAGTTAAAATTGAGTTAAGCTTGGCCTTCTCATGCAAAATAATGTACCTCAAGACGTGGGGTTTCATTTGTGCGTCGTGAGTGAGAGGTTTGGCTGCCTGCACCATCAGATGTTATGGTAGATTCTGAAAGTTCAAAAGGCATATCAAGTTAGTCATAAACAAAGTCAAATAACTGGCAAAACGTACTCATGCAATCTAATGCCTCCATTCTAAAAGTATGTTTTAAAGGGTTACAAAGACATGTGGAAGACACCCTATTAAGGAATGAGCAAGCATAATGTTCAAATATGAAATACTTATGCATATTCATTTCTCGACAGTGTATATATTCAGATAATCATCTCATTCATCACATCAAACTTTAAAGAAGTATTATCCAACAATTGTTAGCACTTAGCACTACCTAACCTCCATAAATTATTTCTCAAGTTCCACAGTTTCTCCCACCATCAAACAATCAATTTATTCTGATCCCCGCCTTCTAATTAACATTTTATTTCCAATCATGCATATATCGATCCACAGCTTTGCTTGGTGAAAACATGCAAAAATAAAACATGATATGCACAATAGCACAGCAAACAATTTCCTTACCAGTATTGATCACCAAAATAAAAATTTTCAAGAGACATCGTAGCAAGTTGTATCAACCACAGGTTAAAATCAACAAAAATCATAAACATTAATTTTAAATGTTCTTTCCCAAGTGTATATAACAACACATGTATAGAAAGAAAAAATTCTCCAATCAACCTACAGAAACCTATACAGCTGTCAGCATATTCCTCATATTATACCACAAACTATAGAGAAGAAATGAACATCTCAATGAGCTTCCTGCTGTTGCTAGGTAACTGATAGTTTCGAGCCTGATGTCATTAGAAGATCTCTATCATAGTAGATGACAAGTACTTCATAGACATTTTTATCACCATTTAGCAGAAAATTAAACTATAAATAAAGAGTTACTTCTTAGTATAAATTATATTTCACATAGAAGTGGCACCTGACCTTGAAGTGAATTTTCTTCAACAAAAGATGCACGGTACTGCCTAAATGTGTGTCCCCGAAAACCACGGGGTGAATCATCTCTTGATTCTTCAATCCCAGAAGGGTCGCATTTCTCATCTTCGTCAAAAGAGTCAAAGGTCATAACTTTTTTTGGAGCAGGTGCTTTAAATCTCATATCCCCCTTCTCTTTTTTTGTACTAGCAAGAACATCCAAACCTGTTGACAGCATTATCAATAGTTCCAAAGTGTTAATGAACATTACTGTGTAGGACATGCATTATTCTCAATTTCTCACCTTCCAGCATGAAGGCGATGATAACATTAAAAGAGATAGACATACATACCCAAAATCGATTTTCTCTCTGGGGGTCTATACATTACTCTTTCCTGTTGTGGCATGTACAAACCTCCCCTGATGCTTGTTTCAGGTTCCAAGATAGTGGTTGTTGAGTTTATATCGATAACCTTTTTCACTTCCTACATTGATCAAATGGTGCACATGCAAATGCAAATGAAGTTGTCTAGTCAGAAGTATACCGATAAAAAACACAAGATCATAGGAGAATGTATGTTAAACCATGAAAAGAAATGGACTGGATAATTAATAACAGTTTAATAAAAGCTGAATATTAATTTAAAGCTCACCTCCATAATAGTTCTTCCACACGCTACTTGTGATGTGAAACGGATACTATCTGCATATAATTATGATACAATAGCATTCAATTAGAAAGCAGAAAGAACCATAAATGTTAAGTAACAACAAATTATCAAAAAATAAATAAATTTTCAAACGAGTAAAGAGAAATATTCTATATTCTTATGAATGACCCCTTCAAAAAATCCAACCAAGTTTTTTTTTTCCCTCAAAATCACTCAAGAACAAAAGATGATATCATAAAATCTTAACCCTCTCAAAATCTCCATGCATCACGATAGTTCGTCTGAGGGGTATTTTCGAAATTTGGACAAAGGATAGAACCGAAATTTCTCAAATTTCGAAGGGTAAAACTGTCTTTTGCCCAGAAAACCCTAACCCTCTCCCCTTCTGTTTCTGTGTTGCCGGCGGCGGCCACTGCAGGGGCCGGGGGGCGGGGGGCGGCGCCGCCCCTGCAGGTGGGCGCCACCGCGGGCGCGGCACCCGCAGGAGCCGCTGCCTCGCGGCGCCTCTGCCCACGGGCGGCGCCGCACCAGCTGGCCAGCGCCGCCCGCTAGGGCTCGCTGCCGCCGCTGCTAGCGGCTCGCGTGCAGGCCCAGCGTCCGCAGGCGACGCCCTTGCGCGCGGGCGCAGTGCCCGCGCGCAGGTGGCCGCCGTGCCTGCGGGCGCCGCTGCAGGCGGCCTGCCTGCACGCAGATGGCAGCGCTGCCCCGTAAGCTTAGAAAAAGTACTAGCCCCGTATGCTTACTTCTTTCTTGATTTCTTCTTTGATTGAGCGCGGTTCTGCAGGGGCGATCTAAGGCCTCTTTCTTCTTGTAGGTGCCTTCGCAGCAGTCCGTCGTTTATTGAGAATCGGACGTTGCTCGCTCAAAGATCCTATTCCAATCATAAGCCGCTGCAACAGTAATGAAGCCTACACCGCGGAGCGTAGCTTCCTGCCTTCCTTTAAGCCTATAAATAAGGGCAGCAGTTTACTCATCTCTTTTGAGTCTTGTCGGTTCTGTATCGATTGTGGCAGAAGGTTCGCCGAAACATAAAATAAATATTTTAAAATCAATCTATTGTACGAATAATCTGACTCTCATATCAATCGTTGAAAATTCTTCAAGCCGAAATCACATGCGTAACGAAAGAATAAAAAATAAAATCATTAATTCCTCGTATGTTTGTTCGTTGTCGTGCGAAGATTTATGCGTAAAAATTCGTAAAACTTAAAATTACATATATAATAGATAGATTGTATATCCTGATGTCTCTGTAAATCTTTAGGAGAGGGTGAAGGAGGATCAAGCGCCCTCCTCTCTAGTAGTGATTCACACAGCAAAATTACGACGCTCCTCAAAACTCCAAACTAAATAGAAGTCCTTATCAAACCCTAATTAATCCTCCCCTATTGAGTATTGGATCTGCATCTAATTACTCAAACCTTTTTAGATTAGTAGATCTATATATTTAATAATCTATCATGGGCTTTTATTAGATCTCATCCATAAGATCCAATAATTCATGAGCTTATTAGATATCCAATAAGATAGATGCTCCCTCTAGGTCCAATATCGAGCTGGTCGTGAGTCATACATGTTAGAACTCCTTCTAGCTTAATGAATTATTATTTCCATAATAATTCATTCGACTCATCGACTATGGATATACTAGACCACTATACCGCAGTCCCCAGACAATACAGAAGAATCCAATTCATTGGACCTGATCACGTGATCTACACGTATAAATAATGCAATTTTGAGTACAGTCAACTAACTAGATGTGTGTAAAAATGATCAAACATCCATCATCTTATTGACATCGACGGTCACCAGACTCTGAATCGACGCTTCCGATTCACATGGAGCATTGGAAAATGATCCCCACTCGACGTCTTATTAATTCCACGATGGCTGGTGACGTCTTATTAATTCCACGGTGGCTGGTGACGTCTTATTAATTCCACGGTGGCTGGTGCAGAAGGTCCGAAGACCTGGTGGTACGGTTACCCTCCTCCAATTGCAGATTAAGAGGACGAAAAATATACTAAAACCGTGAAAAGTGGTTCGATCCCCATTTATCTTACTATCATATTCTGTTAACAGATACCAACTGCCAGCAGACTCCTTGTCGTAACCTTACTCTCTCCGACTCGTCCAAAAACTCTTTAGCCTATCCATTGATATTCATTTTCAACCACTCGCTCGTAGGTCATAGATGATGTCAGCCAATTACATTGAATGCTTATTAGATGATGCTTCATGTCTAAGCTGGCTACACCACTTAGAGTTATTTTCTTATTAGACTTTCATAATCATAAGATGTTTTATTATGATCGATTCGATTATATCATTGTCATAAGAAGTTTCATGGCCGATTTGATCATTTTGTCAATTCGATCTCATTATTGTGTCGTAAGATGCTTGATGGTTGATTGTTGTCATCACATGTTAGTTCATGACTGATTGATTGCATCATTAATGTATGATGCATCAATTGTGCTATCATGGTAGAATGCTTCATGGACGATTCAATCACATTATTGTTAGAAGATACATCTTTGGATATTTCGATCGTGTTGATACAGGGATCGCCTCTTCATGTGGTTTTGGCGTGATTCTTCATTGCTTGTGTTATGCGTGTTATTCAATTTTCTCGCTTTGAATTTCGATTGCATAACGAATACTGTTTCGTGTGCAAAGTTTGTTAGTGCCTAGCCAAGATTTGATCGGTTGTGTTATGCATGTAATTTTAACACTGAAAAATTAGCATCCATCCTAGTTAAACAATGCATTTATGTTGAAGCGACTCTATTAAAGCAAAGATTTGGGTCTTAATCCATCAAATAAAATCGATCTTGAAGGTTGCAAACCGAAACCATTTCTACAAGCTCAATGCAATGTATCTTTTGCTCATAAAACATCGACTGCTGACTATCGCAAAAAAAAGACTTAAAAGAGCAATGAATAAAGAATAAAGAAAAATACCGTTTCCAAATGAACAGAACCAGCGCAATAATCAACATCAAGAAACCAAAATACCAACAATTACAAGAGTTTCGATATAAAAAAATATTAAATAAAAAAACAAACATGAAATACGAAAATTGGATCCAACATTTACCCTTGAAACACATCGGCCAAGGATCCCCTGATTATGAGCTCTAGACAATTGAATCGGGCTTCGACGGTCGCAACCATAGCTACGGAATCCGACATACAGAGGGCCGAACGATTCCCACAAATAAACCTTGCTTCTCGTGCTGCAAGCCTGATCTTTGGGGCAGCCCTAACCCAGGCATTGCTCCTCGCTTCGATTCAAAGCAAAGGGTGGGATGAGAGTCTCAGAAAGGATCTCTATAAGGTAAAGATTGGGAGGTATTTGGAAGGTGAAACAAATCGGTCGAAGAAAAGAACTTGGAATGGGAAAGAGACATCGTTCGAAGAAAAGACACCCCCTTTTGTGCTCGTTGACCCATAATTACCGCTCATTAACGAGCAAGGCTATATAAGTAATATCGTTAGTCATCAGTTCTTTTGTAATATTTAATTTAAGACATATTACGTATAATTGATCGCATATAACTCGTGCATTATATCTTCTGCTTACCAAACCGAAGGCACATTGTTTCATCGGTCAAGAATGTTAATATAGCATGCCTTGTTAAAATGTCCAGGTCGAAGATACGAGCAAAATATATGAAGCAAGCAGATAAATCAAGACATAATAAATCTGAAACGTAATTTTGACTGACATAATAATGCTATTTTACGGTATCTTGTCCCCTTCAAAATGTGAGCATCTTCCGCCCAACAAGAACGTGCTATGTCAGCTGATAAGCTAAAAAGATTTCATTGCACATGAAAACCTCTTGAATCAAAGAATATAAAGAATACAGCATATATTCTTTCACCAAGTTTATGTACACATGCTCTTTAATCTTTGGATAGTAATGGCCAGTGATATAACAAAGCTTAAGTAATATGGGGTAACTTCATAAAAAATATGGTTCTCTGAGTGTTGATATTCATTCTGATTAGTAATTCTTATGGTACAACAGATACGTTTCAAAGAAAACACAAGTCGCTAGCTCTAGAAATTTTAGCTCGATTCACAAACTTTATTTATTGGGTCTGAGATACGTCCTTGGGCCCTTCCGCACACCTACCATGATGACTTGCTGTTGCTGTTTTGCCTTTTTCTCCCGTTCCCTATCCTCGTTCAACTTATCTGCTTCCGCTTGCTCTTTTCTCATATTCTCCATCTCCTCCTCCATTGCAGTCTTCTCTTCCTTCTGCTTCTTCTTGTGTTCAAGCATAGATGTATCCGACTCTTTAACAGAGAAAAACATTGGTCCCAGCTCAGCCAGCCAATGTGGCTCGATTATCCTAGTTGTAATTACTGACCAATAAAGCATGCAGCAATAGATCTAGCATATCTTAAAACCGCATGGTTGGTCAGTGCTCTATAGTGTTTTTCTTCAGGTGGCTCAAAGGTGTTTTGTATTAATTACAACAATGTTCCTTGATGAAATAAATCTGATACACGATCTCAATTCTCAATTGCTTTTCATGAAATTAACAGCCTGGTGAAACTATGATGCGTGGCATTTGCTTATACTAGAACAGGCGAAGTGGAGATCTGCAACACAAATAAATTGGAACTCAATCAAGAACCAACCATTTGTTCCAGCAGACAGGGAGTCGCAATGTTCCAACGGAGTAGTCATGATGCCCCTTTTAGTTTCTGATATCTACTTTAGATGGTTCTTTTTGTTGCATAACACCACCATTCTGTTCTTTCCAAATTGACAATTTGGCAAACAGCTAGAAAATGATGCAAGAGAACCCACTGGATGATTTTAAGAAAACTAAAGACTTATAACAGATTCCTATATATTAAAGACCTATTTCAGAAGAAAGTCCTCATAACGTATTTGCGCTACTCATTTGCAATAATCATATTCATTCCTCTAAATCGCATGTGCTCTTCTAATGCATGCAACTCTTTCTACCAGATAATTCTGAAGCTTTATATCAAAACATAGGTCATAAATCAGAATCAGTATGTGGATCAGTCAATTGCAAAAACATAGCATTGGTTGGACCAGTCATATAAGAGAAATCAGAATCGAGAAACAAAAAAATCACTAAATTTCAAATTTTATAAAATAAGGATAATGAAAAAGAAAAGCTGTAAATGAGATGACCCCCGCTTTCCATTATTGCTAGAGGCGAGGGGCAACAACTAGTCCGGTTCGACTGATGAGGTAAAGCAGAGGCTTTCAGCACCTTGCTCTCAAAGAGAAATCTGTTGCGGGCCTGACAAAAACAAGAGACCAGCACTGAGAGTAATTCTCAGGCCTCTTATTTATTCGGTCTGAGATACGTCCTTGGGCCCTTCCGCACACCTACCATGATGACTTGCTGCTGCTGTTTTGCCTTTTTCTCCCGTTCCCTCGCCTCGTTCAACTTATCTGCTTCCGCTTGCTCTTTTCTCAGATTCTCTATCTCCTCCTCCATTGCAGTCTTCTCTTCCTTCTGCTTCTTCTTGTGTTCAAGCATAGATGTATCCGACTCTTTAACAGAGAAAAACATTGGTCCCAGCTCAGCCAGCCAATGTGGCTCGACTGCAGTCACACATTGCATATACTCCTTTGTGGTCAGTACAAGTTCATGGTAAACCACGTAATCTGGAGTGTATCCAAGCCCATACAGTGCACTGCTGGGATGCAGGTGGCAGGGCATTCCATTCCGGCAATTCACATATTCACCCACACCTTTCAATCTGGCAGCATTGTGGAAATAAGCAGAACAGATTGCTTTCCTGACCACATCCCACTCCATCCCACATGAAGTCAGGGGAATCTTCAAGGACTTGAGTATGTCTAACAGCTGGGATCTGACTTCCCTTGCCTTCCTAAGGCCCTTCACATGCAAGAAGTGGTCATTGCACCAGTCCCCACGGTATTGGTTTGCTTTCCATTGTTGGTATACATTGAGAAGTGTCAAGTGATCAGATTCTGGAACAAAGAATTTTTCCCTTGCCGCATCGCTCTCCTCTGCCCGATCCTTTGGTCGGAAGAAAACTGAAGGCACTGAAAGCATAGACACGATTGTTAAAACCTCATTTATGCACTCTAGCTGCTCCCCCATCAACAACATTTTCGCAAGCGGTGGATCCAAGGGAAATTCCACCATCTTCCACCCAATCTCAGTGAGGCTTCCAACATTGTTCAAGGCGCCCAACACCCACAGCTGGTACATTGAATTGAGAATATTTTCCTGCGGGGGCGGATCCATGAAGTCAAAATCCAAAAGATTTTCAATCTTTAAGGATTTAAGCAGCAAAACCACATTGCCCAGATTTGTTCTCTGGATCTCTGGAACAGGGTTAGGAAGCAGCTCATTTTGATACGCAGACTCTGTAAATAACCGATAGCAAGTGCCAGGACCAGTTCTGCCAGCACGCCCAGCCCGTTGGTCAGCTGCTGCTCGGCTAACTGGAAACACTTGTAGAGCATCCATGCCCATTCTAGGATTGTAAACCTTCATTTTACCATATCCTGTGTCTATGACATAAAAGATACCATCTACTGTAAGGGATGTCTCTGCAATGTTGGTTGCAACAATGCATTTCCGAGCACCATCTTCAGCTTTCTGGAAGATCTTTGCTTGCAGATCAGCTGGCAACTGAGAATAGATAGGCAATATCAAGAGCTTTGGGACTGCTTTGCTTGTGGATGCGATGAGCTGTTCCATACGCTCAGCAAGAGCATAGCAGGCAGCTTCAATCTCATCCTGCCCTGTCATAAAGATGAGAATGTCACCAGGAGCGCTTGTAATGTGAATAGTCATCGCCTGCTTAACAGCAGCTTCAACATAGTCTTCACACGGTGTTTTGCTGTACAGGATATTTACATGGAATGTCCTTCCAGGGATTTGAAAAGTCGGAACACTGGAACATAGAGAGAAAAAGGTTAGGTTGGCCAGGAGTGCAGAGAGTAAATAAATGGGTCATCAGTAAAGGTATTAGCTTACAAAGCTGACTCATCTTACCCTCCAAAGAAGTCGGAAAATTTTTTAGCATTCAGCGTCGCAGACGTTACAATAAGCTTGAAGTCGCGTCGCCTAGCAACTACCTTCTTCAGTATACCAAATAAAACATCGGTACTCAGTGATCTCTCGTGTGCTTCATCCATGATAATTACTCTGGGAAAAAGAAGTATTTCTCAGGATAAACAAAGTTCAAAAACAGTTCATGTTATGAAAGCAAAGTTCTATGTGATTTCCTAACAATTTTGTGCCTCAAAAAACAAAGCATAAAAATTAAGTTTGAGAAAACAAGCAAAAGACATTCAAAGAATCTTTCCCTCTTAACAATTCGAAGATCATAACTACCTAAAGTCTGTTATGTATATAGTAACTAGAAACAATATTTGTTTTATTGCCAATATCAACATTAGCAAACAGTGAAGTTTTTCAAGCTAAGACAACATAACATCACTTAGTTTAAATCAATGCATAACTCAAAGCCCTTGTACATAACGAGACTCTATCCTCTTCGATTCGTCGGACAGGAAGAGCATAAAAACAATGAGATCATGAATAGAAATAGCTTTATGGGTCAATTTACACTATCTACCATGCAGCAAAGGAGAAAACAAAACTATCTGATAGCATAAGCTTTAGACATAGAAAAGAACACCAAGAACTAATCCATCCAAGCTTGCAGTTAGTATGTCCAGGAAAAAGAAAAAATCCACCACGAAGTAAATCTCTGGATGATCCAATGGAGAACAAGGACAAGCAATCCTGGTTGACCAGTAGGTGACCACCGCAAAAACAAAAAAGGTAGCTGAACAAGAAACCTCGATGATATCTGTTTGATGAAGGTAGCTGAACAAGAGATCAAATGACTTGAATTTCCACAGTTAGAAAGAATGACTTTCTGGAACAACTGTGAGCATAAGATTACAGCGGTACAGCATATAAAGGGGAGTGACATGGTGAAGGATGCAACAGTAAGAATTTATAACTACAATTATCATTTGTTGATTGTATGTTCCGACAGGTTATTTGCGTATCTTCCAAAAGTAGATACCCAATGATCTAATTTAATAGTCAACATTTAATCAAAAACCCATCTCTAAATCTGCTGCGAGAAAGCATAAATCTAAGATCTTTAATCCCCTCAAGCTAAATATTAGGAAAGATATTCTATGAAAAAGAATGGCACCTCATCTTCCAAAACCCCGCCCATCTCTACATCTTCTGTCAGAAAGCATAGTTCTAATATCCTTTTTCCCCTCAAGCTAAATATTAGGAAAGATCATATAAAAAAGAAGTAAGAAACTCTAAAATGTTCCTCCAATATGCTTTGGAAAAGCATAGTTCTATTTCCAACTTCTCCTAAAAGTAAATAACAAGAAAAAGTCCTTTACTAAACAGTGATGGAAGAGTGTTGTGAAAGATAATTCTCAGCAATGAGTCTTAGTTTACCAGGTAATAGGTTAGTTTTATGTTCTCCTTGACTTTTTAATACTGTCACATATAGACATAACCTCTTTTCATCTTCTACCAGTGCACTTGACAATTTACTTATTGATCTGATGGACGTGAACAAAGGAAGTAAATTTTAAGAATATCCAAACATCATGGCAGAAACAAATAATCCTGCAAGCTAAAGATAATTTTCTATGGAATTTCATATCATAGAATAAGAACAACCGATTCTAAAAAGTGTGGAAAATAAGTCTTCTTAAAACAAAAATAGAAACAAAAAAAAGGACAATAAGCATACCGGTATTTGTCAAGATCAGAGTCCTTCAATGTTTCACGCAGAAGTACCCCATCCGTCATGTACTACACAAATAAAATATAACATTCTGGTGAGTATACTTCAATCTAAGATAAATGATACAATTAAGTTTATCACCAGAAATTACTAGAAGATCCTAAATAGTAGGCCAATTAGTCCAATGCATAAGTGAATTAATCAAGAGAAGAATATAGCTAGAACTTAAGTAGGAGAAATCCTAATAAGATTCCATAGCAGTTGCTAAACCAATTCATAATAGTTAACATTTTGAAATAAACCTACTGTATATACAGTGGAATGCAATCAAGGAGTGAATTTTGTCATGGAACTAAAGATATCAAAGACAATAATAAAATGATCTAAATACTTCAAATACTGTAATAAAATGAACTAAATATGTCAAATACCATAATAAAATGGACTAAAGATGCCCATGGAACAAAAATTAACATCGGAAGTTCTAGACTTTGAAGTAAGCATAAAAATAATAGTAAGAACATGAAGTAAAGAAATTCCAAATAAGGTAAAAAAAAAACCTTTATTATAGTATTTGGACCAGTGACATCTTCAAATCTTATGGCATAACCAACTTTATCACCCAACTCTGTTTCCATCTCCTCGCTGACTCGTTTAGCAACACTCATGGCAGCCACACGTCTTGGTTGTGTACAACCAATAATACTACCATTTGTATATCCATCTTCATGAAGATACTGTCAGGTAGCTTTATCATCAGCATAACAATAAACGGCTTATATGTTGAATAAAATCAAAGAGAGTATTGGAAGTGGGTGTTACCTGTGTCAATTGAGTTGTCTTCCCAGAACCAGTCTCTCCAACTACAACTATTACCTGATTTTCACGAACAACCTAATGTAGAGCAAGCAGAAGAATTAAGCACAGTGATAAAAAATTGCATAGGAAATCATGAACATATCAAAAACAACAATGATATCGCCAACACGAGGAAAATTTTTAATGGTGTTACAACTAACATGTAATGTCTCAAATTTAATAATACATAGCACAGTTACTAAGGATATCAAATGTACTGGGCCATGCTACAAGTGCAGGGTATCTTAGCCTCATTCATGATATGTGTAATATGGGAGTAGTTGAATTGTTATTTGGGAATCACTCATTTAAATAACTGGTGGTCCTAGAAATCAACTATGCATCTAACAACAATGCTAGAAAATATTTTAAAAACTGGTCTGATATTGATTTTGGTAATCTACGGGACCGGTACAGTACCATTTTGTCAATGGACTTATACCTTTGGTATCCTTGTATAAAATAAAAAATTAATTTCATGTGTACCATTATAAAGCTAAACATTTTAATGAGAAACAAAGAACGAGAGGAAGAATGGGAGAGAAACTGAGAGAAAGGTGTGAGGGAAAATAAGAAAGTGAGAGAAAAGGGAGAGAAGCTAGAACAGAGAAGGGAAAGACAATTTGTGACAGAAACAAAGGGTTGTTGAGCACCATTGCAGTCGAATGTTGTCAGTAGCTGACAGAGAAAGGATTACAAAAGAGGCAGGGAAAGGGCAAGAATGTGAAATCGGTATTCAACTTCAGCGGTGCAACGCAATGGTGAGTAGTAGTTTGAGTGAAGAGGGAGAAAAGACAGAGGGGAGAGAGAGAGAGAGAGAGAGAGAGAGAGAGATCAAATGAGAAGTGTGTTAGGAATCATAGAGATAGCATGTGTTGAGTTAGTAGGTCACACTCCGTCCGTGTTTATCGCAGGAACAGAATGAGAAAAGACAAATAGAGTGTAAGGAGAGGGAAAAGCATTTGCATGGCTGCTTTGAATACTGATAGCAAAGAGCAGCAATCTAGGTTCGGATGGATGACTATGGTTGTGAGAGGTGGCGAGGGGGATGAGAGTTGTTAACTTTTGGTGTTAACTTGTTTTCCTAGGAAAGCCTTAATCATTAATTTCATTCAACATATAACAGAAAACACAAAATAAGATATGACGTTTAAAGAGAACCAAACAAAGCATGCATTACAGAGTGCAAAGTGAATATGTTGACCAATACGTTTATAGATATTGACCTTCAACAGTTCCTCACGAACAGAATATATTGGAAGATACTGCCTTTGTTGTGAAATGGACTTCGACTTGGCGAACTCACTTACTGCTTCACCTTTCTCTTTCATATGCCTTGCAAACTTGGCTTCCTCTTTAAAATCCACTTCGCCTTCTTCTCCTACCACTGCAGTATCTGCATCAATCTGATATTTGAGGCAGAGAAAGTTGAGTTATTCAAAGGAGATGGACAAGAAAATTAATCAGCTAAGATCACAAATACTAACCTGCTCAGCTGTCTTCTGGACCCCTAGAATGTCACCAAGTTTTGATCCTGCCAGCTCCCAAAACCGTTGGCGTGACTTATTCATACTCTGCTTTTCATGAATTTCCCTAACCAGAGCAGAACCTTTACGAGCAATTATGGCCATATCTGATGTGGGATCTTTAATAGGCATTACAGGTTCAGCCTGTTTTGTGAATACCACCCTACCATCCAGGAAAGGGGGCTTTGTATCTGCAAAAAGTTGGAACAGGTGCTCAGTAACTTCAGCCACTTGGTAATACAATTCATTAGGACCAAACAACACACATATCAGTATAACCATGTTTTGCCAGAACATGTCAATTAACACACATATCAGTATGTGCACGGAGGAAGTTGTGAGCAAAAAGCACAAGCAGCCTTTTGCAAAAATAGAACTTCAGTCTAGAGGATTCATCACTAAGAGTTTTTTTTTCTTTTTTTTTTTTACTTCATCAAAGATAAGTTAGGATTCCTCCAAACAAACATGGTATTTAAATAAAATTTGACTCACTCAAAACAGTGGAAACAAACAACATCTCTCTGAAAGACCAGCATTTTTTCATGACGCATGGATATTTATCATAGATGATGGAATATCAGATAAGTCTAACGCAGGACAATTTCTATTATTCAAGTCTTTTATCTTTTTTATCAATGATGGCCCTTCAGGATCTCTCAAGAAACTGCTTATATTTACAAGACTTCCCAGTAGACTTCTTAAACAAAAGGGTAGCTTGCTTCTGGCATAGGTATTGTATACTATAAAGAATGCAAATGACATTCAAAATATCTTAGAAACAAGTGACATTTCTCTTCCATAAGCTCTCAAACAGCTAGTTACGTTTATTACAGAAACAAATTGCACATTTCACAACATAAATCCTTTTGGAAACATAGTAAGGAATTGAAATTCTTAAAACACAAATAGTGAATGTTAATCATTAGCACGTTAATTCTCACAATTGTAACCCAACTCTTTCCGAGTATTAATTAGCACAAGAAGCATCAACCTTAGGTTTCTGTAACAAAATGTATAGTGCATTGCACATCCGCATAATTTACAATAGAACTGAAGATGTTAACAAAATGTGAAATTGTAATAAAAAATGAGGAAGAACAATTTGAGCCCAAAGCCAAATTGCACTTAGTCAGGTCTCCATTGAGTCTAGATATGTCAGGGTTAATCTTCCTATTTTTTGTAAATTTATTTATCTTACAGATATTTTCTGGTCAAATTTGAGAAATGATTTTTTTCTATTTTCTAGGTATTACAAAATTATTTTCATTAAAATGTATAGAAATGATTTTTTACCATATTTGGATATATTTAGGTTATATTATGATTCTAATGTTATCCTTACTTTTTATATGATATGCAATACCAAATCTTGGTAAATAATCCTCCATTTTTTATAGATTTGGGTATCTTTAAATTAGATTAGGATTCTAATATTATCTTAATTTTTGGTAAGATATGTGATAACAAATCTTGGTACATAATCCTCAGGTTTGTTATGCCAAAATAATCACCAAAGTTGAACAGGAAAAATGTGCAATAATAGAAAAATATCGGACTTGATATATAAGAATTTTTTCTTTAATTTATGCAAAATCCTTTTGTAAGCACTAATATGAATCTGATTATAATGTGATTACCGTAGACACCTCACTAGAACTTGTGAACCAAAATCTATAGCATGAACAACAAACATCATCCTAAGAGTTCATTATCAACTTCATATTCCTCCTTCATGACAGAATAGGACACCGAGGTACTCACAGGAACATAGCATCAATGGTAATGATAAAGACATTACAGAGTAATACTGTAGAACAATTAGATCTAACTTCACCATACCATGAACTAAAAGGATGACTTTGCGCTCATCCTCATCCTCAAAGTTAATCTGCACCTCTGTTCCTCTAACAGCCCCCGATCTCAATAGCTGTCGGTCTTCCCACTGAGCATTATCAGCAGTCAATTGTGATAACTTCTTACTTTGGGCAAGGGTCATCAATGTTCCATCCTTACGAGTCTGCAGCATTACACATATATAAGAAAAAAAGTGGTATATGTAAATGAATTTATTTTTTCTACTATGACTTGCAATAATATTAGTACAATCTCCAAGTTGTATCAAGGATAAAGATCCAGCAGGTGATAATGACTTTGGGTTAACAAAGTCTAGATAAGTCAGGAATCTAATAAGCCAAGCTTTTCAACCGCTAAAGACAAATTTAATTAACTAGCCTTACCTCTTGAATACATCCAATATATTTCAGATGATGTTCCATACATGATAACTTAACAGGCTACATATCAAACTTTCCAGAGGTGCCATTCACTATTTTATTTATTCTGTCTAGACATTCATTTCAAAAGCCTTAAGCTGCTCCTACCATTTCAAATATTCTTCTCGGCTACTCAACATAGTGGCAGACAAAACATAGCTGCTCTTATAAATAATTTTCTTTTAATCTGAAGGGTTACTGCTGGTTCAAAAAAACATGTTCATATCAAGCCTAATACTAATGTCCTGCATCATGAGAGAGTACATGTCTTGTACAAGATGGGTCATACGACCACCGCAATATCAAAATCAGAAACATGAAACTGCATGGGGAGCATTCTAGAACCTTCCACTTCATATCAGTAATATCAAAATCCAAAAAAGCTTCAGTCAAATTATTATGAGTGAAGCAAGCACAGATGTAAGAGGTGTATAAAACAGAGCGAATGTGAACAAGGTAAAAGGCCAGATCAGAAACAAGATGAATCTTATAAGCAGGGAAAAAGGATGACCATGTCATACTTTAGGGAAAACTTATATATTAATTTCATAACTCGATACAACATACATTTCTCCTAAGTAGTATAATAAAAATTAAATCTCGATATAGATCAGAAAGACAATAAAGATTACAATTGACTGCTTGTATTTCTTATTTTCTTCTTTCTCCCAAGCCATAATCTTTAATACTGTCATATCAAAGGCTGATATGATGTATTATTGCTACATCCATCAAGTATAAGTTTGATGCTTATTTTGGATAACAATTAATTAGTTACACATACCAAAAGCTGCACTTCAAATATTTCACCAGAAACCAAGGTTAGAATCCTAAAATAACTAAAATAGTCTCAATCCCTTTTCACAACAAATACTAATAAATTAAAAATGAAAATTCTGAAAGACAGAAAAAAAATAACTTGACACAATTAATTAGGACCCAACCTCATCCATAGACTAAATCTAAATTTATAATTGCATTAGTGGTATTAACTGAAGATCCAAAATGCAAGTATCACCATGCTACCCAGGAGTATGTGCTACTAGCCTCACTTTTACCAAAACTAATTGGCTGAACTCACATTGAAGTACTTCCAACAAAAATCATTTGTGCTTCTAATTGCAAGCTAACATGAAGAGATATAAATTTATAGAGCAAAAATAATATGGAAGCTTATATTGCTAAAACTACATTATTTCGGTATCAGGAATGGAAGAGGCAATGATATATTATACCAGTTTCTTTGCCAGTGATGCTTCTTTCTTTTTATAAGAAGCATCATCCCCACCAAACAATGACGAGCTATCACCATCAAACATTGTGTTATGTTCATCTCTGTCGTACCTACAAAAAAAACATCAAGGGACTTAGAGCGCAATTGATACTTTCATGACATACCATTCATTAAGCCCCAAAGGATTATGTACAAGAAGCAATACGTCAAAATTATAGAAAATAAAAGGTGCTCAATCCTTGTTTTCAGTAAAAATCTTAGAAAAGATAAGTTGATTAAATTGAATGTCGGAGTAACATTTTCAAGACAAGTTTATAACACTTTGATTTCAGTCAAAAGAAAGGTTCATAAACAAGCACCTACCATGCTCGGTCAGCATTGTAATCCATCTCTTGGCGCATTTCCTCTGTGATCTCATAAGGCTTAAATGTGGTTAAGGTGCTTTCAGCTGCTTCATTTTCCTGGTATGGCAGATAAACCAATGAACAAACAAGCGCAGATAAGCCTTTGAATTCATTAAAAAATAACTAAGAATCAAAGAATACTAAAAACAAAGCACATAGGAGAATGAAGCAGAAGCTAGAAGGTCATAATAATGAAGACAAATGGTATGGTTTTCTCACCATGTATAAATGAGGCTACATTAACTTAATAAATAATGATATGGCAACCAAAAATGGACAATATTCCCTTGGGAGTAATTAGGCATGAATTAGTAACAGAGCCAGTGAAATGCATAGCAAACAACATTACCAGATTTCAACTTGGTATCGCTGAACCTATTAGACGATGCAACAATCAAGTATTTAACGCTAAAATCTGCGATGCCAAGCTGGTTGACATGTCCCTTTCACAAAGAATTATATAAAAATATGGTAACAATGTTCGTCTCAAGGCACAGCTTTAACTTAGTTGCTAATCGTCTGAAGCTTGTTGCCTTGTACAGGAGTCATGAAAAGAAAAATAACCATGGGGGTGTTATTTGTTCAAAATTCTTTTCTCGAAAGGTTTTTTATGGTAAGCCATTTTCTTTTTATTGGAAAACCTTTCTTGTGCCTAAACGGAACCAAAGGATGTGACTTGTAACAGCATGTTGTCAGGATGGCAACAGCACAATGCAAGTTAAAACATCATGCCAACAAGTTGACAGTATGCAACTAATAGAACCACAAAATCCATTATACATATCCACCCACAAGCTATATTTATCCGAACACCTAACCAGGATACGAAGAATCTATTCCACCAACCTCATAGTACAGATTCATCTCCAAGGTATCATTGTTGCATAAAAACCATTCATGTCATGCCATAACTAGCCACCGAATAAGAAAAATTTTGAAAGGGAAATGTATATCTCACTGGATTATCCTAGTTGTAATTACTGACCAATAAAGCATGCAGCAATAGATCTAGCATATCTTAAAACCGCATGGTTGGTCAGTGCTCTATAGTGTTTTTCTTCAGGTGGCTCAAAGGTGTTTTGTATTAATTACAACAATGTTCCTTGATGAAATAAATCTGACACACGATCTCAATTCTCAATTGCTTTTCATGAAATTAACAGCCTGGTGAGACCCACCTGGTGAAACTATGATGCGTGGCATTTGCTTATACTAGAACAGGCGAAGTGGAGATCTGCAACACAAATAAATTGGAACTCAATCAAGAACCAACCATTTGTTCCAGCAGAGAGGGAGTCGCAATGTTCCAACGGAGTAGTCATGATGCCCCTTTTAGTTTCTGATATCTACTTTAGATGGTTCTTTTTGTTGCATAACACCACCATTCTGTTCTTTCCAAATTGACAATTTGGCAAACAGCTAGAAAATGATGCAAGAGAACCCACTGGATGATTTTAAGAAAACTAAAGACTTATAACAGATTCCTATATATTAAAGACCTATTTCAGAAGAAAGTCCTCATAACGTATTTGCGCTACTCATTTGCAATAATCATATTCATTCCTCTAAATCGCATGTGCTCTTCTAATGCATGCAACTCTTTCTACCAGATAATTCTGAAGCTTTATATCAAAACATAGGTCATAAATCAGAATCAGTATGTGGATCAGTCAATTGCAAAAACATAGCATTGGTTGGACCAGTCATATAAGAGAAATCAGAATCGAGAAACAAAAAAATCTCTAAATTTCAAATTTTATAAAATAAGGAAAATGAGAGGAATTAGAAAAAATAGACCAAAGACATCATAAAAATAATGTTGCATATCATATATTAATTTGTAATGAAGTTACTCTAAATTACTATATTTCATAAGAAAATACAGCATGACAAATAACAAATTAGCTGATGCATCTTATTTATAGTTAATATATGAATATAATATCCAAAGAAACACAAAGTGCCGTGTGTTATATTATTCATTACCTTTAAATTACTGATAAATCCTGAAGGGGTTTTGTTTTCCTAAAAACTGAAAATGTTTTGCAAATATAAATTTTATTAAACAAGTTAATAAAGAAAATAATATAAATAGAAAATGTTGAAAATGTTGAAACAATATTGCAAAAACTAAAAATAAAAAATTAATATTTAAAAGTTTTATATCATTTTAAAATATTTAAAAGATATGTTAAAAATTATTCCAGCAATACTATGTAAAAATAAAAAATAAATTAAAATCAAAATAAGATTGAAATCTTTGTAGCAATTAATTACTACTAAATTCTTTAAATGTGAATTGGCACTTTGTAACGCTTAACTTCAGAAAATGCAATATAACATACAACAATTACTATTATACTCACTGTTGTTAACAGGTCCAGTTAAATTATGTCATCATCATAACGATAGTAGTAGGTAACATGTAGACACTGGAGTCTAATCCATTCTCTGTGGAATATAAACAGCATGTTGAATCTGGTCTAAATCCAAAAATCCAATCAATAATCCAAGATACAAAAATTTAAGTGAGATTCCTAAATCTGTCAGTCTTTCCAGTTTTGGGGCCCAAAAGGGAGGGGCACTCTTTCTCCTCCCTCTATTGCGCTAAGTCTGCCTCCCTCTTTCTTGTCTTGTATTCCTCTGCAAAATTTCTTCTTCTAGGTGCCCTCTCTTCCCTCACAATCTCCCCTCCCTTTTCCCTCTCTTCTTCCTCGTCTCAGTTATATTCTCTCATTCTCTCGGTCAAATGGCAAGATTCCAAGACTTAATGGGTTGGGATGTGCTAGGATAAACCAATAATGGAAATGTCTGATCCCAGTCAATTTATCTAAATACCCAATTTCTCGGAATAAATCAGATCACCCTCAGCCAATATTGATCCAATTATCCAACTATCCTACAACACAAAACCTAGTCCTGCTCCTAATTTGTAAGACATTATGTAATCTGCACAATTACATACAATAAAGATTGACACAAAACGTAGTTAATTGCATCATGAATAAGAGTCTCTACTGTTTATAGTGCATGAACCAAGCTACAAGAACAAAAGACATTCATCTGGACATCACAGTCAATATAAGACTGCCCTCAGGTCTATAAGGTTATACAATCATCAAATAACAAAACTAACCACATACAAATTGGAATTCAGAGATAAATATGCATACAGAGCAAACTAATGCAAGGAAATAGCTGGCATCTCATTCGTCAAAATTCAAGTTAGTCTCTTCCATTTATATTAATCATAGTCTAGAGCTTAATGGCCATGGTTAAACAAGCAACTAGAGACAAGAAGCATTTATCATGATTGGCCGGATTAATATTAAAAGCTTGATTGAGGTGCTACTTCTAGCTTTAAATGTTTTGGGCATTTATCAATATGTGCAACTCTACCTTAATTTCCCAAAGTTCTGTTTTTGATGCTAATATATTCTAGGAAAAAAAACCCATCATACAGGCACATGCAAAACTGAGAACACAATGCCAGGAACCATATAGCACTGTACTTATTAGAATTAAATAGAAAATAGAAACCCTATACAGGTACCTCTGAATCAGCTGCAACAGTAAAATGTAGCCGATGTTTTCCACTCTGAGACGAATCAGATCTTTTTGAGGAGCCTGTGGCACGTATTGGTGTTGGAGAGGGAGCTACACTATCCCATGGAGAACCTGTAGTCCCAATGGTCATTTTTATCATCAAAGCTTCTAGTGATAGTACAAATAAAGGTAAAAGAAAGAGATTTTCAAGTAAATGATATAATAACTAAAATCTGACTTATTTTGTCATACTTGCCTGCAGGACGAGGTGTATTACCGCCCAGCCACGGGGACACAAGCCATGCATCAGGTGAGGCACCTGCCAACATTGGAGAGGGTGAAGGTCGATATCTGTGAGACACAGAATAGTTGTCCCTAGAACCTCGACGTGGAGTATCTTCCCATTCCCACCTCCCGTCATCCCAGCCTGACCTAGCTGGGAATTATAGGTCTCATTAGCTCAAATAAAAAAACCATGTAGACAACTGAATAAACCACATTCAATCAAAAGATCAAACTTACAAGGAGTGTTTGAAGTCTGTTCGTGCCGACTCCTCTTCCTGCTATAATCCGTAGTATATCTGGATCTCCCGTGTTCATCTCTTCTGCCATATTCAACACTGCGATACCTTTGTTTCTCACTCCTCTCGTAATTATCTGAACTGCGAGAATGAATGCTCCTAGAGCTTCTAGACGAAGAGACCTTTCGAACATATTAAGATAGTGCATGTTAATATATACTAAAAATAGAACAGATCATCACAATATACCAAAGCTTATTTCATTTTTAACATCAAATAATCATTAATCAACAATTTGATTAGAAAATGTTAGTTACATGGTGATGACGATAAAGACGATATTTATCTGAGTTACCTTTGGAATTTTGGTCCTAGAGACTTAGTAATTTGTAATATCTAATCATCTCATTCTCTTCTGCTTTTCTAATATAACGAGATATAAAATATGTGCAGAAAAATGAAAAAGAACAGTAAAGTGGTACAAATGATGCTCCCAATCACTGATCTTCACTACAAAAGCACTTAAAGAAACTCAACCCAACCAGCATCTTGTTAATAAGGTCTATCATAGACCACCCATCGTCTTTGCAGACTTACTAGCCCACGAGGAATTACTTGCTTACGGTGGGCCTCGAATGGTGTAGATCCCAAAAGGCACCTTTGAGAGAGGAGCAGCCTTCAGCTTTGTCCTAGGCATTGGCTCTCCAACTCTTCAACTAATATGGAACTAAATGTGGCCTCATCACAGCTACAGATACTGTGGCCCGCAAAGATATGTCGGCTCTACGGTAAACCTTGCACAATTTTGACCTTTTAAGGTGGACCCCAAAGGAGATCTCCGAGAGCAGGTGGCTTTTGGCTCTCTTTATTAGGCATTCTTGCCAACTCGACTAGATGTGGCTCATCACTTGCAAAATAGAACATTATATAATTCTTAAGAAGGTTGAAGGCTTGAGGCTATATTTCTACACAAGAGATATAGTTGATATAACATGGTTAAACAGAACTATGCAAGTATAATATTTAGGATGGCCATCCATGCTTACTTAAGCGCACATCAAAAAGAACATAAAAAACTAACAATTTGCATTTACCCATTTTGATATGCACAGAATTCATATAAGCCGGCATGATAAGATTTTGGTGCTAACATGCACACCCTAAACCCAAAAAAATACCTAGTTTTAACAGCGAGCACGGTAACAACTTTTTTCTACGAAGATAGATTAGGCCTGCTACTTATTTCTAGTATGACATGATATATGCCTGAACCAGCAAAGGAAATGCATGGCAAGACATTGTACCATACCAACCAGACAACAAGCAATTCCTTCATACTTTCTTCCGTCATCGAGTCCCAATCTTAGCATACATACTGTTCTCACTTTCCAGCCACCACATACATGTCGCTAATCTCGGCTTTGGTTTTAGTAAAAATGCATTATTCCTAAACAAAAACCAACTGAAACAAACTCTATAGAAGCAACCCAATACAAGTAAAGAACTACATGCACATGATCCCCAAAAGAATATTCTCGAAAAAGCTGCATACAATTTTGATCTTACATAGTATCATTTAAACCAACATTATCATGTTGTTCTACTTTATTCAGCCCCAAGAGCCTCCACACTTCCTGACCACATCCACGGTCTAGCAGGATAACAAACTCTATTTTTCCAAGATAGTGGTTGTTGAGTTTATATCGATAACCTTTTTCACTTCCTACATTGATCAAATGGTGCACATGCAAATGCAAATGAAGTTGTCTAGTCAGAAGTATACCGATAAAAAACACAAGATCATAGGAGAATGTATGTTAAACCATGAAAAGAAATGGACTGGATAATTAATAACAGTTTAATAAAAGCTGAATATTAATTTAAAGCTCACCTCCATAATAGTTCTTCCACACGCTACTTGTGATGTGAAACGGATACTATCTGCATATAATTATGATACAATAGCATTCAATTAGAAAGCAGAAAGAACCATAAATGTTATGTAACAACAAATTATCAAAAAATAAATAAATTTTCAAACGAGTAAAGAGAAATATTCTATATTCTTATGAATGACCCCTTCAAACAAATCCAACCAAGTTTTTTTTTTCCTCAAAATCACTCAAGAACAAAAGATGATATCATAAAAACTTAACCCTCTCAAAATCTACATGCATCACGATAGTTCGTCTGAGGGGTATTTTCGTAATTTGGACAAAGGATAGAACCGAAATTTTTCAAATTTCGAAGGGTAAAACTGTCTTTTGCCCAGAAAACCCTAACCCTCTCCCCTTCTGTGTTGCCGGCGGCGGCCACTGCAGGGGCCGGGGGGCGGGGGGCGGGGGCGGCGCCGCCCCTGCAGGTGGGCGCCACCGCGGGCGCGGCACCCGCAGGAGCCGCTGCCTCGCGGCGCCTCTGCCCACGGGCGGCGCCGCACCAGCTGGCCAGCGCCGCCCGCTAGGGCTCGCTGCCGCCGCTGCTAGCGGCTCGCGTGCAGGCCCAGCGCCGGCAGGCGACGCCCTTGCGCGCGGGCGCAGTGCCCGCGCGCAGGTGGCCGCCGTGCCTGCGGGCGCCGCTGCAGGCGACCTGCCTGCACGCAGATGGCAGCGCTGCCCCGTAAGCTTAGAAAAAGTACTAGCCCCGTATGCTTACTTCTTTCTTGATTTCTTCTTTGATTGAGCGCGGTTCTGCAGGGGCGATCTAAGGCCTCTTTCTTCTTGTAGGTGCCTTCGCAGCAGTCCGTCGTTTCTTGAGAATCGGACGTTGCTCGCTCAAAGATCCTATTCCAATCATAAGCCGCTGCAACAGTAATGTAGCCTACACCGCGGAGCGTAGCTTCCGGCCTTCCTTTAAGCCTATAAATAAGGGCAGCAGTTTACTCATCTCTTTTGAGTCTTGTCGGTTCTGTATCGATTGTGGCAGAAGGTTCGCCGAAACATAAAATAAATATTTTAAAATCAATCTATCGTACGAATAATATATCATTGTTGAAAAATCTTTAAGGTGAAATTACATACGTAACGAAAGAATAAAAAATAAAATCGTTAATTCCCCGTATGTTTGTTCGTTGTCGTGCGAAGATTGATACGCAAAAAATCGTAAAACTTAAAATTACATATATAATAGATAGATTGTATATCCCGATGCCTCTGTAAATTTTTACGAGAGGGTGAAAAGGGTCAAGCGCCCTCCTCTCCAGCAGTGATTCACACGGCAAAATTGCGACGCTCCTCAAAACTCCAAACTAAATAGAAGTCCCTATCAAACCCTAATGAATCCTCCCCTATTGAGTATTGGATCTGTATCCAATTACCCAAACCTTTTTAGATTAGTAGATCTATATATTTAATAATCTATAATTGGCTTTTATTAGATCTCATCCATAGGATCTAATAATTCATGGGCTTATTGGATATCCAATAAGATATATGCTCCCTCTAGGTCCAATATCGAGCTGGTCGTGAGTCATACCTGTCAGAACTCCTTCTAGCTTAGTGTATTATTATCTCCATAATAATTCATTCGACTCATCGACTATGGATATACTAGACCACTATGCCGCAGTCCCCAGATAATACAGAAGAATCCAATTAATTGGACCTGATCACGTGATCTACACGTATAAATAATGCAATTTTGAGTACAGTCAACTAACTAGATGTGTGTAAAAATGATCAAACATCCATCATCTTATTGACACCGACGGTCACCAGACTCTGAATCGACGCTTTCGATTCACATGGAGCATTGGAAAATGATCCCCACTCGACGTCTTATTAATTCCACGATGGCTGGTGACGTCTTATTAATTCTACGGTGGCTGGGGACGTCTTATTAATTCCACGGTGGCTGGTGCAGAAGGTCCGAAGACCTGGTGGTACGGTTACCCTCCTCCAATTGCAGATTAAGAGGACGAAAAATATACTAAAACCGTGAAAAGTGGATCGATCCCCATTTATCTTACTATCATATTCTGTTAACAGATGCCAACTGCCAGCAGACTCCTTGTCATAACCTTACTCTCTCCGACTCGTCCAAAAACTCTTTAGCCTATCCATTGATATTCATTTTCAACCACTCGCTCGTAGGTCATAGATGATGTCAGCCAATTACATTGAATGCTTATTAGATGATGCTTCATGTCTAAGCTGGCTACACCACTTAGAGTTATTTTCTTATTAGACTTTCATAATCATAAGATGTTTTATTATGATCGATTCGATTATATCATTGTCATAAGAAGTTTCATGGCCGATTTGATCATTTTGTCAATTCGATCTCATTATTGTGTCGTAGGATGCTTGATGGTTGATTGTTGTCATCACATGTTAGTTCATGACTGATTGATTGCATCATTAATGTATGATGCATCAATTGTGCTATCATGGTAGAATGCTTCATGGACGATTCAATCACATTATTGTTAGAAGATACATCTTTGGATATTTCGATCGTGTTGATACAGGGATCGCCTCTTCATGTGGTTTTGGCGTGACTCTTTATTGCTTGTGTTATGCGTGTTATTCAATTTTCTCGCTTTGAATTTCGATTGCATAACGAATACTATTTCGTGTGCAAAGTTTGTTAGTGCCTAGCCAAGATTTGATCGGTTGTGTTATGCATGTAATTTTAACACTGAAAAATTAGCATCCATCCTAGTTAAACAATGCATTTATGTTGAAGCGACTCTCTATTAAAGCAAAGATTTGGGTCTTAATCCATCAAATAAAATCGATCTTGAAGGTTGCAAACTGAAACCATTTCTACAAGCTCAATGCAATGTATCTTTCCCTCATAAAACATCGACTGCTGACTATCGCAAAAAAAAGACTTAAAAGAGCAATGAATAAAGAATAAAGAAAAATACCGTTTCCAAATGAACAGAACCAGCGCAATAATCAACATCAAGAAACCAAAATACCAACAATTACAAGAGTTTCGATATAAAAAAATATTAAATAAAAAAACAAACATGAAATACGAAAATTGGATCCAGCATTTACCCTTGAAACACATCGGCCAAGGATCACCTGATTATGAGCTCTAGACAATTGAATCGGGCTTCGACGGTCGCAACCATAGCTACGGAATCCGACATACAGAGGGCCGAACGATTCCCACAAATAAACCTTGCTTCTCGTGCTGCAAGCCTGATCTTTGGGGCAGCCCTAACCCAGGCATTGCTCCTCGCTTCGATTCAAAGCGAAGGGTGGGATGAGAGTCTCAGAAAGGATCTCTATAAGGAAAAGATTGGGAGGTACTTGGAAGGTGAAACAAATCGGTCGAAGAAAAGAACTTGGAATGGGAAAGAGACGTCGTTCGAAGAAAAGACACCCCCTTTTGTGCTCGTTGACCCATAATTACCGCTCATTAACGAGCAAGGCTATATAAGTAATATCGTTAGTCATCGGTTCTTTTGTAATATTTAATTTAAGACATATTATGTATAATTGATCGCATATAACTCGTGCATTATATCTTCTACTTAGCAAACCGAAGGCACATTGTTTCATCGGTCAAGAATGTTAATATAGCATGCCTTGTTAAAATGTCCAGGTCGAAGATACGAGCAAAATATATGAAGCAAGCAGATAAATCAAGACATAATAAATCTGAAACGTAATTTTGACTGACATAATAATGCTATTTTACGGTATCTTGTCCCCTTCAAAATGTGAGCATCTTCCGCCCAACAAGAACGTGCTATGTCAGCTGATAAGCTAAAAAGATTTCATTGCACATGAAAACCTCTTGAATCAAAGAATATAAAGAATACAGCATACATTCTTTCACCAAGTTTATGTACACATGCTCTTTAATCTTTGGATAGTAATGGCCAGTGATATAACAAAGCTTAAGTAATATGGGATAACTTCATAAAAAATATGGCTCTCTGAGTGTTGATATTCATTCTGATTAGTAATTCTTATGGTACAACAGATACGTTTCAAAGAAAACACAAGTCGCTAGCTCTAGAAATTTTAGCTCGATTCACAAACCTTATTTATTGGGTCTGAGATACGTCCTTGGGCCCTTCCGCACACCTACCATGATGACTTGCTGTTGCTGTTTTGCCTTTTTCTCCCGTTCCCTCTCCTCGTTCAACTTATCTGCTTCCGCTTGCTCTTTTCTCAGATTCTCCATCTCCTCCTCCATTGCAGTCTTCTCTTCCTTCTGCTTCTTCTTGTGTTCAAGCATAGATGTATCCGACTCTTTAACAGAGAAAAACATTGGTCCCAGCTCAGCCAGCCAATGTGGCTCGATTATCCTAGTTGTAATTACTGACCAATAAAGCATGCAGCAATAGATCTAGCATATCTTAAAACCGCATGGTTGGTCAGTGCTCTATAGTGTTTTTCTTCAGGTGGCTCAAAGGTGTTTTGTATTAATTACAACAATGTTCCTTGATGAAATAAATCTGATACACGATCTCAATTCTCAATTGCTTTTCATGAAATTAACAGCCTGGTGAAACTATGATGCGTGGCATTTGCTTATACTAGAACAGGCGAAGTGGAGATCTGCAACACAAATAAATTGGAACTCAATCAAGAACCAACCATTTGTTCCAGCAGAGAGGGAGTCGCAATGTTCCAACGGAGTAGTCATGATGCCCCTTTTAGTTTCTGATATCTACTTTAGATGGTTCTTTTTGTTGCATAACACCACCATTCTGTTCTTTCCAAATTGACAATTTGGCAAACAGCTAGAAAATGATGCAAGAGAACCCACTGGATGATTTTAAGAAAACTAAAGACTTATAACAGATTCCTATATATTAAAGACCTATTTCAGAAGAAAGTCCTCATAACGTATTTGCGCTACTCATTTGCAATAATCATATTCATTCCTCTAAATCGCATGTGCTCTTCTAATGCATGCAACTCTTTCTACCAGATAATTCTGAAGCTTTATATCAAAACATAGGTCATAAATCAGAATCAGTATGTGGATCAGTCAATTGCAAAAACATAGCATTGGTTGGACCAGTCATATAAGAGAAATCAGAATCGAGAAACAAAAAAATCACTAAATTTCAAATTTTATAAAATAAGGATAATGAAAAAGAAAAGCTGTAAATGAGATGACCCCCGCTTTCCATTATTGCTAGAGGCGAGGGGCAACAACTAGTCCGGTTCGACTGATGAGGTAAAGCAGAGGCTTTCAGCACCTTGCTCTCAAAGAGAAATCTGTTGCGGGCCTGACAAAAACAAGAGACCAGCAATGAGAGTAATTCTCAGGCCTCTTATTTATTCGGTCTGAGATACGTCCTTGGGCCCTTCCGCACACCTACCATGATGACTTGCTGCTGCTGTTTTGCCTTTTTCTCCCGTTCCCTCGCCTCGTTCAACTTATCTGCTTCCGCTTGCTCTTTTCTCAGATTCTCTATCTCCTCCTCCATTGCAGTCTTCTCTTCCTTCTGCTTCTTCTTGTGTTCAAGCATAGATGTATCCGACTCTTTAACAGAGAAAAACATTGGTCCCAGCTCAGCCAGCCAATGTGGCTCGACTGCAGTCACACATTGCATATACTCCTTTGTGGTCAGTACAAGTTCATGGTAAACCACGTAATCTGGAGTGTATCCAAGCCCATACAGTGCACTGCTGGGATGCAGGTGGCAGGGCATTCCATTCCGGCAATTCACATATTCACCCACACCTTTCAATCTGGCAGCATTGTGGAAATAAGCAGAACAGATTGCTTTCCTGACCACATCCCACTCCATCCCACATGAAGTCAGGGGAATCTTCAAGGACTTGAGTATGTCTAACAGCTGGGATCTGACTTCCCTTGCCTTCCTAAGGCCCTTCACATGCAAGAAGTGGTCATTGCACCAGTCCCCACGGTATTGGTTTGCTTTCCATTGTTGGTATACATTGAGAAGTGTCAAGTGATCAGATTCTGGAACAAAGAATTTTTCCCTTGCCGCATCGCTCTCCTCTGCCCGATCCTTTGGTCGGAAGAAAACTGAAGGCACTGAAAGCATAGACACGATTGTTAAAACCTCATTTATGCACTCTAGCTGCTCCCCCATCAACAACATTTTCGCAAGCGGTGGATCCAAGGGAAATTCCACCATCTTCCACCCAATCTCAGTGAGGCTTCCAACATTGTTCAAGGCGCCCAACACCCACAGCTGGTACATTGAATTGAGAATATTTTCCTGCGGGGGCGGATCCATGAAGTCAAAATCCAAAAGATTTTCAATCTTTAAGGATTTAAGCAGCAAAACCACATTGCCCAGATTTGTTCTCTGGATCTCTGGAACAGGGTTAGGAAGCAGCTCATTTTGATACGCAGACTCTGTAAATAACCGATAGCAAGTGCCAGGACCAGTTCTGCCAGCACGCCCAGCCCGTTGGTCAGCTGCTGCTCGGCTAACTGGAAACACTTGTAGAGCATCCATGCCCATTCTAGGATTGTAAACCTTCATTTTACCATATCCTGTGTCTATGACATAAAAGATACCATCTACTGTAAGGGATGTCTCTGCAATGTTGGTTGCAACAATGCATTTCCGAGCACCATCTTCAGCTTTCTGGAAGATCTTTGCTTGCAGATCAGCTGGCAACTGAGAATAGATAGGCAATATCAAGAGCTTTGGGACTGCTTTGCTTGTGGATGCGATGAGCTGTTCCATACGCTCAGCAAGAGCATAGCAGGCAGCTTCAATCTCATCCTGCCCTGTCATAAAGATGAGAATGTCACCAGGAGCGCTTGTAATGTGAATAGTCATCGCCTGCTTAACAGCAGCTTCAACATAGTCTTCACACGGTGTTTTGCTGTACAGGATATTTACATGGAATGTCCTTCCAGGGATTTGAAAAGTCGGAACACTGGAACATAGAGAGAAAAAGGTTAGGTTGGCCAGGAGTGCAGAGAGTAAATAAATGGGTCATCAGTAAAGGTATTAGCTTACAAAGCTGACTCATCTTACCCTCCAAAGAAGTCGGAAAATTTTTTAGCATTCAGCGTCGCAGACGTTACAATAAGCTTGAAGTCGCGTCGCCTAGCAACTACCTTCTTCAGTATACCAAATAAAACATCGGTACTCAGTGATCTCTCGTGTGCTTCATCCATGATAATTACTCTGGGAAAAAGAAGTATTTCTCAGGATACACAAAGTTCAAAAACAGTTCATGTTATGAAAGCAAAGTTCTATGTGATTTCCTAACAATTTTGTGCCTCAAAAAACAAAGCATAAAAATTAAGTTTGAGAAAACAAGCAAAAGACATTCAAAGAATCTTTCCCTCTTAACAATTCGAAGATCATAACTACCTAAAGTCTGTTATGTATATAGTAACTAGAAACAATATTTGTTTTATTGCCAATATCAACATTAGCAAACAGTGAAGTTTTTCAAGCTAAGACAACATAACATCACTTAGTTTAAATCAATGCATAACTCAAAGCCCTTGTACATAACGAGACTCTATCCTCTTCGATTCGTCGGACAGGAAGAGCAGAAAAACAATGAGATCATGAATAGAAATAGCTTTATGGGTCAATTTACACTATCTACCATGCAGCAAAGGAGAAAACAAAACTATCTGATAGCATAAGCTTTAGACATAGAAAAGAACACCAAGAACTAATCCATCCAAGCTTGCAGTTAGTATGTCCAGGAAAAAGAAAAAATCCACCACGAAGTAAATCTCTGGATGATCCAATGGAGAACAAGGACAAGCAATCCTGGTTGACCAGTAGGTGACCACCGCAAAAACAAAAAAGGTAGCTGAACAAGAAACCTCGATGATATCTGTTTGATGAAGGTAGCTGAACAAGAGATCAAATGACTTGAATTTCCACAGTTAGAAAGAATGACTTTCTGGAACAACTGTGAGCATAAGATTACAGCGGTACAGCATATAAAGGGGAGTGACATGGTGAAGGATGCAACAGTAAGAATTTATAACTACAATTATCATTTGTTGATTGTATGTTCCGACAGGTTATTTGCGTATCTTCCAAAAGTAGATACCCAATGATCTAATTTAATAGTCAACATTTAATCAAAAACCCATCTCTAAATCTGCTGCGAGAAAGCATAAATCTAAGATCTTTAATCCCCTCAAGCTAAATATTAGGAAAGATATTCTATGAAAAAGAATGGCACCTCATCTTCCAAAACCCCGCCCATCTCTACATCTTCTGTCAGAAAGCATAGTTCTAACTTCTAATATCCTTTTTCCCCTCAAGCTAAATATTAGGAAAGATCATATAAAAAAGAAGTAAGAAACTCTAAAATGTTCCTCCAATATGCTTTGGAAAAGCATAGTTCTATTTCCAACTTCTCCTAAAAGTAAATAACAAGAAAAAGTCCTTTACTAAACAGTGATGGAAGAGTGTTGTGAAAGATAATTCTCAGCAATGAGTCTTAGTTTACCAGGTAATAGGTTAGTTTTATGTTCTCCTTGACTTTTTAATACTGTCACATATAGACATAACCTCTTTTCATCTTCTACCAGTGCACTTGACAATTTACTTATTGATCTGATGGACGTGAACAAAGGAAGTAAATTTTAAGAATATCCAAACATCATGGCAGAAACAAATAATCCTGCAAGCTAAAGATAATTTTCTATGGAATTTCATATCATAGAATAAGAACAACCGATTCTAAAAAGTGTGGAAAATAAGTCTTCTTAAAACAAAAATAGAAACAAAAAAAAGGACAATAAGCATACCGGTATTTGTCAAGATCAGAGTCCTTCAATGTTTCACGCAGAAGTACCCCATCCGTCATGTACTACACAAATAAAATATAACATTCTGGTGAGTATACTTCAATCTAAGATAAATGATACAATTAAGTTTATCACCAGAAATTACTAGAAGATCCTAAATAGTAGGCCAATTAGTCCAATGCATAAGTGAATTAATCAAGAGAAGAATATAGCTAGAACTTAAGTAGGAGAAATCCTAATAAGATTCCATAGCAGTTGCTAAACCAATTCATAATAGTTAACATTTTGAAATAAACCTACTGTATATACAGTGGAATGCAATCAAGGAGTGAATTTTGTCATGGAACTAAAGATATCAAAGACAATAATAAAATGATCTAAATACTTCAAATACTGTAATAAAATGAACTAAATATGTCAAATACCATAATAAAATGGACTAAAGATGCCCATGGAACAAAAATTAACATCGGAAGTTCTAGACTTTGAAGTAAGCATAAAAATAATAGTAAGAACATGAAGTAAAGAAATTCCAAATAAGGTAAAAAAAAAACCTTTATTATAGTATTTGGACCAGTGACATCTTCAAATCTTATGGCATAACCAACTTTATCACCCAACTCTGTTTCCATCTCCTCGCTGACTCGTTTAGCAACACTCATGGCAGCCACACGTCTTGGTTGTGTACAACCAATAATACTACCATTTGTATATCCATCTTCATGAAGATACTGTCAGGTAGCTTTATCATCAGCATAACAATAAACGGCTTATATGTTGAATAAAATCAAAGAGAGTATTGGAAGTGGGTGTTACCTGTGTCAATTGAGTTGTCTTCCCAGAACCAGTCTCTCCAACTACAACTATTACCTGATTTTCACGAACAACCTAATGTAGAGCAAGCAGAAGAATTAAGCACAGTGATAAAAAATTGCATAGGAAATCATGAACATATCAAAAACAACAATGATATCGCCAACACGAGGAAAATTTTTAATGGTGTTACAACTAACATGTAATGTCTCAAATTTAATAATACATAGCACAGTTACTAAGGATATCAAATATACTGGGCCATGCTACAAGTGCAGGGTATCTTAGCCTCATTCATGATATGTGTAATATGGGAGTAGTTGAATTGTTATTTGGGAATCACTCATTTAAATAACTGGTGGTCCTAGAAATCAACTATGCATCTAACAACAATGCTAGAAAATATTTTAAAAACTGGTCTGATATTGATTTTGGTAATCTACGGGACCGGTACAGTACCATTTTGTCAATGGACTTATACCTTTGGTATCCTTGTATAAAATAAAAAATTAATTTCATGTGTACCATTATAAAGCTAAGCATTTTAATGAGAAACAAAGAACGAGAGGAAGAATGGGAGAGAAACTGAGAGAAAGGTGTGAGGGAAAATAAGAAAGTGAGAGAAAAGGGAGAGAAGCTAGAACAGAGAAGGGAAAGACAATTTGTGACAGAAACAAAGGGTTGTTGAGCACCATTGCAGTCGAATGTTGTCAGTAGCTGACAGAGAAAGGATTACAAAAGAGGCAGGGAAAGGGCAAGAATGTGAAATCGGTATTCAACTTCAGCGGTGCAACGCAATGGTGAGTAGTAGTTTGAGTGAAGAGGGAGAAAAGACAGAGGGGAGAGAGAGAGAGAGAGAGAGAGAGAGAGAGAGAGAGAGATCAAATGAGAAGTGTGTTAGGAATCATAGAGATAGCATGTGTTGAGTTAGTAGGTCACACTCCGTCCGTGTTTATCGCAGGAACAGAATGAGAAAAGACAAATAGAGTGTAAGGAGAGGGAAAAGCATTTGCATGGCTGCTTTGAATACTGATAGCAAAGAGCAGCAATCTAGGTTCGGATGGATGACTATGGTTGTGAGAGGTGGCGAGGGGGATGAGAGTTGTTAACTTTTGGTGTTAACTTGTTTTCCTAGGAAAGCCTTAATCATTAATTTCATTCAACATATAACAGAAAACACAAAATAAGATATGACGTTTAAAGAGAACCAAACAAAGCATGCATTACAGAGTGCAAAGTGAATATGTTGACCAATACGTTTATAGATATTGACCTTCAACAGTTCCTCACGAACAGAATATATTGGAAGATACTGCCTTTGTTGTGAAATGGACTTCGACTTGGCGAACTCACTTACTGCTTCACCTTTCTCTTTCATATGCCTTGCAAACTTGGCTTCCTCTTTAAAATCCACTTCGCCTTCTTCTCCTACCACTGCAGTATCTGCATCAATCTGATATTTGAGGCAGAGAAAGTTGAGTTATTCAAAGGAGATGGACAAGAAAATTAATCAGCTAAGATCACAAATACTAACCTGCTCAGCTGTCTTCTGGACCCCTAGAATGTCACCAAGTTTTGATCCTGCCAGCTCCCAAAACCGTTGGCGTGACTTATTCATACTCTGCTTTTCATGAATTTCCCTAACCAGAGCAGAACCTTTACGAGCAATTATGGCCATATCTGATGTGGGATCTTTAATAGGCATTACAGGTTCAGCCTGTTTTGTGAATACCACCCTACCATCCAGGAAAGGGGGCTTTGTATCTGCAAAAAGTTGGAACAGGTGCTCAGTAACTTCAGCCACTTGGTAATACAATTCATTAGGACCAAACAACACACATATCAGTATAACCATGTTTTGCCAGAACATGTCAATTAACACACATATCAGTATGTGCACGGAGGAAGTTGTGAGCAAAAAGCACAAGCAGCCTTTTGCAAAAATAGAACTTCAGTCTAGAGGATTCATCACTAAGAGTTTTTTTTTCTTTTTTTTTTTTACTTCATCAAAGATAAGTTAGGATTCCTCCAAACAAACATGGTATTTAAATAAAATTTGACTCACTCAAAACAGTGGAAACAAACAACATCTCTCTGAAAGACCAGCATTTTTTCATGACGCATGGATATTTATCATAGATGATGGAATATCAGATAAGTCTAACGCAGGACAATTTCTATTATTCAAGTCTTTTATCTTTTTTATCAATGATGGCCCTTCAGGATCTCTCAAGAAACTGCTTATATTTACAAGACTTCCCAGTAGACTTCTTAAACAAAAGGGTAGCTTGCTTCTGGCATAGGTATTGTATACTATATTTTATAGAATGCAAATGACATTCAAAATATCTTAGAAACAAGTGACATTTCTCTTCCATAAGCTCTCAAACAGCTAGTTACGTTTATTACAGAAACAAATTGCACATTTCACAACATAAATCCTTTTGGAAACATAGTAAGGAATTGAAATTCTTAAAACACAAATAGTGAATGTTAATCATTAGCACGTTAATTCTCACAATTGTAACCCAACTCTTTCCGAGTATTAATTAGCACAAGAAGCATCAACCTTAGGTTTCTGTAACAAAATGTATAGTGCATTGCACATCCGCATAATTTACAATAGAACTGAAGATGTTAACAAAATGTGAAATTGTAATAAAAAATGAGGAAGAACAATTTGAGCCCAAAGCCAAATTGCACTTAGTCAGGTCTCCATTGAGTCTAGATATGTCAGGGTTAATCTTCCTATTTTTTGTAAATTTATTTATCTTACAGATATTTTCTGGTCAAATTTGAGAAATGATTTTTTTCTATTTTCTAGGTATTACAAAATTATTTTCATTAAAATGTATAGAAATGATTTTTTACCATATTTGGATATATTTAGGTTATATTATGATTCTAATGTTATCCTTACTTTTTATATGATATGCAATACCAAATCTTGGTAAATAATCCTCCATTTTTTATAGATTTGGGTATCTTTAAATTAGATTAGGATTCTAATATTATCTTAATTTTTGGTAAGATATGTGATAACAAATCTTGGTACATAATCCTCAGGTTTGTTATGCCAAAATAATCACCAAAGTTGAACAGGAAAAATGTGCAATAATAGAAAAATATCGGACTTGATATATAAGAATTTTTTCTTTAATTTATGCAAAATCCTTTTGTAAGCACTAATATGAATCTGATTATAATGTGATTACCGTAGACACCTCACTAGAACTTGTGAACCAAAATCTATAGCATGAACAACAAACATCATCCTAAGAGTTCATTATCAACTTCATATTCCTCCTTCATGACAGAATAGGACACCGAGGTACTCACAGGAACATAGCATCAATGGTAATGATAAAGACATTACAGAGTAATACTGTAGAACAATTAGATCTAACTTCACCATACCATGAACTAAAAGGATGACTTTGCGCTCATCCTCATCCTCAAAGTTAATCTGCACCTCTGTTCCTCTAACAGCCCCCGATCTCAATAGCTGTCGGTCTTCCCACTGAGCATTATCAGCAGTCAATTGTGATAACTTCTTACTTTGGGCAAGGGTCATCAATGTTCCATCCTTACGAGTCTGCAGCATTACACATATATAAGAAAAAAAGTGGTATATGTAAATGAATTTATTTTTTCTACTATGACTTGCAATAATATTAGTACAATCTCCAAGTTGTATCAAGGATAAAGATCCAGCAGGTGATAATGACTTTGGGTTAACAAAGTCTAGATAAGTCAGGAATCTAATAAGCCAAGCTTTTCAACCGCTAAAGACAAATTTAATTAACTAGCCTTACCTCTTGAATACATCCAATATATTTCAGATGATGTTCCATACATGATAACTTAACAGGCTACATATCAAACTTTCCAGAGGTGCCATTCACTATTTTATTTATTCTGTCTAGACATTCATTTCAAAAGCCTTAAGCTGCTCCTACCATTTCAAATATTCTTCTCGGCTACTCAACATAGTGGCAGACAAAACATAGCTGCTCTTATAAATAATTTTCTTTTAATCTGAAGGGTTACTGCTGGTTCAAAAAAACATGTTCATATCAAGCCTAATACTAATGTCCTGCATCATGAGAGAGTACATGTCTTGTACAAGATGGGTCATACGACCACCGCAATATCAAAATCAGAAACATGAAACTGCATGGGGAGCATTCTAGAACCTTCCACTTCATATCAGTAATATCAAAATCCAAAAAAGCTTCAGTCAAATTATTATGAGTGAAGCAAGCACAGATGTAAGAGGTGTATAAAACAGAGCGAATGTGAACAAGGTAAAAGGCCAGATCAGAAACAAGATGAATCTTATAAGCAGGGAAAAAGGATGACCATGTCATACTTTAGGGAAAACTTATATATTAATTTCATAACTCGATACAACATACATTTCTCCTAAGTAGTATAATAAAAATTAAATCTCGATATAGATCAGAAAGACAATAAAGATTACAATTGACTGCTTGTATTTCTTATTTTCTTCTTTCTCCCAAGCCATAATCTTTAATACTGTCATATCAAAGGCTGATATGATGTATTATTGCTACATCCATCAAGTATAAGTTTGATGCTTATTTTGGATAACAATTAATTAGTTACACATACCAAAAGCTGCACTTCAAATATTTCACCAGAAACCAAGGTTAGAATCCTAAAATAACTAAAATAGTCTCAATCCCTTTTCACAACAAATACTAATAAATTAAAAATGAAAATTCTGAAAGACAGAAAAAAAATAACTTGACACAATTAATTAGGACCCAACCTCATCCATAGACTAAATCTAAATTTATAATTGCATTAGTGGTATTAACTGAAGATCCAAAATGCAAGTATCACCATGCTACCCAGGAGTATGTGCTACTAGCCTCACTTTTACCAAAACTAATTGGCTGAACTCACATTGAAGTACTTCCAACAAAAATCATTTGTGCTTCTAATTGCAAGCTAACATGAAGAGATATAAATTTATAGAGCAAAAATAATATGGAAGCTTATATTGCTAAAACTACATTATTTCGGTATCAGGAATGGAAGAGGCAATGATATATTATACCAGTTTCTTTGCCAGTGATGCTTCTTTCTTTTTATAAGAAGCATCATCCCCACCAAACAATGACGAGCTATCACCATCAAACATTGTGTTATGTTCATCTCTGTCGTACCTACAAAAAAAACATCAAGGGACTTAGAGCGCAATTGATACTTTCATGACATACCATTCATTAAGCCCCAAAGGATTATGTACAAGAAGCAATACGTCAAAATTATAGAAAATAAAAGGTGCTCAATCCTTGTTTTCAGTAAAAATCTTAGAAAAGATAAGTTGATTAAATTGAATGTCGGAGTAACATTTTCAAGACAAGTTTATAACACTTTGATTTCAGTCAAAAGAAAGGTTCATAAACAAGCACCTACCATGCTCGGTCAGCATTGTAATCCATCTCTTGGCGCATTTCCTCTGTGATCTCATAAGGCTTAAATGTGGTTAAGGTGCTTTCAGCTGCTTCATTTTCCTGGTATGGCAGATAAACCAATGAACAAACAAGCGCAGATAAGCCTTTGAATTCATTAAAAAATAACTAAGAATCAAAGAATACTAAAAACAAAGCACATAGGAGAATGAAGCAGAAGCTAGAAGGTCATAATAATGAAGACAAATGGTATGGTTTTCTCACCATGTATAAATGAGGCTACATTAACTTAATAAATAATGATATGGCAACCAAAAATGGACAATATTCCCTTGGGAGTAATTAGGCATGAATTAGTAACAGAGCCAGTGAAATGCATAGCAAACAACATTACCAGATTTCAACTTGGTATCGCTGAACCTATTAGACGATGCAACAATCAAGTATTTAACGCTAAAATCTGCGATGCCAAGCTGGTTGACATGTCCCTTTCACAAAGAATTATATAAAAATATGGTAACAATGTTCGTCTCAAGGCACAGCTTTAACTTAGTTGCTAATCGTCTGAAGCTTGTTGCCTTGTACAGGAGTCATGAAAAGAAAAATAACCATGGGGGTGTTATTTGTTCAAAATTCTTTTCTCGAAAGGTTTTTTATGGTAAGCCATTTTCTTTTTATTGGAAAACCTTTCTTGTGCCTAAACGGAACCAAAGGATGTGACTTGTAACAGCATGTTGTCAGGATGGCAACAGCACAATGCAAGTTAAAACATCATGCCAACAAGTTGACAGTATGCAACTAATAGAACCACAAAATCCATTATACATATCCACCCACAAGCTATATTTATCCGAACACCTAACCAGGATACGAAGAATCTATTCCACCAACCTCATAGTACAGATTCATCTCCAAGGTATCATTGTTGCATAAAAACCATTCATGTCATGCCATAACTAGCCACCGAATAAGAAAAATTTTGAAAGGGAAATGTATATCTCACTGGATTATCCTAGTTGTAATTACTGACCAATAAAGCATGCAGCAATAGATCTAGCATATCTTAAAACCGCATGGTTGGTCAGTGCTCTATAGTGTTTTTCTTCAGGTGGCTCAAAGGTGTTTTGTATTAATTACAACAATGTTCCTTGATGAAATAAATCTGACACACGATCTCAATTCTCAATTGCTTTTCATGAAATTAACAGCCTGGTGAGACCCACCTGGTGAAACTATGATGCGTGGCATTTGCTTATACTAGAACAGGCGAAGTGGAGATCTGCAACACAAATAAATTGGAACTCAATCAAGAACCAACCATTTGTTCCAGCAGAGAGGGAGTCGCAATGTTCCAACGGAGTAGTCATGATGCCCCTTTTAGTTTCTGATATCTACTTTAGATGGTTCTTTTTGTTGCATAACACCACCATTCTGTTCTTTCCAAATTGACAATTTGGCAAACAGCTAGAAAATGATGCAAGAGAACCCACTGGATGATTTTAAGAAAACTAAAGACTTATAACAGATTCCTATATATTAAAGACCTATTTCAGAAGAAAGTCCTCATAACGTATTTGCGCTACTCATTTGCAATAATCATATTCATTCCTCTAAATCGCATGTGCTCTTCTAATGCATGCAACTCTTTCTACCAGATAATTCTGAAGCTTTATATCAAAACATAGGTCATAAATCAGAATCAGTATGTGGATCAGTCAATTGCAAAAACATAGCATTGGTTGGACCAGTCATATAAGAGAAATCAGAATCGAGAAACAAAAAAATCTCTAAATTTCAAATTTTATAAAATAAGGAAAATGAGAGGAATTAGAAAAAATAGACCAAAGACATCATAAAAATAATGTTGCATATCATATATTAATTTGTAATGAAGTTACTCTAAATTACTATATTTCATAAGAAAATACAGCATGACAAATAACAAATTAGCTGATGCATCTTATTTATAGTTAATATATGAATATAATATCCAAAGAAACACAAAGTGCCGTGTGTTATATTATTCATTACCTTTAAATTACTGATAAATCCTGAAGGGGTTTTGTTTTCCTAAAAACTGAAAATGTTTTGCAAATATAAATTTTATTAAACAAGTTAATAAAGAAAATAATATAAATAGAAAATGTTGAAAATGTTGAAACAATATTGCAAAAACTAAAAATAAAAAATTAATATTTAAAAGTTTTATATCATTTTAAAATATTTAAAAGATATGTTAAAAATTATTCCAGCAATACTATGTAAAAATAAAAAATAAATTAAAATCAAAATAAGATTGAAATCTTTGTAGCAATTAATTACTACTAAATTCTTTAAATGTGAATTGGCACTTTGTAACGCTTAACTTCAGAAAATGCAATATAACATACAACAATTACTATTATACTCACTGTTGTTAACAGGTCCAGTTAAATTATGTCATCATCATAACGATAGTAGTAGGTAACATGTAGACACTGGAGTCTAATCCATTCTCTGTGGAATATAAACAGCATGTTGAATCTGGTCTAAATCCAAAAATCCAATCAATAATCCAAGATACAAAAATTTAAGTGAGATTCCTAAATCTGTCAGTCTTTCCAGTTTTGGGGCCCAAAAGGGAGGGGCACTCTTTCTCCTCCCTCTATTGCGCTAAGTCTGCCTCCCTCTTTCTTGTCTTGTATTCCTCTGCAAAATTTCTTCTTCTAGGTGCCCTCTCTTCCCTCACAATCTCCCCTCCCTTTTCCCTCTCTTCTTCCTCGTCTCAGTTATATTCTCTCATTCTCTCGGTCAAATGGCAAGATTCCAAGACTTAATGGGTTGGGATGTGCTAGGATAAACCAATAATGGAAATGTCTGATCCCAGTCAATTTATCTAAATACCCAATTTCTCGGAATAAATCAGATCACCCTCAGCCAATATTGATCCAATTATCCAACTATCCTACAACACAAAACCTAGTCCTGCTCCTAATTTGTAAGACATTATGTAATCTGCACAATTACATACAATAAAGATTGACACAAAACGTAGTTAATTGCATCATGAATAAGAGTCTCTACTGTTTATAGTGCATGAACCAAGCTACAAGAACAAAAGACATTCATCTGGACATCACAGTCAATATAAGACTGCCCTCAGGTCTATAAGGTTATACAATCATCAAATAACAAAACTAACCACATACAAATTGGAATTCAGAGATAAATATGCATACAGAGCAAACTAATGCAAGGAAATAGCTGGCATCTCATTCGTCAAAATTCAAGTTAGTCTCTTCCATTTATATTAATCATAGTCTAGAGCTTAATGGCCATGGTTAAACAAGCAACTAGAGACAAGAAGCATTTATCATGATTGGCCGGATTAATATTAAAAGCTTGATTGAGGTGCTACTTCTAGCTTTAAATGTTTTGGGCATTTATCAATATGTGCAACTCTACCTTAATTTCCCAAAGTTCTGTTTTTGATGCTAATATATTCTAGGAAAAAAAACCCATCATACAGGCACATGCAAAACTGAGAACACAATGCCAGGAACCATATAGCACTGTACTTATTAGAATTAAATAGAAAATAGAAACCCTATACAGGTACCTCTGAATCAGCTGCAACAGTAAAATGTAGCCGATGTTTTCCACTCTGAGACGAATCAGATCTTTTTGAGGAGCCTGTGGCACGTATTGGTGTTGGAGAGGGAGCTACACTATCCCATGGAGAACCTGTAGTCCCAATGGTCATTTTTATCATCAAAGCTTCTAGTGATAGTACAAATAAAGGTAAAAGAAAGAGATTTTCAAGTAAATGATATAATAACTAAAATCTGACTTATTTTGTCATACTTGCCTGCAGGACGAGGTGTATTACCGCCCAGCCACGGGGACACAAGCCATGCATCAGGTGAGGCACCTGCCAACATTGGAGAGGGTGAAGGTCGATATCTGTGAGACACAGAATAGTTGTCCCTAGAACCTCGACGTGGAGTATCTTCCCATTCCCACCTCCCGTCATCCCAGCCTGACCTAGCTGGGAATTATAGGTCTCATTAGCTCAAATAAAAAAACCATGTAGACAACTGAATAAACCACATTCAATCAAAAGATCAAACTTACAAGGAGTGTTTGAAGTCTGTTCGTGCCGACTCCTCTTCCTGCTATAATCCGTAGTATATCTGGATCTCCCGTGTTCATCTCTTCTGCCATATTCAACACTGCGATACCTTTGTTTCTCACTCCTCTCGTAATTATCTGAACTGCGAGAATGAATGCTCCTAGAGCTTCTAGACGAAGAGACCTTTCGAACATATTAAGATAGTGCATGTTAATATATACTAAAAATAGAACAGATCATCACAATATACCAAAGCTTATTTCATTTTTAACATCAAATAATCATTAATCAACAATTTGATTAGAAAATGTTAGTTACATGGTGATGACGATAAAGACGATATTTATCTGAGTTACCTTTGGAATTTTGGTCCTAGAGACTTAGTAATTTGTAATATCTAATCATCTCATTCTCTTCTGCTTTTCTAATATAACGAGATATAAAATATGTGCAGAAAAATGAAAAAGAACAGTAAAGTGGTACAAATGATGCTCCCAATCACTGATCTTCACTACAAAAGCACTTAAAGAAACTCAACCCAACCAGCATCTTGTTAATAAGGTCTATCATAGACCACCCATCGTCTTTGCAGACTTACTAGCCCACGAGGAATTACTTGCTTACGGTGGGCCTCGAATGGTGTAGATCCCAAAAGGCACCTTTGAGAGAGGAGCAGCCTTCAGCTTTGTCCTAGGCATTGGCTCTCCAACTCTTCAACTAATATGGAACTAAATGTGGCCTCATCACAGCTACAGATACTGTGGCCCGCAAAGATATGTCGGCTCTACGGTAAACCTTGCACAATTTTGACCTTTTAAGGTGGACCCCAAAGGAGATCTCCGAGAGCAGGTGGCTTTTGGCTCTCTTTATTAGGCATTCTTGCCAACTCGACTAGATGTGGCTCATCACTTGCAAAATAGAACATTATATAATTCTTAAGAAGGTTGAAGGCTTGAGGCTATATTTCTACACAAGAGATATAGTTGATATAACATGGTTAAACAGAACTATGCAAGTATAATATTTAGGATGGCCATCCATGCTTACTTAAGCGCACATCAAAAAGAACATAAAAAACTAACAATTTGCATTTACCCATTTTGATATGCACAGAATTCATATAAGCCGGCATGATAAGATTTTGGTGCTAACATGCACACCCTAAACCCAAAAAAATACCTAGTTTTAACAGCGAGCACGGTAACAACTTTTTTCTACGAAGATAGATTAGGCCTGCTACTTATTTCTAGTATGACATGATATATGCCTGAACCAGCAAAGGAAATGCATGGCAAGACATTGTACCATACCAACCAGACAACAAGCAATTCCTTCATACTTTCTTCCGTCATCGAGTCCCAATCTTAGCATACATACTGTTCTCACTTTCCAGCCACCACATACATGTCGCTAATCTCGGCTTTGGTTTTAGTAAAAATGCATTATTCCTAAACAAAAACCAACTGAAACAAACTCTATAGAAGCAACCCAATACAAGTAAAGAACTACATGCACATGATCCCCAAAAGAATATTCTCGAAAAAGCTGCATACAATTTTGATCTTACATAGTATCATTTAAACCAACATTATCATGTTGTTCTACTTTATTCAGCCCCAAGAGCCTCCACACTTCCTGACCACATCCACGGTCTAGCAGGATAACAAACTCTATTTTTCCAAGATAGTGGTTGTTGAGTTTATATCGATAACCTTTTTCACTTCCTACATTGATCAAATGGTGCACATGCAAATGCAAATGAAGTTGTCTAGTCAGAAGTATACCGATAAAAAACACAAGATCATAGGAGAATGTATGTTAAACCATGAAAAGAAATGGACTGGATAATTAATAACAGTTTAATAAAAGCTGAATATTAATTTAAAGCTCACCTCCATAATAGTTCTTCCACACGCTACTTGTGATGTGAAACGGATACTATCTGCATATAATTATGATACAATAGCATTCAATTAGAAAGCAGAAAGAACCATAAATGTTATGTAACAACAAATTATCAAAAAATAAATAAATTTTCAAACGAGTAAAGAGAAATATTCTATATTCTTATGAATGACCCCTTCAAACAAATCCAACCAAGTTTTTTTTTTCCTCAAAATCACTCAAGAACAAAAGATGATATCATAAAAACTTAACCCTCTCAAAATCTACATGCATCACGATAGTTCGTCTGAGGGGTATTTTCGTAATTTGGACAAAGGATAGAACCGAAATTTCTCAAATTTCGAAGGGTAAAACTGTCTTTTGCCCAGAAAACCTTAACCCTCTCCCCTTCTGTGTTGCCGGCGGCGGCCACTGCAGGGGCCGGGGGGCGGGGGGCGGGGGCGGCGCCGCCCCTGCAGGTGGGCGCCACCGCGGGCGCGGCACCCGCAGGAGCCGCTGCCTCGCGGCGCCTCTGCCCACGGGCGGCGCCGCACCAGCTGGCCAGCGCCGCCCGCTAGGGCTCGCTGCCGCCGCTGCTAGCGGCTCGCGTGCAGGCCCAGCGCCGGCAGGCGACGCCCTTGCGCGCGGGCGCAGTGCCCGCGCGCAGGTGGCCGCCGTGCCTGCGGGCGCCGCTGCAGGCGACCTGCCTGCACGCAGATGGCAGCGCTGCCCCGTAAGCTTAGAAAAAGTACTAGCCCCGTATGCTTACTTCTTTCTTGATTTCTTCTTTGATTGAGCGCGGTTCTGCAGGGGCGATCTAAGGCCTCTTTCTTCTTGTAGGTGCCTTCGCAGCAGTCCGTCGTTTCTTGAGAATCGGACGTTGCTCGCTCAAAGATCCTATTCCAATCATAAGCCGCTGCAACAGTAATGTAGCCTACACCGCGGAGCGTAGCTTCCGGCCTTCCTTTAAGCCTATAAATAAGGGCAGCAGTTTACTCATCTCTTTTGAGTCTTGTCGGTTCTGTATCGATTGTGGCAGAAGGTTCGCCGAAACATAAAATAAATATTTTAAAATCAATCTATCGTACGAATAATATATCATTGTTGAAAAATCTTTAAGGTGAAATTACATACGTAACGAAAGAATAAAAAATAAAATCGTTAATTCCCCGTATGTTTGTTCGTTGTCGTGCGAAGATTGATACGCAAAAAATCGTAAAACTTAAAATTACATATATAATAGATAGATTGTATATCCCGATGCCTCTGTAAATTTTTACGAGAGGGTGAAAAGGGTCAAGCGCCCTCCTCTCCAGCAGTGATTCACACGGCAAAATTGCGACGCTCCTCAAAACTCCAAACTAAATAGAAGTCCCTATCAAACCCTAATGAATCCTCCCCTATTGAGTATTGGATCTGTATCCAATTACCCAAACCTTTTTAGATTAGTAGATCTATATATTTAATAATCTATAATTGGCTTTTATTAGATCTCATCCATAGGATCTAATAATTCATGGGCTTATTGGATATCCAATAAGATATATGCTCCCTCTAGGTCCAATATCGAGCTGGTCGTGAGTCATACCTGTCAGAACTCCTTCTAGCTTAGTGTATTATTATCTCCATAATAATTCATTCGACTCATCGACTATGGATATACTAGACCACTATGCCGCAGTCCCCAGATAATACAGAAGAATCCAATTAATTGGACCTGATCACGTGATCTACACGTATAAATAATGCAATTTTGAGTACAGTCAACTAACTAGATGTGTGTAAAAATGATCAAACATCCATCATCTTATTGACACCGACGGTCACCAGACTCTGAATCGACGCTTTCGATTCACATGGAGCATTGGAAAATGATCCCCACTCGACGTCTTATTAATTCCACGATGGCTGGTGACGTCTTATTAATTCTACGGTGGCTGGGGACGTCTTATTAATTCCACGGTGGCTGGTGCAGAAGGTCCGAAGACCTGGTGGTACGGTTACCCTCCTCCAATTGCAGATTAAGAGGACGAAAAATATACTAAAACCGTGAAAAGTGGTTCGATCCCCATTTATCTTACTATCATATTCTGTTAACAGATGCCAACTGCCAGCAGACTCCTTGTCATAACCTTACTCTCTCCGACTCGTCCAAAAACTCTTTAGCCTATCCATTGATATTCATTTTCAACCACTCGCTCGTAGGTCATAGATGATGTCAGCCAATTACATTGAATGCTTATTAGATGATGCTTCATGTCTAAGCTGGCTACACCACTTAGAGTTATTTTCTTATTAGACTTTCATAATCATAAGATGTTTTATTATGATCGATTCGATTATATCATTGTCATAAGAAGTTTCATGGCCGATTTGATCATTTTGTCAATTCGATCTCATTATTGTGTCGTAGGATGCTTGATGGTTGATTGTTGTCATCACATGTTAGTTCATGACTGATTGATTGCATCATTAATGTATGATGCATCAATTGTGCTATCATGGTAGAATGCTTCATGGACGATTCAATCACATTATTGTTAGAAGATACATCTTTGGATATTTCGATCGTGTTGATACAGGGATCGCCTCTTCATGTGGTTTTGGCGTGACTCTTCATTGCTTGTGTTATGCGTGTTATTCAATTTTCTCGCTTTGAATTTCGATTGCATAACGAATACTGTTTCGTGTGCAAAGTTTGTTAGTGCCTAGCCAAGATTTGATCGGTTGTGTTATGCATGTAATTTTAACACTGAAAAATTAGCATCCATCCTAGTTAAACAATGCATTTATGTTGAAGCGACTCTCTATTAAAGCAAAGATTTGGGTCTTAATCCATCAAATAAAATCGATCTTGAAGGTTGCAAACTGAAACCATTTCTACAAGCTCAATGCAATGTATCTTTCCCTCATAAAACATCGACTGCTGACTATCGCAAAAAAAAGACTTAAAAGAGCAATGAATAAAGAATAAAGAAAAATACCGTTTCCAAATGAACAGAACCAGCGCAATAATCAACATCAAGAAACCAAAATACCAACAATTACAAGAGTTTCGATATAAAAAAATATTAAATAAAAAAACAAACATGAAATACGAAAATTGGATCCAGCATTTACCCTTGAAACACATCGGCCAAGGATCACCTGATTATGAGCTCTAGACAATTGAATCGGGCTTCGACGGTCGCAACCATAGCTACGGAATCCGACATACAGAGGGCCGAACGATTCCCACAAATAAACCTTGCTTCTCGTGCTGCAAGCCTGATCTTTGGGGCAGCCCTAACCCAGGCATTGCTCCTCGCTTCGATTCAAAGCGAAGGGTGGGATGAGAGTCTCAGAAAGGATCTCTATAAGGAAAAGATTGGGAGGTACTTGGAAGGTGAAACAAATCGGTCGAAGAAAAGAACTTGGAATGGGAAAGAGACGTCGTTCGAAGAAAAGACACCCCCTTTTGTGCTCGTTGACCCATAATTACCGCTCATTAACGAGCAAGGCTATATAAGTAATATCGTTAGTCATCGGTTCTTTTGTAATATTTAATTTAAGACATATTATGTATAATTGATCGCATATAACTCGTGCATTATATCTTCTACTTAGCAAACCGAAGGCACATTGTTTCATCGGTCAAGAATGTTAATATAGCATGCCTTGTTAAAATGTCCAGGTCGAAGATACGAGCAAAATATATGAAGCAAGCAGATAAATCAAGACATAATAAATCTGAAACGTAATTTTGACTGACATAATAATGCTATTTTACGGTATCTTGTCCCCTTCAAAATGTGAGCATCTTCCGCCCAACAAGAACGTGCTATGTCAGCTGATAAGCTAAAAAGATTTCATTGCACATGAAAACCTCTTGAATCAAAGAATATAAAGAATACAGCATACATTCTTTCACCAAGTTTATGTACACATGCTCTTTAATCTTTGGATAGTAATGGCCAGTGATATAACAAAGCTTAAGTAATATGGGATAACTTCATAAAAAATATGGCTCTCTGAGTGTTGATATTCATTCTGATTAGTAATTCTTATGGTACAACAGATACGTTTCAAAGAAAACACAAGTCGCTAGCTCTAGAAATTTTAGCTCGATTCACAAACCTTATTTATTGGGTCTGAGATACGTCCTTGGGCCCTTCCGCACACCTACCATGATGACTTGCTGTTGCTGTTTTGCCTTTTTCTCCCGTTCCCTCTCCTCGTTCAACTTATCTGCTTCCGCTTGCTCTTTTCTCAGATTCTCCATCTCCTCCTCCATTGCAGTCTTCTCTTCCTTCTGCTTCTTCTTGTGTTCAAGCATAGATGTATCCGACTCTTTAACAGAGAAAAACATTGGTCCCAGCTCAGCCAGCCAATGTGGCTCGATTATCCTAGTTGTAATTACTGACCAATAAAGCATGCAGCAATAGATCTAGCATATCTTAAAACCGCATGGTTGGTCAGTGCTCTATAGTGTTTTTCTTCAGGTGGCTCAAAGGTGTTTTGTATTAATTACAACAATGTTCCTTGATGAAATAAATCTGATACACGATCTCAATTCTCAATTGCTTTTCATGAAATTAACAGCCTGGTGAAACTATGATGCGTGGCATTTGCTTATACTAGAACAGGCGAAGTGGAGATCTGCAACACAAATAAATTGGAACTCAATCAAGAACCAACCATTTGTTCCAGCAGAGAGGGAGTCGCAATGTTCCAACGGAGTAGTCATGATGCCCCTTTTAGTTTCTGATATCTACTTTAGATGGTTCTTTTTGTTGCATAACACCACCATTCTGTTCTTTCCAAATTGACAATTTGGCAAACAGCTAGAAAATGATGCAAGAGAACCCACTGGATGATTTTAAGAAAACTAAAGACTTATAACAGATTCCTATATATTAAAGACCTATTTCAGAAGAAAGTCCTCATAACGTATTTGCGCTACTCATTTGCAATAATCATATTCATTCCTCTAAATCGCATGTGCTCTTCTAATGCATGCAACTCTTTCTACCAGATAATTCTGAAGCTTTATATCAAAACATAGGTCATAAATCAGAATCAGTATGTGGATCAGTCAATTGCAAAAACATAGCATTGGTTGGACCAGTCATATAAGAGAAATCAGAATCGAGAAACAAAAAAATCACTAAATTTCAAATTTTATAAAATAAGGATAATGAAAAAGAAAAGCTGTAAATGAGATGACCCCCGCTTTCCATTATTGCTAGAGGCGAGGGGCAACAACTAGTCCGGTTCGACTGATGAGGTAAAGCAGAGGCTTTCAGCACCTTGCTCTCAAAGAGAAATCTGTTGCGGGCCTGACAAAAACAAGAGACCAGCAATGAGAGTAATTCTCAGGCCTCTTATTTATTCGGTCTGAGATACGTCCTTGGGCCCTTCCGCACACCTACCATGATGACTTGCTGCTGCTGTTTTGCCTTTTTCTCCCGTTCCCTCGCCTCGTTCAACTTATCTGCTTCCGCTTGCTCTTTTCTCAGATTCTCTATCTCCTCCTCCATTGCAGTCTTCTCTTCCTTCTGCTTCTTCTTGTGTTCAAGCATAGATGTATCCGACTCTTTAACAGAGAAAAACATTGGTCCCAGCTCAGCCAGCCAATGTGGCTCGACTGCAGTCACACATTGCATATACTCCTTTGTGGTCAGTACAAGTTCATGGTAAACCACGTAATCTGGAGTGTATCCAAGCCCATACAGTGCACTGCTGGGATGCAGGTGGCAGGGCATTCCATTCCGGCAATTCACATATTCACCCACACCTTTCAATCTGGCAGCATTGTGGAAATAAGCAGAACAGATTGCTTTCCTGACCACATCCCACTCCATCCCACATGAAGTCAGGGGAATCTTCAAGGACTTGAGTATGTCTAACAGCTGGGATCTGACTTCCCTTGCCTTCCTAAGGCCCTTCACATGCAAGAAGTGGTCATTGCACCAGTCCCCACGGTATTGGTTTGCTTTCCATTGTTGGTATACATTGAGAAGTGTCAAGTGATCAGATTCTGGAACAAAGAATTTTTCCCTTGCCGCATCGCTCTCCTCTGCCCGATCCTTTGGTCGGAAGAAAACTGAAGGCACTGAAAGCATAGACACGATTGTTAAAACCTCATTTATGCACTCTAGCTGCTCCCCCATCAACAACATTTTCGCAAGCGGTGGATCCAAGGGAAATTCCACCATCTTCCACCCAATCTCAGTGAGGCTTCCAACATTGTTCAAGGCGCCCAACACCCACAGCTGGTACATTGAATTGAGAATATTTTCCTGCGGGGGCGGATCCATGAAGTCAAAATCCAAAAGATTTTCAATCTTTAAGGATTTAAGCAGCAAAACCACATTGCCCAGATTTGTTCTCTGGATCTCTGGAACAGGGTTAGGAAGCAGCTCATTTTGATACGCAGACTCTGTAAATAACCGATAGCAAGTGCCAGGACCAGTTCTGCCAGCACGCCCAGCCCGTTGGTCAGCTGCTGCTCGGCTAACTGGAAACACTTGTAGAGCATCCATGCCCATTCTAGGATTGTAAACCTTCATTTTACCATATCCTGTGTCTATGACATAAAAGATACCATCTACTGTAAGGGATGTCTCTGCAATGTTGGTTGCAACAATGCATTTCCGAGCACCATCTTCAGCTTTCTGGAAGATCTTTGCTTGCAGATCAGCTGGCAACTGAGAATAGATAGGCAATATCAAGAGCTTTGGGACTGCTTTGCTTGTGGATGCGATGAGCTGTTCCATACGCTCAGCAAGAGCATAGCAGGCAGCTTCAATCTCATCCTGCCCTGTCATAAAGATGAGAATGTCACCAGGAGCGCTTGTAATGTGAATAGTCATCGCCTGCTTAACAGCAGCTTCAACATAGTCTTCACACGGTGTTTTGCTGTACAGGATATTTACATGGAATGTCCTTCCAGGGATTTGAAAAGTCGGAACACTGGAACATAGAGAGAAAAAGGTTAGGTTGGCCAGGAGTGCAGAGAGTAAATAAATGGGTCATCAGTAAAGGTATTAGCTTACAAAGCTGACTCATCTTACCCTCCAAAGAAGTCGGAAAATTTTTTAGCATTCAGCGTCGCAGACGTTACAATAAGCTTGAAGTCGCGTCGCCTAGCAACTACCTTCTTCAGTATACCAAATAAAACATCGGTACTCAGTGATCTCTCGTGTGCTTCATCCATGATAATTACTCTGGGAAAAAGAAGTATTTCTCAGGATACACAAAGTTCAAAAACAGTTCATGTTATGAAAGCAAAGTTCTATGTGATTTCCTAACAATTTTGTGCCTCAAAAAACAAAGCATAAAAATTAAGTTTGAGAAAACAAGCAAAAGACATTCAAAGAATCTTTCCCTCTTAACAATTCGAAGATCATAACTACCTAAAGTCTGTTATGTATATAGTAACTAGAAACAATATTTGTTTTATTGCCAATATCAACATTAGCAAACAGTGAAGTTTTTCAAGCTAAGACAACATAACATCACTTAGTTTAAATCAATGCATAACTCAAAGCCCTTGTACATAACGAGACTCTATCCTCTTCGATTCGTCGGACAGGAAGAGCAGAAAAACAATGAGATCATGAATAGAAATAGCTTTATGGGTCAATTTACACTATCTACCATGCAGCAAAGGAGAAAACAAAACTATCTGATAGCATAAGCTTTAGACATAGAAAAGAACACCAAGAACTAATCCATCCAAGCTTGCAGTTAGTATGTCCAGGAAAAAGAAAAAATCCACCACGAAGTAAATCTCTGGATGATCCAATGGAGAACAAGGACAAGCAATCCTGGTTGACCAGTAGGTGACCACCGCAAAAACAAAAAAGGTAGCTGAACAAGAAACCTCGATGATATCTGTTTGATGAAGGTAGCTGAACAAGAGATCAAATGACTTGAATTTCCACAGTTAGAAAGAATGACTTTCTGGAACAACTGTGAGCATAAGATTACAGCGGTACAGCATATAAAGGGGAGTGACATGGTGAAGGATGCAACAGTAAGAATTTATAACTACAATTATCATTTGTTGATTGTATGTTCCGACAGGTTATTTGCGTATCTTCCAAAAGTAGATACCCAATGATCTAATTTAATAGTCAACATTTAATCAAAAACCCATCTCTAAATCTGCTGCGAGAAAGCATAAATCTAAGATCTTTAATCCCCTCAAGCTAAATATTAGGAAAGATATTCTATGAAAAAGAATGGCACCTCATCTTCCAAAACCCCGCCCATCTCTACATCTTCTGTCAGAAAGCATAGTTCTAACTTCTAATATCCTTTTTCCCCTCAAGCTAAATATTAGGAAAGATCATATAAAAAAGAAGTAAGAAACTCTAAAATGTTCCTCCAATATGCTTTGGAAAAGCATAGTTCTATTTCCAACTTCTCCTAAAAGTAAATAACAAGAAAAAGTCCTTTACTAAACAGTGATGGAAGAGTGTTGTGAAAGATAATTCTCAGCAATGAGTCTTAGTTTACCAGGTAATAGGTTAGTTTTATGTTCTCCTTGACTTTTTAATACTGTCACATATAGACATAACCTCTTTTCATCTTCTACCAGTGCACTTGACAATTTACTTATTGATCTGATGGACGTGAACAAAGGAAGTAAATTTTAAGAATATCCAAACATCATGGCAGAAACAAATAATCCTGCAAGCTAAAGATAATTTTCTATGGAATTTCATATCATAGAATAAGAACAACCGATTCTAAAAAGTGTGGAAAATAAGTCTTCTTAAAACAAAAATAGAAACAAAAAAAAGGACAATAAGCATACCGGTATTTGTCAAGATCAGAGTCCTTCAATGTTTCACGCAGAAGTACCCCATCCGTCATGTACTACACAAATAAAATATAACATTCTGGTGAGTATACTTCAATCTAAGATAAATGATACAATTAAGTTTATCACCAGAAATTACTAGAAGATCCTAAATAGTAGGCCAATTAGTCCAATGCATAAGTGAATTAATCAAGAGAAGAATATAGCTAGAACTTAAGTAGGAGAAATCCTAATAAGATTCCATAGCAGTTGCTAAACCAATTCATAATAGTTAACATTTTGAAATAAACCTACTGTATATACAGTGGAATGCAATCAAGGAGTGAATTTTGTCATGGAACTAAAGATATCAAAGACAATAATAAAATGATCTAAATACTTCAAATACTGTAATAAAATGAACTAAATATGTCAAATACCATAATAAAATGGACTAAAGATGCCCATGGAACAAAAATTAACATCGGAAGTTCTAGACTTTGAAGTAAGCATAAAAATAATAGTAAGAACATGAAGTAAAGAAATTCCAAATAAGGTAAAAAAAAAACCTTTATTATAGTATTTGGACCAGTGACATCTTCAAATCTTATGGCATAACCAACTTTATCACCCAACTCTGTTTCCATCTCCTCGCTGACTCGTTTAGCAACACTCATGGCAGCCACACGTCTTGGTTGTGTACAACCAATAATACTACCATTTGTATATCCATCTTCATGAAGATACTGTCAGGTAGCTTTATCATCAGCATAACAATAAACGGCTTATATGTTGAATAAAATCAAAGAGAGTATTGGAAGTGGGTGTTACCTGTGTCAATTGAGTTGTCTTCCCAGAACCAGTCTCTCCAACTACAACTATTACCTGATTTTCACGAACAACCTAATGTAGAGCAAGCAGAAGAATTAAGCACAGTGATAAAAAATTGCATAGGAAATCATGAACATATCAAAAACAACAATGATATCGCCAACACGAGGAAAATTTTTAATGGTGTTACAACTAACATGTAATGTCTCAAATTTAATAATACATAGCACAGTTACTAAGGATATCAAATATACTGGGCCATGCTACAAGTGCAGGGTATCTTAGCCTCATTCATGATATGTGTAATATGGGAGTAGTTGAATTGTTATTTGGGAATCACTCATTTAAATAACTGGTGGTCCTAGAAATCAACTATGCATCTAACAACAATGCTAGAAAATATTTTAAAAACTGGTCTGATATTGATTTTGGTAATCTACGGGACCGGTACAGTACCATTTTGTCAATGGACTTATACCTTTGGTATCCTTGTATAAAATAAAAAATTAATTTCATGTGTACCATTATAAAGCTAAGCATTTTAATGAGAAACAAAGAACGAGAGGAAGAATGGGAGAGAAACTGAGAGAAAGGTGTGAGGGAAAATAAGAAAGTGAGAGAAAAGGGAGAGAAGCTAGAACAGAGAAGGGAAAGACAATTTGTGACAGAAACAAAGGGTTGTTGAGCACCATTGCAGTCGAATGTTGTCAGTAGCTGACAGAGAAAGGATTACAAAAGAGGCAGGGAAAGGGCAAGAATGTGAAATCGGTATTCAACTTCAGCGGTGCAACGCAATGGTGAGTAGTAGTTTGAGTGAAGAGGGAGAAAAGACAGAGGGGAGAGAGAGAGAGAGAGAGAGAGAGAGAGAGAGAGAGAGAGATCAAATGAGAAGTGTGTTAGGAATCATAGAGATAGCATGTGTTGAGTTAGTAGGTCACACTCCGTCCGTGTTTATCGCAGGAACAGAATGAGAAAAGACAAATAGAGTGTAAGGAGAGGGAAAAGCATTTGCATGGCTGCTTTGAATACTGATAGCAAAGAGCAGCAATCTAGGTTCGGATGGATGACTATGGTTGTGAGAGGTGGCGAGGGGGATGAGAGTTGTTAACTTTTGGTGTTAACTTGTTTTCCTAGGAAAGCCTTAATCATTAATTTCATTCAACATATAACAGAAAACACAAAATAAGATATGACGTTTAAAGAGAACCAAACAAAGCATGCATTACAGAGTGCAAAGTGAATATGTTGACCAATACGTTTATAGATATTGACCTTCAACAGTTCCTCACGAACAGAATATATTGGAAGATACTGCCTTTGTTGTGAAATGGACTTCGACTTGGCGAACTCACTTACTGCTTCACCTTTCTCTTTCATATGCCTTGCAAACTTGGCTTCCTCTTTAAAATCCACTTCGCCTTCTTCTCCTACCACTGCAGTATCTGCATCAATCTGATATTTGAGGCAGAGAAAGTTGAGTTATTCAAAGGAGATGGACAAGAAAATTAATCAGCTAAGATCACAAATACTAACCTGCTCAGCTGTCTTCTGGACCCCTAGAATGTCACCAAGTTTTGATCCTGCCAGCTCCCAAAACCGTTGGCGTGACTTATTCATACTCTGCTTTTCATGAATTTCCCTAACCAGAGCAGAACCTTTACGAGCAATTATGGCCATATCTGATGTGGGATCTTTAATAGGCATTACAGGTTCAGCCTGTTTTGTGAATACCACCCTACCATCCAGGAAAGGGGGCTTTGTATCTGCAAAAAGTTGGAACAGGTGCTCAGTAACTTCAGCCACTTGGTAATACAATTCATTAGGACCAAACAACACACATATCAGTATAACCATGTTTTGCCAGAACATGTCAATTAACACACATATCAGTATGTGCACGGAGGAAGTTGTGAGCAAAAAGCACAAGCAGCCTTTTGCAAAAATAGAACTTCAGTCTAGAGGATTCATCACTAAGAGTTTTTTTTTCTTTTTTTTTTTTACTTCATCAAAGATAAGTTAGGATTCCTCCAAACAAACATGGTATTTAAATAAAATTTGACTCACTCAAAACAGTGGAAACAAACAACATCTCTCTGAAAGACCAGCATTTTTTCATGACGCATGGATATTTATCATAGATGATGGAATATCAGATAAGTCTAACGCAGGACAATTTCTATTATTCAAGTCTTTTATCTTTTTTATCAATGATGGCCCTTCAGGATCTCTCAAGAAACTGCTTATATTTACAAGACTTCCCAGTAGACTTCTTAAACAAAAGGGTAGCTTGCTTCTGGCATAGGTATTGTATACTATATTTTATAGAATGCAAATGACATTCAAAATATCTTAGAAACAAGTGACATTTCTCTTCCATAAGCTCTCAAACAGCTAGTTACGTTTATTACAGAAACAAATTGCACATTTCACAACATAAATCCTTTTGGAAACATAGTAAGGAATTGAAATTCTTAAAACACAAATAGTGAATGTTAATCATTAGCACGTTAATTCTCACAATTGTAACCCAACTCTTTCCGAGTATTAATTAGCACAAGAAGCATCAACCTTAGGTTTCTGTAACAAAATGTATAGTGCATTGCACATCCGCATAATTTACAATAGAACTGAAGATGTTAACAAAATGTGAAATTGTAATAAAAAATGAGGAAGAACAATTTGAGCCCAAAGCCAAATTGCACTTAGTCAGGTCTCCATTGAGTCTAGATATGTCAGGGTTAATCTTCCTATTTTTTGTAAATTTATTTATCTTACAGATATTTTCTGGTCAAATTTGAGAAATGATTTTTTTCTATTTTCTAGGTATTACAAAATTATTTTCATTAAAATGTATAGAAATGATTTTTTACCATATTTGGATATATTTAGGTTATATTATGATTCTAATGTTATCCTTACTTTTTATATGATATGCAATACCAAATCTTGGTAAATAATCCTCCATTTTTTATAGATTTGGGTATCTTTAAATTAGATTAGGATTCTAATATTATCTTAATTTTTGGTAAGATATGTGATAACAAATCTTGGTACATAATCCTCAGGTTTGTTATGCCAAAATAATCACCAAAGTTGAACAGGAAAAATGTGCAATAATAGAAAAATATCGGACTTGATATATAAGAATTTTTTCTTTAATTTATGCAAAATCCTTTTGTAAGCACTAATATGAATCTGATTATAATGTGATTACCGTAGACACCACACTAGAACTTGTGAACCAAAATCTATAGCATGAACAACAAACATCATCCTAAGAGTTCATTATCAACTTCATATTCCTCCTTCATGACAGAATAGGACACCGAGGTACTCACAGGAACATAGCATCAATGGTAATGATAAAGACATTACAGAGTAATACTGTAGAACAATTAGATCTAACTTCACCATACCATGAACTAAAAGGATGACTTTGCGCTCATCCTCATCCTCAAAGTTAATCTGCACCTCTGTTCCTCTAACAGCCCCCGATCTCAATAGCTGTCGGTCTTCCCACTGAGCATTATCAGCAGTCAATTGTGATAACTTCTTACTTTGGGCAAGGGTCATCAATGTTCCATCCTTACGAGTCTGCAGCATTACACATATATAAGAAAAAAAGTGGTATATGTAAATGAATTTATTTTTTCTACTATGACTTGCAATAATATTAGTACAATCTCCAAGTTGTATCAAGGATAAAGATCCAGCAGGTGATAATGACTTTGGGTTAACAAAGTCTAGATAAGTCAGGAATCTAATAAGCCAAGCTTTTCAACCGCTAAAGACAAATTTAATTAACTAGCCTTACCTCTTGAATACATCCAATATATTTCAGATGATGTTCCATACATGATAACTTAACAGGCTACATATCAAACTTTCCAGAGGTGCCATTCACTATTTTATTTATTCTGTCTAGACATTCATTTCAAAAGCCTTAAGCTGCTCCTACCATTTCAAATATTCTTCTCGGCTACTCAACATAGTGGCAGACAAAACATAGCTGCTCTTATAAATAATTTTCTTTTAATCTGAAGGGTTACTGCTGGTTCAAAAAAACATGTTCATATCAAGCCTAATACTAATGTCCTGCATCATGAGAGAGTACATGTCTTGTACAAGATGGGTCATACGACCACCGCAATATCAAAATCAGAAACATGAAACTGCATGGGGAGCATTCTAGAACCTTCCACTTCATATCAGTAATATCAAAATCCAAAAAAGCTTCAGTCAAATTATTATGAGTGAAGCAAGCACAGATGTAAGAGGTGTATAAAACAGAGCGAATGTGAACAAGGTAAAAGGCCAGATCAGAAACAAGATGAATCTTATAAGCAGGGAAAAAGGATGACCATGTCATACTTTAGGGAAAACTTATATATTAATTTCATAACTCGATACAACATACATTTCTCCTAAGTAGTATAATAAAAATTAAATCTCGATATAGATCAGAAAGACAATAAAGATTACAATTGACTGCTTGTATTTCTTATTTTCTTCTTTCTCCCAAGCCATAATCTTTAATACTGTCATATCAAAGGCTGATATGATGTATTATTGCTACATCCATCAAGTATAAGTTTGATGCTTATTTTGGATAACAATTAATTAGTTACACATACCAAAAGCTGCACTTCAAATATTTCACCAGAAACCAAGGTTAGAATCCTAAAATAACTAAAATAGTCTCAATCCCTTTTCACAACAAATACTAATAAATTAAAAATGAAAATTCTGAAAGACAGAAAAAAAATAACTTGACACAATTAATTAGGACCCAACCTCATCCATAGACTAAATCTAAATTTATAATTGCATTAGTGGTATTAACTGAAGATCCAAAATGCAAGTATCACCATGCTACCCAGGAGTATGTGCTACTAGCCTCACTTTTACCAAAACTAATTGGCTGAACTCACATTGAAGTACTTCCAACAAAAATCATTTGTGCTTCTAATTGCAAGCTAACATGAAGAGATATAAATTTATAGAGCAAAAATAATATGGAAGCTTATATTGCTAAAACTACATTATTTCGGTATCAGGAATGGAAGAGGCAATGATATATTATACCAGTTTCTTTGCCAGTGATGCTTCTTTCTTTTTATAAGAAGCATCATCCCCACCAAACAATGACGAGCTATCACCATCAAACATTGTGTTATGTTCATCTCTGTCGTACCTACAAAAAAAACATCAAGGGACTTAGAGCGCAATTGATACTTTCATGACATACCATTCATTAAGCCCCAAAGGATTATGTACAAGAAGCAATACGTCAAAATTATAGAAAATAAAAGGTGCTCAATCCTTGTTTTCAGTAAAAATCTTAGAAAAGATAAGTTGATTAAATTGAATGTCGGAGTAACATTTTCAAGACAAGTTTATAACACTTTGATTTCAGTCAAAAGAAAGGTTCATAAACAAGCACCTACCATGCTCGGTCAGCATTGTAATCCATCTCTTGGCGCATTTCCTCTGTGATCTCATAAGGCTTAAATGTGGTTAAGGTGCTTTCAGCTGCTTCATTTTCCTGGTATGGCAGATAAACCAATGAACAAACAAGCGCAGATAAGCCTTTGAATTCATTAAAAAATAACTAAGAATCAAAGAATACTAAAAACAAAGCACATAGGAGAATGAAGCAGAAGCTAGAAGGTCATAATAATGAAGACAAATGGTATGGTTTTCTCACCATGTATAAATGAGGCTACATTAACTTAATAAATAATGATATGGCAACCAAAAATGGACAATATTCCCTTGGGAGTAATTAGGCATGAATTAGTAACAGAGCCAGTGAAATGCATAGCAAACAACATTACCAGATTTCAACTTGGTATCGCTGAACCTATTAGACGATGCAACAATCAAGTATTTAACGCTAAAATCTGCGATGCCAAGCTGGTTGACATGTCCCTTTCACAAAGAATTATATAAAAATATGGTAACAATGTTCGTCTCAAGGCACAGCTTTAACTTAGTTGCTAATCGTCTGAAGCTTGTTGCCTTGTACAGGAGTCATGAAAAGAAAAATAACCATGGGGGTGTTATTTGTTCAAAATTCTTTTCTCGAAAGGTTTTTTATGGTAAGCCATTTTCTTTTTATTGGAAAACCTTTCTTGTGCCTAAACGGAACCAAAGGATGTGACTTGTAACAGCATGTTGTCAGGATGGCAACAGCACAATGCAAGTTAAAACATCATGCCAACAAGTTGACAGTATGCAACTAATAGAACCACAAAATCCATTATACATATCCACCCACAAGCTATATTTATCCGAACACCTAACCAGGATACGAAGAATCTATTCCACCAACCTCATAGTACAGATTCATCTCCAAGGTATCATTGTTGCATAAAAACCATTCATGTCATGCCATAACTAGCCACCGAATAAGAAAAATTTTGAAAGGGAAATGTATATCTCACTGGATTATCCTAGTTGTAATTACTGACCAATAAAGCATGCAGCAATAGATCTAGCATATCTTAAAACCGCATGGTTGGTCAGTGCTCTATAGTGTTTTTCTTCAGGTGGCTCAAAGGTGTTTTGTATTAATTACAACAATGTTCCTTGATGAAATAAATCTGACACACGATCTCAATTCTCAATTGCTTTTCATGAAATTAACAGCCTGGTGAGACCCACCTGGTGAAACTATGATGCGTGGCATTTGCTTATACTAGAACAGGCGAAGTGGAGATCTGCAACACAAATAAATTGGAACTCAATCAAGAACCAACCATTTGTTCCAGCAGAGAGGGAGTCGCAATGTTCCAACGGAGTAGTCATGATGCCCCTTTTAGTTTCTGATATCTACTTTAGATGGTTCTTTTTGTTGCATAACACCACCATTCTGTTCTTTCCAAATTGACAATTTGGCAAACAGCTAGAAAATGATGCAAGAGAACCCACTGGATGATTTTAAGAAAACTAAAGACTTATAACAGATTCCTATATATTAAAGACCTATTTCAGAAGAAAGTCCTCATAACGTATTTGCGCTACTCATTTGCAATAATCATATTCATTCCTCTAAATCGCATGTGCTCTTCTAATGCATGCAACTCTTTCTACCAGATAATTCTGAAGCTTTATATCAAAACATAGGTCATAAATCAGAATCAGTATGTGGATCAGTCAATTGCAAAAACATAGCATTGGTTGGACCAGTCATATAAGAGAAATCAGAATCGAGAAACAAAAAAATCTCTAAATTTCAAATTTTATAAAATAAGGAAAATGAGAGGAATTAGAAAAAATAGACCAAAGACATCATAAAAATAATGTTGCATATCATATATTAATTTGTAATGAAGTTACTCTAAATTACTATATTTCATAAGAAAATACAGCATGACAAATAACAAATTAGCTGATGCATCTTATTTATAGTTAATATATGAATATAATATCCAAAGAAACACAAAGTGCCGTGTGTTATATTATTCATTACCTTTAAATTACTGATAAATCCTGAAGGGGTTTTGTTTTCCTAAAAACTGAAAATGTTTTGCAAATATAAATTTTATTAAACAAGTTAATAAAGAAAATAATATAAATAGAAAATGTTGAAAATGTTGAAACAATATTGCAAAAACTAAAAATAAAAAATTAATATTTAAAAGTTTTATATCATTTTAAAATATTTAAAAGATATGTTAAAAATTATTCCAGCAATACTATGTAAAAATAAAAAATAAATTAAAATCAAAATAAGATTGAAATCTTTGTAGCAATTAATTACTACTAAATTCTTTAAATGTGAATTGGCACTTTGTAACGCTTAACTTCAGAAAATGCAATATAACATACAACAATTACTATTATACTCACTGTTGTTAACAGGTCCAGTTAAATTATGTCATCATCATAACGATAGTAGTAGGTAACATGTAGACACTGGAGTCTAATCCATTCTCTGTGGAATATAAACAGCATGTTGAATCTGGTCTAAATCCAAAAATCCAATCAATAATCCAAGATACAAAAATTTAAGTGAGATTCCTAAATCTGTCAGTCTTTCCAGTTTTGGGGCCCAAAAGGGAGGGGCACTCTTTCTCCTCCCTCTATTGCGCTAAGTCTGCCTCCCTCTTTCTTGTCTTGTATTCCTCTGCAAAATTTCTTCTTCTAGGTGCCCTCTCTTCCCTCACAATCTCCCCTCCCTTTTCCCTCTCTTCTTCCTCGTCTCAGTTATATTCTCTCATTCTCTCGGTCAAATGGCAAGATTCCAAGACTTAATGGGTTGGGATGTGCTAGGATAAACCAATAATGGAAATGTCTGATCCCAGTCAATTTATCTAAATACCCAATTTCTCGGAATAAATCAGATCACCCTCAGCCAATATTGATCCAATTATCCAACTATCCTACAACACAAAACCTAGTCCTGCTCCTAATTTGTAAGACATTATGTAATCTGCACAATTACATACAATAAAGATTGACACAAAACGTAGTTAATTGCATCATGAATAAGAGTCTCTACTGTTTATAGTGCATGAACCAAGCTACAAGAACAAAAGACATTCATCTGGACATCACAGTCAATATAAGACTGCCCTCAGGTCTATAAGGTTATACAATCATCAAATAACAAAACTAACCACATACAAATTGGAATTCAGAGATAAATATGCATACAGAGCAAACTAATGCAAGGAAATAGCTGGCATCTCATTCGTCAAAATTCAAGTTAGTCTCTTCCATTTATATTAATCATAGTCTAGAGCTTAATGGCCATGGTTAAACAAGCAACTAGAGACAAGAAGCATTTATCATGATTGGCCGGATTAATATTAAAAGCTTGATTGAGGTGCTACTTCTAGCTTTAAATGTTTTGGGCATTTATCAATATGTGCAACTCTACCTTAATTTCCCAAAGTTCTGTTTTTGATGCTAATATATTCTAGGAAAAAAAACCCATCATACAGGCACATGCAAAACTGAGAACACAATGCCAGGAACCATATAGCACTGTACTTATTAGAATTAAATAGAAAATAGAAACCCTATACAGGTACCTCTGAATCAGCTGCAACAGTAAAATGTAGCCGATGTTTTCCACTCTGAGACGAATCAGATCTTTTTGAGGAGCCTGTGGCACGTATTGGTGTTGGAGAGGGAGCTACACTATCCCATGGAGAACCTGTAGTCCCAATGGTCATTTTTATCATCAAAGCTTCTAGTGATAGTACAAATAAAGGTAAAAGAAAGAGATTTTCAAGTAAATGATATAATAACTAAAATCTGACTTATTTTGTCATACTTGCCTGCAGGACGAGGTGTATTACCGCCCAGCCACGGGGACACAAGCCATGCATCAGGTGAGGCACCTGCCAACATTGGAGAGGGTGAAGGTCGATATCTGTGAGACACAGAATAGTTGTCCCTAGAACCTCGACGTGGAGTATCTTCCCATTCCCACCTCCCGTCATCCCAGCCTGACCTAGCTGGGAATTATAGGTCTCATTAGCTCAAATAAAAAAACCATGTAGACAACTGAATAAACCACATTCAATCAAAAGATCAAACTTACAAGGAGTGTTTGAAGTCTGTTCGTGCCGACTCCTCTTCCTGCTATAATCCGTAGTATATCTGGATCTCCCGTGTTCATCTCTTCTGCCATATTCAACACTGCGATACCTTTGTTTCTCACTCCTCTCGTAATTATCTGAACTGCGAGAATGAATGCTCCTAGAGCTTCTAGACGAAGAGACCTTTCGAACATATTAAGATAGTGCATGTTAATATATACTAAAAATAGAACAGATCATCACAATATACCAAAGCTTATTTCATTTTTAACATCAAATAATCATTAATCAACAATTTGATTAGAAAATGTTAGTTACATGGTGATGACGATAAAGACGATATTTATCTGAGTTACCTTTGGAATTTTGGTCCTAGAGACTTAGTAATTTGTAATATCTAATCATCTCATTCTCTTCTGCTTTTCTAATATAACGAGATATAAAATATGTGCAGAAAAATGAAAAAGAACAGTAAAGTGGTACAAATGATGCTCCCAATCACTGATCTTCACTACAAAAGCACTTAAAGAAACTCAACCCAACCAGCATCTTGTTAATAAGGTCTATCATAGACCACCCATCGTCTTTGCAGACTTACTAGCCCACGAGGAATTACTTGCTTACGGTGGGCCTCGAATGGTGTAGATCCCAAAAGGCACCTTTGAGAGAGGAGCAGCCTTCAGCTTTGTCCTAGGCATTGGCTCTCCAACTCTTCAACTAATATGGAACTAAATGTGGCCTCATCACAGCTACAGATACTGTGGCCCGCAAAGATATGTCGGCTCTACGGTAAACCTTGCACAATTTTGACCTTTTAAGGTGGACCCCAAAGGAGATCTCCGAGAGCAGGTGGCTTTTGGCTCTCTTTATTAGGCATTCTTGCCAACTCGACTAGATGTGGCTCATCACTTGCAAAATAGAACATTATATAATTCTTAAGAAGGTTGAAGGCTTGAGGCTATATTTCTACACAAGAGATATAGTTGATATAACATGGTTAAACAGAACTATGCAAGTATAATATTTAGGATGGCCATCCATGCTTACTTAAGCGCACATCAAAAAGAACATAAAAAACTAACAATTTGCATTTACCCATTTTGATATGCACAGAATTCATATAAGCCGGCATGATAAGATTTTGGTGCTAACATGCACACCCTAAACCCAAAAAAATACCTAGTTTTAACAGCGAGCACGGTAACAACTTTTTTCTACGAAGATAGATTAGGCCTGCTACTTATTTCTAGTATGACATGATATATGCCTGAACCAGCAAAGGAAATGCATGGCAAGACATTGTACCATACCAACCAGACAACAAGCAATTCCTTCATACTTTCTTCCGTCATCGAGTCCCAATCTTAGCATACATACTGTTCTCACTTTCCAGCCACCACATACATGTCGCTAATCTCGGCTTTGGTTTTAGTAAAAATGCATTATTCCTAAACAAAAACCAACTGAAACAAACTCTATAGAAGCAACCCAATACAAGTAAAGAACTACATGCACATGATCCCCAAAAGAATATTCTCGAAAAAGCTGCATACAATTTTGATCTTACATAGTATCATTTAAACCAACATTATCATGTTGTTCTACTTTATTCAGCCCCAAGAGCCTCCACACTTCCTGACCACATCCACGGTCTAGCAGGATAACAAACTCTATTTTTCCAAGATAGTGGTTGTTGAGTTTATATCGATAACCTTTTTCACTTCCTACATTGATCAAATGGTGCACATGCAAATGCAAATGAAGTTGTCTAGTCAGAAGTATACCGATAAAAAACACAAGATCATAGGAGAATGTATGTTAAACCATGAAAAGAAATGGACTGGATAATTAATAACAGTTTAATAAAAGCTGAATATTAATTTAAAGCTCACCTCCATAATAGTTCTTCCACACGCTACTTGTGATGTGAAACGGATACTATCTGCATATAATTATGATACAATAGCATTCAATTAGAAAGCAGAAAGAACCATAAATGTTATGTAACAACAAATTATCAAAAAATAAATAAATTTTCAAACGAGTAAAGAGAAATATTCTATATTCTTATGAATGACCCCTTCAAACAAATCCAACCAAGTTTTTTTTTTCCTCAAAATCACTCAAGAACAAAAGATGATATCATAAAAACTTAACCCTCTCAAAATCTACATGCATCACGATAGTTCGTCTGAGGGGTATTTTCGTAATTTGGACAAAGGATAGAACCGAAATTTCTCAAATTTCGAAGGGTAAAACTGTCTTTTGCCCAGAAAACCCTAACCCTCTCCCCTTCTGTGTTGCCGGCGGCGGCCACTGCAGGGGCCGGGGGGCGGGGGGCGGGGGCGGCGCCGCCCCTGCAGGTGGGCGCCACCGCGGGCGCGGCACCCGCAGGAGCCGCTGCCTCGCGGCGCCTCTGCCCACGGGCGGCGCCGCACCAGCTGGCCAGCGCCGCCCGCTAGGGCTCGCTGCCGCCGCTGCTAGCGGCTCGCGTGCAGGCCCAGCGCCGGCAGGCGACGCCCTTGCGCGCGGGCGCAGTGCCCGCGCGCAGGTGGCCGCCGTGCCTGCGGGCGCCGCTGCAGGCGACCTGCCTGCACGCAGATGGCAGCGCTGCCCCGTAAGCTTAGAAAAAGTACTAGCCCCGTATGCTTACTTCTTTCTTGATTTCTTCTTTGATTGAGCGCGGTTCTGCAGGGGCGATCTAAGGCCTCTTTCTTCTTGTAGGTGCCTTCGCAGCAGTCCGTCGTTTCTTGAGAATCGGACGTTGCTCGCTCAAAGATCCTATTCCAATCATAAGCCGCTGCAACAGTAATGTAGCCTACACCGCGGAGCGTAGCTTCCGGCCTTCCTTTAAGCCTATAAATAAGGGCAGCAGTTTACTCATCTCTTTTGAGTCTTGTCGGTTCTGTATCGATTGTGGCAGAAGGTTCGCCGAAACATAAAATAAATATTTTAAAATCAATCTATCGTACGAATAATATATCATTGTTGAAAAATCTTTAAGGTGAAATTACATACGTAACGAAAGAATAAAAAATAAAATCGTTAATTCCCCGTATGTTTGTTCGTTGTCGTGCGAAGATTGATACGCAAAAAATCGTAAAACTTAAAATTACATATATAATAGATAGATTGTATATCCCGATGCCTCTGTAAATTTTTACGAGAGGGTGAAAAGGGTCAAGCGCCCTCCTCTCCAGCAGTGATTCACACGGCAAAATTGCGACGCTCCTCAAAACTCCAAACTAAATAGAAGTCCCTATCAAACCCTAATGAATCCTCCCCTATTGAGTATTGGATCTGTATCCAATTACCCAAACCTTTTTAGATTAGTAGATCTATATATTTAATAATCTATAATTGGCTTTTATTACATCTCATCCATAGGATCTAATAATTCATGGGCTTATTGGATATCCAATAAGATATATGCTCCCTCTAGGTCCAATATCGAGCTGGTCGTGAGTCATACCTGTCAGAACTCCTTCTAGCTTAGTGTATTATTATCTCCATAATAATTCATTCGACTCATCGACTATGGATATACTAGACCACTATGCCGCAGTCCCCAGATAATACAGAAGAATCCAATTAATTGGACCTGATCACGTGATCTACACGTATAAATAATGCAATTTTGAGTACAGTCAACTAACTAGATGTGTGTAAAAATGATCAAACATCCATCATCTTATTGACACCGACGGTCACCAGACTCTGAATCGACGCTTTCGATTCACATGGAGCATTGGAAAATGATCCCCACTCGACGTCTTATTAATTCCACGATGGCTGGTGACGTCTTATTAATTCTACGGTGGCTGGGGACGTCTTATTAATTCCACGGTGGCTGGTGCAGAAGGTCCGAAGACCTGGTGGTACGGTTACCCTCCTCCAATTGCAGATTAAGAGGACGAAAAATATACTAAAACCGTGAAAAGTGGTTCGATCCCCATTTATCTTACTATCATATTCTGTTAACAGATGCCAACTGCCAGCAGACTCCTTGTCATAACCTTACTCTCTCCGACTCGTCCAAAAACTCTTTAGCCTATCCATTGATATTCATTTTCAACCACTCGCTCGTAGGTCATAGATGATGTCAGCCAATTACATTGAATGCTTATTAGATGATGCTTCATGTCTAAGCTGGCTACACCACTTAGAGTTATTTTCTTATTAGACTTTCATAATCATAAGATGTTTTATTATGATCGATTCGATTATATCATTGTCATAAGAAGTTTCATGGCCGATTTGATCATTTTGTCAATTCGATCTCATTATTGTGTCGTAGGATGCTTGATGGTTGATTGTTGTCATCACATGTTAGTTCATGACTGATTGATTGCATCATTAATGTATGATGCATCAATTGTGCTATCATGGTAGAATGCTTCATGGACGATTCAATCACATTATTGTTAGAAGATACATCTTTGGATATTTCGATCGTGTTGATACAGGGATCGCCTCTTCATGTGGTTTTGGCGTGACTCTTCATTGCTTGTGTTATGCGTGTTATTCAATTTTCTCGCTTTGAATTTCGATTGCATAACGAATACTGTTTCGTGTGCAAAGTTTGTTAGTGCCTAGCCAAGATTTGATCGGTTGTGTTATGCATGTAATTTTAACACTGAAAAATTAGCATCCATCCTAGTTAAACAATGCATTTATGTTGAAGCGACTCTCTATTAAAGCAAAGATTTGGGTCTTAATCCATCAAATAAAATCGATCTTGAAGGTTGCAAACTGAAACCATTTCTACAAGCTCAATGCAATGTATCTTTCCCTCATAAAACATCGACTGCTGACTATCGCAAAAAAAAGACTTAAAAGAGCAATGAATAAAGAATAAAGAAAAATACCGTTTCCAAATGAACAGAACCAGCGCAATAATCAACATCAAGAAACCAAAATACCAACAATTACAAGAGTTTCGATATAAAAAAATATTAAATAAAAAAACAAACATGAAATACGAAAATTGGATCCAGCATTTACCCTTGAAACACATCGGCCAAGGATCACCTGATTATGAGCTCTAGACAATTGAATCGGGCTTCGACGGTCGCAACCATAGCTACGGAATCCGACATACAGAGGGCCGAACGATTCCCACAAATAAACCTTGCTTCTCGTGCTGCAAGCCTGATCTTTGGGGCAGCCCTAACCCAGGCATTGCTCCTCGCTTCGATTCAAAGCGAAGGGTGGGATGAGAGTCTCAGAAAGGATCTCTATAAGGAAAAGATTGGGAGGTACTTGGAAGGTGAAACAAATCGGTCGAAGAAAAGAACTTGGAATGGGAAAGAGACGTCGTTCGAAGAAAAGACACCCCCTTTTGTGCTCGTTGACCCATAATTACCGCTCATTAACGAGCAAGGCTATATAAGTAATATCGTTAGTCATCGGTTCTTTTGTAATATTTAATTTAAGACATATTATGTATAATTGATCGCATATAACTCGTGCATTATATCTTCTACTTAGCAAACCGAAGGCACATTGTTTCATCGGTCAAGAATGTTAATATAGCATGCCTTGTTAAAATGTCCAGGTCGAAGATACGAGCAAAATATATGAAGCAAGCAGATAAATCAAGACATAATAAATCTGAAACGTAATTTTGACTGACATAATAATGCTATTTTACGGTATCTTGTCCCCTTCAAAATGTGAGCATCTTCCGCCCAACAAGAACGTGCTATGTCAGCTGATAAGCTAAAAAGATTTCATTGCACATGAAAACCTCTTGAATCAAAGAATATAAAGAATACAGCATACATTCTTTCACCAAGTTTATGTACACATGCTCTTTAATCTTTGGATAGTAATGGCCAGTGATATAACAAAGCTTAAGTAATATGGGATAACTTCATAAAAAATATGGCTCTCTGAGTGTTGATATTCATTCTGATTAGTAATTCTTATGGTACAACAGATACGTTTCAAAGAAAACACAAGTCGCTAGCTCTAGAAATTTTAGCTCGATTCACAAACCTTATTTATTGGGTCTGAGATACGTCCTTGGGCCCTTCCGCACACCTACCATGATGACTTGCTGTTGCTGTTTTGCCTTTTTCTCCCGTTCCCTCTCCTCGTTCAACTTATCTGCTTCCGCTTGCTCTTTTCTCAGATTCTCCATCTCCTCCTCCATTGCAGTCTTCTCTTCCTTCTGCTTCTTCTTGTGTTCAAGCATAGATGTATCCGACTCTTTAACAGAGAAAAACATTGGTCCCAGCTCAGCCAGCCAATGTGGCTCGATTATCCTAGTTGTAATTACTGACCAATAAAGCATGCAGCAATAGATCTAGCATATCTTAAAACCGCATGGTTGGTCAGTGCTCTATAGTGTTTTTCTTCAGGTGGCTCAAAGGTGTTTTGTATTAATTACAACAATGTTCCTTGATGAAATAAATCTGATACACGATCTCAATTCTCAATTGCTTTTCATGAAATTAACAGCCTGGTGAAACTATGATGCGTGGCATTTGCTTATACTAGAACAGGCGAAGTGGAGATCTGCAACACAAATAAATTGGAACTCAATCAAGAACCAACCATTTGTTCCAGCAGAGAGGGAGTCGCAATGTTCCAACGGAGTAGTCATGATGCCCCTTTTAGTTTCTGATATCTACTTTAGATGGTTCTTTTTGTTGCATAACACCACCATTCTGTTCTTTCCAAATTGACAATTTGGCAAACAGCTAGAAAATGATGCAAGAGAACCCACTGGATGATTTTAAGAAAACTAAAGACTTATAACAGATTCCTATATATTAAAGACCTATTTCAGAAGAAAGTCCTCATAACGTATTTGCGCTACTCATTTGCAATAATCATATTCATTCCTCTAAATCGCATGTGCTCTTCTAATGCATGCAACTCTTTCTACCAGATAATTCTGAAGCTTTATATCAAAACATAGGTCATAAATCAGAATCAGTATGTGGATCAGTCAATTGCAAAAACATAGCATTGGTTGGACCAGTCATATAAGAGAAATCAGAATCGAGAAACAAAAAAATCACTAAATTTCAAATTTTATAAAATAAGGATAATGAAAAAGAAAAGCTGTAAATGAGATGACCCCCGCTTTCCATTATTGCTAGAGGCGAGGGGCAACAACTAGTCCGGTTCGACTGATGAGGTAAAGCAGAGGCTTTCAGCACCTTGCTCTCAAAGAGAAATCTGTTGCGGGCCTGACAAAAACAAGAGACCAGCAATGAGAGTAATTCTCAGGCCTCTTATTTATTCGGTCTGAGATACGTCCTTGGGCCCTTCCGCACACCTACCATGATGACTTGCTGCTGCTGTTTTGCCTTTTTCTCCCGTTCCCTCGCCTCGTTCAACTTATCTGCTTCCGCTTGCTCTTTTCTCAGATTCTCTATCTCCTCCTCCATTGCAGTCTTCTCTTCCTTCTGCTTCTTCTTGTGTTCAAGCATAGATGTATCCGACTCTTTAACAGAGAAAAACATTGGTCCCAGCTCAGCCAGCCAATGTGGCTCGACTGCAGTCACACATTGCATATACTCCTTTGTGGTCAGTACAAGTTCATGGTAAACCACGTAATCTGGAGTGTATCCAAGCCCATACAGTGCACTGCTGGGATGCAGGTGGCAGGGCATTCCATTCCGGCAATTCACATATTCACCCACACCTTTCAATCTGGCAGCATTGTGGAAATAAGCAGAACAGATTGCTTTCCTGACCACATCCCACTCCATCCCACATGAAGTCAGGGGAATCTTCAAGGACTTGAGTATGTCTAACAGCTGGGATCTGACTTCCCTTGCCTTCCTAAGGCCCTTCACATGCAAGAAGTGGTCATTGCACCAGTCCCCACGGTATTGGTTTGCTTTCCATTGTTGGTATACATTGAGAAGTGTCAAGTGATCAGATTCTGGAACAAAGAATTTTTCCCTTGCCGCATCGCTCTCCTCTGCCCGATCCTTTGGTCGGAAGAAAACTGAAGGCACTGAAAGCATAGACACGATTGTTAAAACCTCATTTATGCACTCTAGCTGCTCCCCCATCAACAACATTTTCGCAAGCGGTGGATCCAAGGGAAATTCCACCATCTTCCACCCAATCTCAGTGAGGCTTCCAACATTGTTCAAGGCGCCCAACACCCACAGCTGGTACATTGAATTGAGAATATTTTCCTGCGGGGGCGGATCCATGAAGTCAAAATCCAAAAGATTTTCAATCTTTAAGGATTTAAGCAGCAAAACCACATTGCCCAGATTTGTTCTCTGGATCTCTGGAACAGGGTTAGGAAGCAGCTCATTTTGATACGCAGACTCTGTAAATAACCGATAGCAAGTGCCAGGACCAGTTCTGCCAGCACGCCCAGCCCGTTGGTCAGCTGCTGCTCGGCTAACTGGAAACACTTGTAGAGCATCCATGCCCATTCTAGGATTGTAAACCTTCATTTTACCATATCCTGTGTCTATGACATAAAAGATACCATCTACTGTAAGGGATGTCTCTGCAATGTTGGTTGCAACAATGCATTTCCGAGCACCATCTTCAGCTTTCTGGAAGATCTTTGCTTGCAGATCAGCTGGCAACTGAGAATAGATAGGCAATATCAAGAGCTTTGGGACTGCTTTGCTTGTGGATGCGATGAGCTGTTCCATACGCTCAGCAAGAGCATAGCAGGCAGCTTCAATCTCATCCTGCCCTGTCATAAAGATGAGAATGTCACCAGGAGCGCTTGTAATGTGAATAGTCATCGCCTGCTTAACAGCAGCTTCAACATAGTCTTCACACGGTGTTTTGCTGTACAGGATATTTACATGGAATGTCCTTCCAGGGATTTGAAAAGTCGGAACACTGGAACATAGAGAGAAAAAGGTTAGGTTGGCCAGGAGTGCAGAGAGTAAATAAATGGGTCATCAGTAAAGGTATTAGCTTACAAAGCTGACTCATCTTACCCTCCAAAGAAGTCGGAAAATTTTTTAGCATTCAGCGTCGCAGACGTTACAATAAGCTTGAAGTCGCGTCGCCTAGCAACTACCTTCTTCAGTATACCAAATAAAACATCGGTACTCAGTGATCTCTCGTGTGCTTCATCCATGATAATTACTCTGGGAAAAAGAAGTATTTCTCAGGATACACAAAGTTCAAAAACAGTTCATGTTATGAAAGCAAAGTTCTATGTGATTTCCTAACAATTTTGTGCCTCAAAAAACAAAGCATAAAAATTAAGTTTGAGAAAACAAGCAAAAGACATTCAAAGAATCTTTCCCTCTTAACAATTCGAAGATCATAACTACCTAAAGTCTGTTATGTATATAGTAACTAGAAACAATATTTGTTTTATTGCCAATATCAACATTAGCAAACAGTGAAGTTTTTCAAGCTAAGACAACATAACATCACTTAGTTTAAATCAATGCATAACTCAAAGCCCTTGTACATAACGAGACTCTATCCTCTTCGATTCGTCGGACAGGAAGAGCAGAAAAACAATGAGATCATGAATAGAAATAGCTTTATGGGTCAATTTACACTATCTACCATGCAGCAAAGGAGAAAACAAAACTATCTGATAGCATAAGCTTTAGACATAGAAAAGAACACCAAGAACTAATCCATCCAAGCTTGCAGTTAGTATGTCCAGGAAAAAGAAAAAATCCACCACGAAGTAAATCTCTGGATGATCCAATGGAGAACAAGGACAAGCAATCCTGGTTGACCAGTAGGTGACCACCGCAAAAACAAAAAAGGTAGCTGAACAAGAAACCTCGATGATATCTGTTTGATGAAGGTAGCTGAACAAGAGATCAAATGACTTGAATTTCCACAGTTAGAAAGAATGACTTTCTGGAACAACTGTGAGCATAAGATTACAGCGGTACAGCATATAAAGGGGAGTGACATGGTGAAGGATGCAACAGTAAGAATTTATAACTACAATTATCATTTGTTGATTGTATGTTCCGACAGGTTATTTGCGTATCTTCCAAAAGTAGATACCCAATGATCTAATTTAATAGTCAACATTTAATCAAAAACCCATCTCTAAATCTGCTGCGAGAAAGCATAAATCTAAGATCTTTAATCCCCTCAAGCTAAATATTAGGAAAGATATTCTATGAAAAAGAATGGCACCTCATCTTCCAAAACCCCGCCCATCTCTACATCTTCTGTCAGAAAGCATAGTTCTAACTTCTAATATCCTTTTTCCCCTCAAGCTAAATATTAGGAAAGATCATATAAAAAAGAAGTAAGAAACTCTAAAATGTTCCTCCAATATGCTTTGGAAAAGCATAGTTCTATTTCCAACTTCTCCTAAAAGTAAATAACAAGAAAAAGTCCTTTACTAAACAGTGATGGAAGAGTGTTGTGAAAGATAATTCTCAGCAATGAGTCTTAGTTTACCAGGTAATAGGTTAGTTTTATGTTCTCCTTGACTTTTTAATACTGTCACATATAGACATAACCTCTTTTCATCTTCTACCAGTGCACTTGACAATTTACTTATTGATCTGATGGACGTGAACAAAGGAAGTAAATTTTAAGAATATCCAAACATCATGGCAGAAACAAATAATCCTGCAAGCTAAAGATAATTTTCTATGGAATTTCATATCATAGAATAAGAACAACCGATTCTAAAAAGTGTGGAAAATAAGTCTTCTTAAAACAAAAATAGAAACAAAAAAAAGGACAATAAGCATACCGGTATTTGTCAAGATCAGAGTCCTTCAATGTTTCACGCAGAAGTACCCCATCCGTCATGTACTACACAAATAAAATATAACATTCTGGTGAGTATACTTCAATCTAAGATAAATGATACAATTAAGTTTATCACCAGAAATTACTAGAAGATCCTAAATAGTAGGCCAATTAGTCCAATGCATAAGTGAATTAATCAAGAGAAGAATATAGCTAGAACTTAAGTAGGAGAAATCCTAATAAGATTCCATAGCAGTTGCTAAACCAATTCATAATAGTTAACATTTTGAAATAAACCTACTGTATATACAGTGGAATGCAATCAAGGAGTGAATTTTGTCATGGAACTAAAGATATCAAAGACAATAATAAAATGATCTAAATACTTCAAATACTGTAATAAAATGAACTAAATATGTCAAATACCATAATAAAATGGACTAAAGATGCCCATGGAACAAAAATTAACATCGGAAGTTCTAGACTTTGAAGTAAGCATAAAAATAATAGTAAGAACATGAAGTAAAGAAATTCCAAATAAGGTAAAAAAAAAACCTTTATTATAGTATTTGGACCAGTGACATCTTCAAATCTTATGGCATAACCAACTTTATCACCCAACTCTGTTTCCATCTCCTCGCTGACTCGTTTAGCAACACTCATGGCAGCCACACGTCTTGGTTGTGTACAACCAATAATACTACCATTTGTATATCCATCTTCATGAAGATACTGTCAGGTAGCTTTATCATCAGCATAACAATAAACGGCTTATATGTTGAATAAAATCAAAGAGAGTATTGGAAGTGGGTGTTACCTGTGTCAATTGAGTTGTCTTCCCAGAACCAGTCTCTCCAACTACAACTATTACCTGATTTTCACGAACAACCTAATGTAGAGCAAGCAGAAGAATTAAGCACAGTGATAAAAAATTGCATAGGAAATCATGAACATATCAAAAACAACAATGATATCGCCAACACGAGGAAAATTTTTAATGGTGTTACAACTAACATGTAATGTCTCAAATTTAATAATACATAGCACAGTTACTAAGGATATCAAATATACTGGGCCATGCTACAAGTGCAGGGTATCTTAGCCTCATTCATGATATGTGTAATATGGGAGTAGTTGAATTGTTATTTGGGAATCACTCATTTAAATAACTGGTGGTCCTAGAAATCAACTATGCATCTAACAACAATGCTAGAAAATATTTTAAAAACTGGTCTGATATTGATTTTGGTAATCTACGGGACCGGTACAGTACCATTTTGTCAATGGACTTATACCTTTGGTATCCTTGTATAAAATAAAAAATTAATTTCATGTGTACCATTATAAAGCTAAGCATTTTAATGAGAAACAAAGAACGAGAGGAAGAATGGGAGAGAAACTGAGAGAAAGGTGTGAGGGAAAATAAGAAAGTGAGAGAAAAGGGAGAGAAGCTAGAACAGAGAAGGGAAAGACAATTTGTGACAGAAACAAAGGGTTGTTGAGCACCATTGCAGTCGAATGTTGTCAGTAGCTGACAGAGAAAGGATTACAAAAGAGGCAGGGAAAGGGCAAGAATGTGAAATCGGTATTCAACTTCAGCGGTGCAACGCAATGGTGAGTAGTAGTTTGAGTGAAGAGGGAGAAAAGACAGAGGGGAGAGAGAGAGAGAGAGAGAGAGAGAGAGAGAGAGAGAGAGATCAAATGAGAAGTGTGTTAGGAATCATAGAGATAGCATGTGTTGAGTTAGTAGGTCACACTCCGTCCGTGTTTATCGCAGGAACAGAATGAGAAAAGACAAATAGAGTGTAAGGAGAGGGAAAAGCATTTGCATGGCTGCTTTGAATACTGATAGCAAAGAGCAGCAATCTAGGTTCGGATGGATGACTATGGTTGTGAGAGGTGGCGAGGGGGATGAGAGTTGTTAACTTTTGGTGTTAACTTGTTTTCCTAGGAAAGCCTTAATCATTAATTTCATTCAACATATAACAGAAAACACAAAATAAGATATGACGTTTAAAGAGAACCAAACAAAGCATGCATTACAGAGTGCAAAGTGAATATGTTGACCAATACGTTTATAGATATTGACCTTCAACAGTTCCTCACGAACAGAATATATTGGAAGATACTGCCTTTGTTGTGAAATGGACTTCGACTTGGCGAACTCACTTACTGCTTCACCTTTCTCTTTCATATGCCTTGCAAACTTGGCTTCCTCTTTAAAATCCACTTCGCCTTCTTCTCCTACCACTGCAGTATCTGCATCAATCTGATATTTGAGGCAGAGAAAGTTGAGTTATTCAAAGGAGATGGACAAGAAAATTAATCAGCTAAGATCACAAATACTAACCTGCTCAGCTGTCTTCTGGACCCCTAGAATGTCACCAAGTTTTGATCCTGCCAGCTCCCAAAACCGTTGGCGTGACTTATTCATACTCTGCTTTTCATGAATTTCCCTAACCAGAGCAGAACCTTTACGAGCAATTATGGCCATATCTGATGTGGGATCTTTAATAGGCATTACAGGTTCAGCCTGTTTTGTGAATACCACCCTACCATCCAGGAAAGGGGGCTTTGTATCTGCAAAAAGTTGGAACAGGTGCTCAGTAACTTCAGCCACTTGGTAATACAATTCATTAGGACCAAACAACACACATATCAGTATAACCATGTTTTGCCAGAACATGTCAATTAACACACATATCAGTATGTGCACGGAGGAAGTTGTGAGCAAAAAGCACAAGCAGCCTTTTGCAAAAATAGAACTTCAGTCTAGAGGATTCATCACTAAGAGTTTTTTTTTCTTTTTTTTTTTTACTTCATCAAAGATAAGTTAGGATTCCTCCAAACAAACATGGTATTTAAATAAAATTTGACTCACTCAAAACAGTGGAAACAAACAACATCTCTCTGAAAGACCAGCATTTTTTCATGACGCATGGATATTTATCATAGATGATGGAATATCAGATAAGTCTAACGCAGGACAATTTCTATTATTCAAGTCTTTTATCTTTTTTATCAATGATGGCCCTTCAGGATCTCTCAAGAAACTGCTTATATTTACAAGACTTCCCAGTAGACTTCTTAAACAAAAGGGTAGCTTGCTTCTGGCATAGGTATTGTATACTATAAAGAATGCAAATGACATTCAAAATATCTTAGAAACAAGTGACATTTCTCTTCCATAAGCTCTCAAACAGCTAGTTACGTTTATTACAGAAACAAATTGCACATTTCACAACATAAATCCTTTTGGAAACATAGTAAGGAATTGAAATTCTTAAAACACAAATAGTGAATGTTAATCATTAGCACGTTAATTCTCACAATTGTAACCCAACTCTTTCCGAGTATTAATTAGCACAAGAAGCATCAACCTTAGGTTTCTGTAACAAAATGTATAGTGCATTGCACATCCGCATAATTTACAATAGAACTGAAGATGTTAACAAAATGTGAAATTGTAATAAAAAATGAGGAAGAACAATTTGAGCCCAAAGCCAAATTGCACTTAGTCAGGTCTCCATTGAGTCTAGATATGTCAGGGTTAATCTTCCTATTTTTTGTAAATTTATTTATCTTACAGATATTTTCTGGTCAAATTTGAGAAATGATTTTTTTCTATTTTCTAGGTATTACAAAATTATTTTCATTAAAATGTATAGAAATGATTTTTTACCATATTTGGATATATTTAGGTTATATTATGATTCTAATGTTATCCTTACTTTTTATATGATATGCAATACCAAATCTTGGTAAATAATCCTCCATTTTTTATAGATTTGGGTATCTTTAAATTAGATTAGGATTCTAATATTATCTTAATTTTTGGTAAGATATGTGATAACAAATCTTGGTACATAATCCTCAGGTTTGTTATGCCAAAATAATCACCAAAGTTGAACAGGAAAAATGTGCAATAATAGAAAAATATCGGACTTGATATATAAGAATTTTTTCTTTAATTTATGCAAAATCCTTTTGTAAGCACTAATATGAATCTGATTATAATGTGATTACCGTAGACACCTCACTAGAACTTGTGGCCCAAAATCTATAGCATGAACAACAAACATCATCCTAAGAGTTCATTATCAACTTCATATTCCTCCTTCATGACAGAATAGGACACCGAGGTACTCACTGGAACATAGCAACAATGGTAATGATAAAGACATTACAGAGTAATACTGTAGAACAATTAGATCTAACTTCACCATACCATGAACTAAAAGGATGACTTTGCGCTCATCCTCATCCTCAAAGTTAATCTGCACCTCTGTTCCTCTAACAGCCCCCGATCTCAATAGCTGTCGGTCTTCCCACTGAGCATTATCAGCAGTCAATTGTGATAACTTCTTACTTTGGGCAAGGGTCATCAATGTTCCATCCTTACGAGTCTGCAGCATTACACATATATAAGAAAAAAAGTGGTATATGTAAATGAATTTATTTTTTCTACTATGACTTGCAATAATATTAGTACAATCTCCAAGTTGTATCAAGGATAAAGATCCAGCAGGTGATAATGACTTTGGGTTAACAAAGTCTAGATAAGTCAGGAATCTAATAAGCCAAGCTTTTCAACCGCTAAAGACAAATTTAATTAACTAGCCTTACCTCTTGAATACATCCAATATATTTCAGATGATGTTCCATACATGATAACTTAACAGGCTACATATCAAACTTTCCAGAGGTGCCATTCACTATTTTATTTATTCTGTCTAGACATTCATTTCAAAAGCCTTAAGCTGCTCCTACCATTTCAAATATTCTTCTCGGCTACTCAACATAGTGGCAGACAAAACATAGCTGCTCTTATAAATAATTTTCTTTTAATCTGAAGGGTTACTGCTGGTTCAAAAAAACATGTTCATATCAAGCCTAATACTAATGTCCTGCATCATGAGAGAGTACATGTCTTGTACAAGATGGGTCATACGACCACCGCAATATCAAAATCAGAAACATGAAACTGCATGGGGAGCATTCTAGAACCTTCCACTTCATATCAGTAATATCAAAATCCAAAAAAGCTTCAGTCAAATTATTATGAGTGAAGCAAGCACAGATGTAAGAGGTGTATAAAACAGAGCGAATGTGAACAAGGTAAAAGGCCAGATCAGAAACAAGATGAATCTTATAAGCAGGGAAAAAGGATGACCATGTCATACTTTAGGGAAAACTTATATATTAATTTCATAACTCGATACAACATACATTTCTCCTAAGTAGTATAATAAAAATTAAATCTCGATATAGATCAGAAAGACAATAAAGATTACAATTGACTGCTTGTATTTCTTATTTTCTTCTTTCTCCCAAGCCATAATCTTTAATACTGTCATATCAAAGGCTGATATGATGTATTATTGCTACATCCATCAAGTATAAGTTTGATGCTTATTTTGGATAACAATTAATTAGTTACACATACCAAAAGCTGCACTTCAAATATTTCACCAGAAACCAAGGTTAGAATCCTAAAATAACTAAAATAGTCTCAATCCCTTTTCACAACAAATACTAATAAATTAAAAATGAAAATTCTGAAAGACAGAAAAAAAATAACTTGACACAATTAATTAGGACCCAACCTCATCCATAGACTAAATCTAAATTTATAATTGCATTAGTGGTATTAACTGAAGATCCAAAATGCAAGTATCACCATGCTACCCAGGAGTATGTGCTACTAGCCTCACTTTTACCAAAACTAATTGGCTGAACTCACATTGAAGTACTTCCAACAAAAATCATTTGTGCTTCTAATTGCAAGCTAACATGAAGAGATATAAATTTATAGAGCAAAAATAATATGGAAGCTTATATTGCTAAAACTACATTATTTCGGTATCAGGAATGGAAGAGGCAATGATATATTATACCAGTTTCTTTGCCAGTGATGCTTCTTTCTTTTTATAAGAAGCATCATCCCCACCAAACAATGACGAGCTATCACCATCAAACATTGTGTTATGTTCATCTCTGTCGTACCTACAAAAAAAACATCAAGGGACTTAGAGCGCAATTGATACTTTCATGACATACCATTCATTAAGCCCCAAAGGATTATGTACAAGAAGCAATACGTCAAAATTATAGAAAATAAAAGGTGCTCAATCCTTGTTTTCAGTAAAAATCTTAGAAAAGATAAGTTGATTAAATTGAATGTCGGAGTAACATTTTCAAGACAAGTTTATAACACTTTGATTTCAGTCAAAAGAAAGGTTCATAAACAAGCACCTACCATGCTCGGTCAGCATTGTAATCCATCTCTTGGCGCATTTCCTCTGTGATCTCATAAGGCTTAAATGTGGTTAAGGTGCTTTCAGCTGCTTCATTTTCCTGGTATGGCAGATAAACCAATGAACAAACAAGCGCAGATAAGCCTTTGAATTCATTAAAAAATAACTAAGAATCAAAGAATACTAAAAACAAAGCACATAGGAGAATGAAGCAGAAGCTAGAAGGTCATAATAATGAAGACAAATGGTATGGTTTTCTCACCATGTATAAATGAGGCTACATTAACTTAATAAATAATGATATGGCAACCAAAAATGGACAATATTCCCTTGGGAGTAATTAGGCATGAATTAGTAACAGAGCCAGTGAAATGCATAGCAAACAACATTACCAGATTTCAACTTGGTATCGCTGAACCTATTAGACGATGCAACAATCAAGTATTTAACGCTAAAATCTGCGATGCCAAGCTGGTTGACATGTCCCTTTCACAAAGAATTATATAAAAATATGGTAACAATGTTCGTCTCAAGGCACAGCTTTAACTTAGTTGCTAATCGTCTGAAGCTTGTTGCCTTGTACAGGAGTCATGAAAAGAAAAATAACCATGGGGGTGTTATTTGTTCAAAATTCTTTTCTCGAAAGGTTTTTTATGGTAAGCCATTTTCTTTTTATTGGAAAACCTTTCTTGTGCCTAAACGGAACCAAAGGATGTGACTTGTAACAGCATGTTGTCAGGATGGCAACAGCACAATGCAAGTTAAAACATCATGCCAACAAGTTGACAGTATGCAACTAATAGAACCACAAAATCCATTATACATATCCACCCACAAGCTATATTTATCCGAACACCTAACCAGGATACGAAGAATCTATTCCACCAACCTCATAGTACAGATTCATCTCCAAGGTATCATTGTTGCATAAAAACCATTCATGTCATGCCATAACTAGCCACCGAATAAGAAAAATTTTGAAAGGGAAATGTATATCTCACTGGATTATCCTAGTTGTAATTACTGACCAATAAAGCATGCAGCAATAGATCTAGCATATCTTAAAACCGCATGGTTGGTCAGTGCTCTATAGTGTTTTTCTTCAGGTGGCTCAAAGGTGTTTTGTATTAATTACAACAATGTTCCTTGATGAAATAAATCTGACACACGATCTCAATTCTCAATTGCTTTTCATGAAATTAACAGCCTGGTGAGACCCACCTGGTGAAACTATGATGCGTGGCATTTGCTTATACTAGAACAGGCGAAGTGGAGATCTGCAACACAAATAAATTGGAACTCAATCAAGAACCAACCATTTGTTCCAGCAGAGAGGGAGTCGCAATGTTCCAACGGAGTAGTCATGATGCCCCTTTTAGTTTCTGATATCTACTTTAGATGGTTCTTTTTGTTGCATAACACCACCATTCTGTTCTTTCCAAATTGACAATTTGGCAAACAGCTAGAAAATGATGCAAGAGAACCCACTGGATGATTTTAAGAAAACTAAAGACTTATAACAGATTCCTATATATTAAAGACCTATTTCAGAAGAAAGTCCTCATAACGTATTTGCGCTACTCATTTGCAATAATCATATTCATTCCTCTAAATCGCATGTGCTCTTCTAATGCATGCAACTCTTTCTACCAGATAATTCTGAAGCTTTATATCAAAACATAGGTCATAAATCAGAATCAGTATGTGGATCAGTCAATTGCAAAAACATAGCATTGGTTGGACCAGTCATATAAGAGAAATCAGAATCGAGAAACAAAAAAATCTCTAAATTTCAAATTTTATAAAATAAGGAAAATGAGAGGAATTAGAAAAAATAGACCAAAGACATCATAAAAATAATGTTGCATATCATATATTAATTTGTAATGAAGTTACTCTAAATTACTATATTTCATAAGAAAATACAGCATGACAAATAACAAATTAGCTGATGCATCTTATTTATAGTTAATATATGAATATAATATCCAAAGAAACACAAAGTGCCGTGTGTTATATTATTCATTACCTTTAAATTACTGATAAATCCTGAAGGGGTTTTGTTTTCCTAAAAACTGAAAATGTTTTGCAAATATAAATTTTATTAAACAAGTTAATAAAGAAAATAATATAAATAGAAAATGTTGAAAATGTTGAAACAATATTGCAAAAACTAAAAATAAAAAATTAATATTTAAAAGTTTTATATCATTTTAAAATATTTAAAAGATATGTTAAAAATTATTCCAGCAATACTATGTAAAAATAAAAAATAAATTAAAATCAAAATAAGATTGAAATCTTTGTAGCAATTAATTACTACTAAATTCTTTAAATGTGAATTGGCACTTTGTAACGCTTAACTTCAGAAAATGCAATATAACATACAACAATTACTATTATACTCACTGTTGTTAACAGGTCCAGTTAAATTATGTCATCATCATAACGATAGTAGTAGGTAACATGTAGACACTGGAGTCTAATCCATTCTCTGTGGAATATAAACAGCATGTTGAATCTGGTCTAAATCCAAAAATCCAATCAATAATCCAAGATACAAAAATTTAAGTGAGATTCCTAAATCTGTCAGTCTTTCCAGTTTTGGGGCCCAAAAGGGAGGGGCACTCTTTCTCCTCCCTCTATTGCGCTAAGTCTGCCTCCCTCTTTCTTGTCTTGTATTCCTCTGCAAAATTTCTTCTTCTAGGTGCCCTCTCTTCCCTCACAATCTCCCCTCCCTTTTCCCTCTCTTCTTCCTCGTCTCAGTTATATTCTCTCATTCTCTCGGTCAAATGGCAAGATTCCAAGACTTAATGGGTTGGGATGTGCTAGGATAAACCAATAATGGAAATGTCTGATCCCAGTCAATTTATCTAAATACCCAATTTCTCGGAATAAATCAGATCACCCTCAGCCAATATTGATCCAATTATCCAACTATCCTACAACACAAAACCTAGTCCTGCTCCTAATTTGTAAGACATTATGTAATCTGCACAATTACATACAATAAAGATTGACACAAAACGTAGTTAATTGCATCATGAATAAGAGTCTCTACTGTTTATAGTGCATGAACCAAGCTACAAGAACAAAAGACATTCATCTGGACATCACAGTCAATATAAGACTGCCCTCAGGTCTATAAGGTTATACAATCATCAAATAACAAAACTAACCACATACAAATTGGAATTCAGAGATAAATATGCATACAGAGCAAACTAATGCAAGGAAATAGCTGGCATCTCATTCGTCAAAATTCAAGTTAGTCTCTTCCATTTATATTAATCATAGTCTAGAGCTTAATGGCCATGGTTAAACAAGCAACTAGAGACAAGAAGCATTTATCATGATTGGCCGGATTAATATTAAAAGCTTGATTGAGGTGCTACTTCTAGCTTTAAATGTTTTGGGCATTTATCAATATGTGCAACTCTACCTTAATTTCCCAAAGTTCTGTTTTTGATGCTAATATATTCTAGGAAAAAAAACCCATCATACAGGCACATGCAAAACTGAGAACACAATGCCAGGAACCATATAGCACTGTACTTATTAGAATTAAATAGAAAATAGAAACCCTATACAGGTACCTCTGAATCAGCTGCAACAGTAAAATGTAGCCGATGTTTTCCACTCTGAGACGAATCAGATCTTTTTGAGGAGCCTGTGGCACGTATTGGTGTTGGAGAGGGAGCTACACTATCCCATGGAGAACCTGTAGTCCCAATGGTCATTTTTATCATCAAAGCTTCTAGTGATAGTACAAATAAAGGTAAAAGAAAGAGATTTTCAAGTAAATGATATAATAACTAAAATCTGACTTATTTTGTCATACTTGCCTGCAGGACGAGGTGTATTACCGCCCAGCCACGGGGACACAAGCCATGCATCAGGTGAGGCACCTGCCAACATTGGAGAGGGTGAAGGTCGATATCTGTGAGACACAGAATAGTTGTCCCTAGAACCTCGACGTGGAGTATCTTCCCATTCCCACCTCCCGTCATCCCAGCCTGACCTAGCTGGGAATTATAGGTCTCATTAGCTCAAATAAAAAAACCATGTAGACAACTGAATAAACCACATTCAATCAAAAGATCAAACTTACAAGGAGTGTTTGAAGTCTGTTCGTGCCGACTCCTCTTCCTGCTATAATCCGTAGTATATCTGGATCTCCCGTGTTCATCTCTTCTGCCATATTCAACACTGCGATACCTTTGTTTCTCACTCCTCTCGTAATTATCTGAACTGCGAGAATGAATGCTCCTAGAGCTTCTAGACGAAGAGACCTTTCGAACATATTAAGATAGTGCATGTTAATATATACTAAAAATAGAACAGATCATCACAATATACCAAAGCTTATTTCATTTTTAACATCAAATAATCATTAATCAACAATTTGATTAGAAAATGTTAGTTACATGGTGATGACGATAAAGACGATATTTATCTGAGTTACCTTTGGAATTTTGGTCCTAGAGACTTAGTAATTTGTAATATCTAATCATCTCATTCTCTTCTGCTTTTCTAATATAACGAGATATAAAATATGTGCAGAAAAATGAAAAAGAACAGTAAAGTGGTACAAATGATGCTCCCAATCACTGATCTTCACTACAAAAGCACTTAAAGAAACTCAACCCAACCAGCATCTTGTTAATAAGGTCTATCATAGACCACCCATCGTCTTTGCAGACTTACTAGCCCACGAGGAATTACTTGCTTACGGTGGGCCTCGAATGGTGTAGATCCCAAAAGGCACCTTTGAGAGAGGAGCAGCCTTCAGCTTTGTCCTAGGCATTGGCTCTCCAACTCTTCAACTAATATGGAACTAAATGTGGCCTCATCACAGCTACAGATACTGTGGCCCGCAAAGATATGTCGGCTCTACGGTAAACCTTGCACAATTTTGACCTTTTAAGGTGGACCCCAAAGGAGATCTCCGAGAGCAGGTGGCTTTTGGCTCTCTTTATTAGGCATTCTTGCCAACTCGACTAGATGTGGCTCATCACTTGCAAAATAGAACATTATATAATTCTTAAGAAGGTTGAAGGCTTGAGGCTATATTTCTACACAAGAGATATAGTTGATATAACATGGTTAAACAGAACTATGCAAGTATAATATTTAGGATGGCCATCCATGCTTACTTAAGCGCACATCAAAAAGAACATAAAAAACTAACAATTTGCATTTACCCATTTTGATATGCACAGAATTCATATAAGCCGGCATGATAAGATTTTGGTGCTAACATGCACACCCTAAACCCAAAAAAATACCTAGTTTTAACAGCGAGCACGGTAACAACTTTTTTCTACGAAGATAGATTAGGCCTGCTACTTATTTCTAGTATGACATGATATATGCCTGAACCAGCAAAGGAAATGCATGGCAAGACATTGTACCATACCAACCAGACAACAAGCAATTCCTTCATACTTTCTTCCGTCATCGAGTCCCAATCTTAGCATACATACTGTTCTCACTTTCCAGCCACCACATACATGTCGCTAATCTCGGCTTTGGTTTTAGTAAAAATGCATTATTCCTAAACAAAAACCAACTGAAACAAACTCTATAGAAGCAACCCAATACAAGTAAAGAACTACATGCACATGATCCCCAAAAGAATATTCTCGAAAAAGCTGCATACAATTTTGATCTTACATAGTATCATTTAAACCAACATTATCATGTTGTTCTACTTTATTCAGCCCCAAGAGCCTCCACACTTCCTGACCACATCCACGGTCTAGCAGGATAACAAACTCTATTTTTCCAAGATAGTGGTTGTTGAGTTTATATCGATAACCTTTTTCACTTCCTACATTGATCAAATGGTGCACATGCAAATGCAAATGAAGTTGTCTAGTCAGAAGTATACCGATAAAAAACACAAGATCATAGGAGAATGTATGTTAAACCATGAAAAGAAATGGACTGGATAATTAATAACAGTTTAATAAAAGCTGAATATTAATTTAAAGCTCACCTCCATAATAGTTCTTCCACACGCTACTTGTGATGTGAAACGGATACTATCTGCATATAATTATGATACAATAGCATTCAATTAGAAAGCAGAAAGAACCATAAATGTTATGTAACAACAAATTATCAAAAAATAAATAAATTTTCAAACGAGTAAAGAGAAATATTCTATATTCTTATGAATGACCCCTTCAAACAAATCCAACCAAGTTTTTTTTTTCCTCAAAATCACTCAAGAACAAAAGATGATATCATAAAAACTTAACCCTCTCAAAATCTACATGCATCACGATAGTTCGTCTGAGGGGTATTTTCGTAATTTGGACAAAGGATAGAACCGAAATTTCTCAAATTTCGAAGGGTAAAACTGTCTTTTGCCCAGAAAACCTTAACCCTCTCCCCTTCTGTGTTGCCGGCGGCGGCCACTGCAGGGGCCGGGGGGCGGGGGGCGGGGGCGGCGCCGCCCCTGCAGGTGGGCGCCACCGCGGGCGCGGCACCCGCAGGAGCCGCTGCCTCGCGGCGCCTCTGCCCACGGGCGGCGCCGCACCAGCTGGCCAGCGCCGCCCGCTAGGGCTCGCTGCCGCCGCTGCTAGCGGCTCGCGTGCAGGCCCAGCGCCGGCAGGCGACGCCCTTGCGCGCGGGCGCAGTGCCCGCGCGCAGGTGGCCGCCGTGCCTGCGGGCGCCGCTGCAGGCGACCTGCCTGCACGCAGATGGCAGCGCTGCCCCGTAAGCTTAGAAAAAGTACTAGCCCCGTATGCTTACTTCTTTCTTGATTTCTTCTTTGATTGAGCGCGGTTCTGCAGGGGCGATCTAAGGCCTCTTTCTTCTTGTAGGTGCCTTCGCAGCAGTCCGTCGTTTCTTGAGAATCGGACGTTGCTCGCTCAAAGATCCTATTCCAATCATAAGCCGCTGCAACAGTAATGTAGCCTACACCGCGGAGCGTAGCTTCCGGCCTTCCTTTAAGCCTATAAATAAGGGCAGCAGTTTACTCATCTCTTTTGAGTCTTGTCGGTTCTGTATCGATTGTGGCAGAAGGTTCGCCGAAACATAAAATAAATATTTTAAAATCAATCTATCGTACGAATAATATATCATTGTTGAAAAATCTTTAAGGTGAAATTACATACGTAACGAAAGAATAAAAAATAAAATCGTTAATTCCCCGTATGTTTGTTCGTTGTCGTGCGAAGATTGATACGCAAAAAATCGTAAAACTTAAAATTACATATATAATAGATAGATTGTATATCCCGATGCCTCTGTAAATTTTTACGAGAGGGTGAAAAGGGTCAAGCGCCCTCCTCTCCAGCAGTGATTCACACGGCAAAATTGCGACGCTCCTCAAAACTCCAAACTAAATAGAAGTCCCTATCAAACCCTAATGAATCCTCCCCTATTGAGTATTGGATCTGTATCCAATTACCCAAACCTTTTTAGATTAGTAGATCTATATATTTAATAATCTATAATTGGCTTTTATTAGATCTCATCCATAGGATCTAATAATTCATGGGCTTATTGGATATCCAATAAGATATATGCTCCCTCTAGGTCCAATATCGAGCTGGTCGTGAGTCATACCTGTCAGAACTCCTTCTAGCTTAGTGTATTATTATCTCCATAATAATTCATTCGACTCATCGACTATGGATATACTAGACCACTATGCCGCAGTCCCCAGATAATACAGAAGAATCCAATTAATTGGACCTGATCACGTGATCTACACGTATAAATAATGCAATTTTGAGTACAGTCAACTAACTAGATGTGTGTAAAAATGATCAAACATCCATCATCTTATTGACACCGACGGTCACCAGACTCTGAATCGACGCTTTCGATTCACATGGAGCATTGGAAAATGATCCCCACTCGACGTCTTATTAATTCCACGATGGCTGGTGACGTCTTATTAATTCTACGGTGGCTGGGGACGTCTTATTAATTCCACGGTGGCTGGTGCAGAAGGTCCGAAGACCTGGTGGTACGGTTACCCTCCTCCAATTGCAGATTAAGAGGACGAAAAATATACTAAAACCGTGAAAAGTGGATCGATCCCCATTTATCTTACTATCATATTCTGTTAACAGATGCCAACTGCCAGCAGACTCCTTGTCATAACCTTACTCTCTCCGACTCGTCCAAAAACTCTTTAGCCTATCCATTGATATTCATTTTCAACCACTCGCTCGTAGGTCATAGATGATGTCAGTCAATTACATTGAATGCTTATTAGATGATGCTTCATGTCTAAGCTGGCTACACCACTTAGAGTTATTTTCTTATTAGACTTTCATAATCATAAGATGTTTTATTATGATCGATTCGATTATATCATTGTCATAAGAAGTTTCATGGCCGATTTGATCATTTTGTCAATTCGATCTCATTATTGTGTCGTAGGATGCTTGATGGTTGATTGTTGTCATCACATGTTAGTTCATGACTGATTGATTGCATCATTAATGTATGATGCATCAATTGTGCTATCATGGTAGAATGCTTCATGGACGATTCAATCACATTATTGTTAGAAGATACATCTTTGGATATTTCGATCGTGTTGATACAGGGATCGCCTCTTCATGTGGTTTTGGCGTGACTCTTTATTGCTTGTGTTATGCGTGTTATTCAATTTTCTCGCTTTGAATTTCGATTGCATAACGAATACTATTTCGTGTGCAAAGTTTGTTAGTGCCTAGCCAAGATTTGATCGGTTGTGTTATGCATGTAATTTTAACACTGAAAAATTAGCATCCATCCTAGTTAAACAATGCATTTATGTTGAAGCGACTCTCTATTAAAGCAAAGATTTGGGTCTTAATCCATCAAATAAAATCGATCTTGAAGGTTGCAAACTGAAACCATTTCTACAAGCTCAATGCAATGTATCTTTCCCTCATAAAACATCGACTGCTGACTATCGCAAAAAAAAGACTTAAAAGAGCAATGAATAAAGAATAAAGAAAAATACCGTTTCCAAATGAACAGAACCAGCGCAATAATCAACATCAAGAAACCAAAATACCAACAATTACAAGAGTTTCGATATAAAAAAATATTAAATAAAAAAACAAACATGAAATACGAAAATTGGATCCAGCATTTACCCTTGAAACACATCGGCCAAGGATCACCTGATTATGAGCTCTAGACAATTGAATCGGGCTTCGACGGTCGCAACCATAGCTACGGAATCCGACATACAGAGGGCCGAACGATTCCCACAAATAAACCTTGCTTCTCGTGCTGCAAGCCTGATCTTTGGGGCAGCCCTAACCCAGGCATTGCTCCTCGCTTCGATTCAAAGCGAAGGGTGGGATGAGAGTCTCAGAAAGGATCTCTATAAGGAAAAGATTGGGAGGTACTTGGAAGGTGAAACAAATCGGTCGAAGAAAAGAACTTGGAATGGGAAAGAGACGTCGTTCGAAGAAAAGACACCCCCTTTTGTGCTCGTTGACCCATAATTACCGCTCATTAACGAGCAAGGCTATATAAGTAATATCGTTAGTCATCGGTTCTTTTGTAATATTTAATTTAAGACATATTATGTATAATTGATCGCATATAACTCGTGCATTATATCTTCTACTTAGCAAACCGAAGGCACATTGTTTCATCGGTCAAGAATGTTAATATAGCATGCCTTGTTAAAATGTCCAGGTCGAAGATACGAGCAAAATATATGAAGCAAGCAGATAAATCAAGACATAATAAATCTGAAACGTAATTTTGACTGACATAATAATGCTATTTTACGGTATCTTGTCCCCTTCAAAATGTGAGCATCTTCCGCCCAACAAGAACGTGCTATGTCAGCTGATAAGCTAAAAAGATTTCATTGCACATGAAAACCTCTTGAATCAAAGAATATAAAGAATACAGCATACATTCTTTCACTAAGTTTATGTACACATGCTCTTTAATCTTTGGATAGTAATGGCCAGTGATATAACAAAGCTTAAGTAATATGGGATAACTTCATAAAAAATATGGCTCTCTGAGTGTTGATATTCATTCTGATTAGTAATTCTTATGGTACAACAGATACGTTTCAAAGAAAACACAAGTCGCTAGCTCTAGAAATTTTAGCTCGATTCACAAACCTTATTTATTGGGTCTGAGATACGTCCTTGGGCCCTTCCGCACACCTACCATGATGACTTGCTGTTGCTGTTTTGCCTTTTTCTCCCGTTCCCTCTCCTCGTTCAACTTATCTGCTTCCGCTTGCTCTTTTCTCAGATTCTCCATCTCCTCCTCCATTGCAGTCTTCTCTTCCTTCTGCTTCTTCTTGTGTTCAAGCATAGATGTATCCGACTCTTTAACAGAGAAAAACATTGGTCCCAGCTCAGCCAGCCAATGTGGCTCGATTATCCTAGTTGTAATTACTGACCAATAAAGCATGCAGCAATAGATCTAGCATATCTTAAAACCGCATGGTTGGTCAGTGCTCTATAGTGTTTTTCTTCAGGTGGCTCAAAGGTGTTTTGTATTAATTACAACAATGTTCCTTGATGAAATAAATCTGATACACGATCTCAATTCTCAATTGCTTTTCATGAAATTAACAGCCTGGTGAAACTATGATGCGTGGCATTTGCTTATACTAGAACAGGCGAAGTGGAGATCTGCAACACAAATAAATTGGAACTCAATCAAGAACCAACCATTTGTTCCAGCAGAGAGGGAGTCGCAATGTTCCAACGGAGTAGTCATGATGCCCCTTTTAGTTTCTGATATCTACTTTAGATGGTTCTTTTTGTTGCATAACACCACCATTCTGTTCTTTCCAAATTGACAATTTGGCAAACAGCTAGAAAATGATGCAAGAGAACCCACTGGATGATTTTAAGAAAACTAAAGACTTATAACAGATTCCTATATATTAAAGACCTATTTCAGAAGAAAGTCCTCATAACGTATTTGCGCTACTCATTTGCAATAATCATATTCATTCCTCTAAATCGCATGTGCTCTTCTAATGCATGCAACTCTTTCTACCAGATAATTCTGAAGCTTTATATCAAAACATAGGTCATAAATCAGAATCAGTATGTGGATCAGTCAATTGCAAAAACATAGCATTGGTTGGACCAGTCATATAAGAGAAATCAGAATCGAGAAACAAAAAAATCACTAAATTTCAAATTTTATAAAATAAGGATAATGAAAAAGAAAAGCTGTAAATGAGATGACCCCCGCTTTCCATTATTGCTAGAGGCGAGGGTCAACAACTAGTCCGGTTCGACTGATGAGGTAAAGCAGAGGCTTTCAGCACCTTGCTCTCAAAGAGAAATCTGTTGCGGGCCTGACAAAAACAAGAGACCAGCAATGAGAGTAATTCTCAGGCCTCTTATTTATTCGGTCTGAGATACGTCCTTGGGCCCTTCCGCACACCTACCATGATGACTTGCTGCTGCTGTTTTGCCTTTTTCTCCCGTTCCCTCGCCTCGTTCAACTTATCTGCTTCCGCTTGCTCTTTTCTCAGATTCTCTATCTCCTCCTCCATTGCAGTCTTCTCTTCCTTCTGCTTCTTCTTGTGTTCAAGCATAGATGTATCCGACTCTTTAACAGAGAAAAACATTGGTCCCAGCTCAGCCAGCCAATGTGGCTCGACTGCAGTCACACATTGCATATACTCCTTTGTGGTCAGTACAAGTTCATGGTAAACCACGTAATCTGGAGTGTATCCAAGCCCATACAGTGCACTGCTGGGATGCAGGTGGCAGGGCATTCCATTCCGGCAATTCACATATTCACCCACACCTTTCAATCTGGCAGCATTGTGGAAATAAGCAGAACAGATTGCTTTCCTGACCACATCCCACTCCATCCCACATGAAGTCAGGGGAATCTTCAAGGACTTGAGTATGTCTAACAGCTGGGATCTGACTTCCCTTGCCTTCCTAAGGCCCTTCACATGCAAGAAGTGGTCATTGCACCAGTCCCCACGGTATTGGTTTGCTTTCCATTGTTGGTATACATTGAGAAGTGTCAAGTGATCAGATTCTGGAACAAAGAATTTTTCCCTTGCCGCATCGCTCTCCTCTGCCCGATCCTTTGGTCGGAAGAAAACTGAAGGCACTGAAAGCATAGACACGATTGTTAAAACCTCATTTATGCACTCTAGCTGCTCCCCCATCAACAACATTTTCGCAAGCGGTGGATCCAAGGGAAATTCCACCATCTTCCACCCAATCTCAGTGAGGCTTCCAACATTGTTCAAGGCGCCCAACACCCACAGCTGGTACATTGAATTGAGAATATTTTCCTGCGGGGGCGGATCCATGAAGTCAAAATCCAAAAGATTTTCAATCTTTAAGGATTTAAGCAGCAAAACCACATTGCCCAGATTTGTTCTCTGGATCTCTGGAACAGGGTTAGGAAGCAGCTCATTTTGATACGCAGACTCTGTAAATAACCGATAGCAAGTGCCAGGACCAGTTCTGCCAGCACGCCCAGCCCGTTGGTCAGCTGCTGCTCGGCTAACTGGAAACACTTGTAGAGCATCCATGCCCATTCTAGGATTGTAAACCTTCATTTTACCATATCCTGTGTCTATGACATAAAAGATACCATCTACTGTAAGGGATGTCTCTGCAATGTTGGTTGCAACAATGCATTTCCGAGCACCATCTTCAGCTTTCTGGAAGATCTTTGCTTGCAGATCAGCTGGCAACTGAGAATAGATAGGCAATATCAAGAGCTTTGGGACTGCTTTGCTTGTGGATGCGATGAGCTGTTCCATACGCTCAGCAAGAGCATAGCAGGCAGCTTCAATCTCATCCTGCCCTGTCATAAAGATGAGAATGTCACCAGGAGCGCTTGTAATGTGAATAGTCATCGCCTGCTTAACAGCAGCTTCAACATAGTCTTCACACGGTGTTTTGCTGTACAGGATATTTACATGGAATGTCCTTCCAGGGATTTGAAAAGTCGGAACACTGGAACATAGAGAGAAAAAGGTTAGGTTGGCCAGGAGTGCAGAGAGTAAATAAATGGGTCATCAGTAAAGGTATTAGCTTACAAAGCTGACTCATCTTACCCTCCAAAGAAGTCGGAAAATTTTTTAGCATTCAGCGTCGCAGACGTTACAATAAGCTTGAAGTCGCGTCGCCTAGCAACTACCTTCTTCAGTATACCAAATAAAACATCGGTACTCAGTGATCTCTCGTGTGCTTCATCCATGATAATTACTCTGGGAAAAAGAAGTATTTCTCAGGATACACAAAGTTCAAAAACAGTTCATGTTATGAAAGCAAAGTTCTATGTGATTTCCTAACAATTTTGTGCCTCAAAAAACAAAGCATAAAAATTAAGTTTGAGAAAACAAGCAAAAGACATTCAAAGAATCTTTCCCTCTTAACAATTCGAAGATCATAACTACCTAAAGTCTGTTATGTATATAGTAACTAGAAACAATATTTGTTTTATTGCCAATATCAACATTAGCAAACAGTGAAGTTTTTCAAGCTAAGACAACATAACATCACTTAGTTTAAATCAATGCATAACTCAAAGCCCTTGTACATAACGAGACTCTATCCTCTTCGATTCGTCGGACAGGAAGAGCAGAAAAACAATGAGATCATGAATAGAAATAGCTTTATGGGTCAATTTACACTATCTACCATGCAGCAAAGGAGAAAACAAAACTATCTGATAGCATAAGCTTTAGACATAGAAAAGAACACCAAGAACTAATCCATCCAAGCTTGCAGTTAGTATGTCCAGGAAAAAGAAAAAATCCACCACGAAGTAAATCTCTGGATGATCCAATGGAGAACAAGGACAAGCAATCCTGGTTGACCAGTAGGTGACCACCGCAAAAACAAAAAAGGTAGCTGAACAAGAAACCTCGATGATATCTGTTTGATGAAGGTAGCTGAACAAGAGATCAAATGACTTGAATTTCCACAGTTAGAAAGAATGACTTTCTGGAACAACTGTGAGCATAAGATTACAGCGGTACAGCATATAAAGGGGAGTGACATGGTGAAGGATGCAACAGTAAGAATTTATAACTACAATTATCATTTGTTGATTGTATGTTCCGACAGGTTATTTGCGTATCTTCCAAAAGTAGATACCCAATGATCTAATTTAATAGTCAACATTTAATCAAAAACCCATCTCTAAATCTGCTGCGAGAAAGCATAAATCTAAGATCTTTAATCCCCTCAAGCTAAATATTAGGAAAGATATTCTATGAAAAAGAATGGCACCTCATCTTCCAAAACCCCGCCCATCTCTACATCTTCTGTCAGAAAGCATAGTTCTAACTTCTAATATCCTTTTTCCCCTCAAGCTAAATATTAGGAAAGATCATATAAAAAAGAAGTAAGAAACTCTAAAATGTTCCTCCAATATGCTTTGGAAAAGCATAGTTCTATTTCCAACTTCTCCTAAAAGTAAATAACAAGAAAAAGTCCTTTACTAAACAGTGATGGAAGAGTGTTGTGAAAGATAATTCTCAGCAATGAGTCTTAGTTTACCAGGTAATAGGTTAGTTTTATGTTCTCCTTGACTTTTTAATACTGTCACATATAGACATAACCTCTTTTCATCTTCTACCAGTGCACTTGACAATTTACTTATTGATCTGATGGACGTGAACAAAGGAAGTAAATTTTAAGAATATCCAAACATCATGGCAGAAACAAATAATCCTGCAAGCTAAAGATAATTTTCTATGGAATTTCATATCATAGAATAAGAACAACCGATTCTAAAAAGTGTGGAAAATAAGTCTTCTTAAAACAAAAATAGAAACAAAAAAAAGGACAATAAGCATACCGGTATTTGTCAAGATCAGAGTCCTTCAATGTTTCACGCAGAAGTACCCCATCCGTCATGTACTACACAAATAAAATATAACATTCTGGTGAGTATACTTCAATCTAAGATAAATGATACAATTAAGTTTATCACCAGAAATTACTAGAAGATCCTAAATAGTAGGCCAATTAGTCCAATGCATAAGTGAATTAATCAAGAGAAGAATATAGCTAGAACTTAAGTAGGAGAAATCCTAATAAGATTCCATAGCAGTTGCTAAACCAATTCATAATAGTTAACATTTTGAAATAAACCTACTGTATATACAGTGGAATGCAATCAAGGAGTGAATTTTGTCATGGAACTAAAGATATCAAAGACAATAATAAAATGATCTAAATACTTCAAATACTGTAATAAAATGAACTAAATATGTCAAATACCATAATAAAATGGACTAAAGATGCCCATGGAACAAAAATTAACATCGGAAGTTCTAGACTTTGAAGTAAGCATAAAAATAATAGTAAGAACATGAAGTAAAGAAATTCCAAATAAGGTAAAAAAAAAACCTTTATTATAGTATTTGGACCAGTGACATCTTCAAATCTTATGGCATAACCAACTTTATCACCCAACTCTGTTTCCATCTCCTCGCTGACTCGTTTAGCAACACTCATGGCAGCCACACGTCTTGGTTGTGTACAACCAATAATACTACCATTTGTATATCCATCTTCATGAAGATACTGTCAGGTAGCTTTATCATCAGCATAACAATAAACGGCTTATATGTTGAATAAAATCAAAGAGAGTATTGGAAGTGGGTGTTACCTGTGTCAATTGAGTTGTCTTCCCAGAACCAGTCTCTCCAACTACAACTATTACCTGATTTTCACGAACAACCTAATGTAGAGCAAGCAGAAGAATTAAGCACAGTGATAAAAAATTGCATAGGAAATCATGAACATATCAAAAACAACAATGATATCGCCAACACGAGGAAAATTTTTAATGGTGTTACAACTAACATGTAATGTCTCAAATTTAATAATACATAGCACAGTTACTAAGGATATCAAATATACTGGGCCATGCTACAAGTGCAGGGTATCTTAGCCTCATTCATGATATGTGTAATATGGGAGTAGTTGAATTGTTATTTGGGAATCACTCATTTAAATAACTGGTGGTCCTAGAAATCAACTATGCATCTAACAACAATGCTAGAAAATATTTTAAAAACTGGTCTGATATTGATTTTGGTAATCTACGGGACCGGTACAGTACCATTTTGTCAATGGACTTATACCTTTGGTATCCTTGTATAAAATAAAAAATTAATTTCATGTGTACCATTATAAAGCTAAGCATTTTAATGAGAAACAAAGAACGAGAGGAAGAATGGGAGAGAAACTGAGAGAAAGGTGTGAGGGAAAATAAGAAAGTGAGAGAAAAGGGAGAGAAGCTAGAACAGAGAAGGGAAAGACAATTTGTGACAGAAACAAAGGGTTGTTGAGCACCATTGCAGTCGAATGTTGTCAGTAGCTGACAGAGAAAGGATTACAAAAGAGGCAGGGAAAGGGCAAGAATGTGAAATCGGTATTCAACTTCAGCGGTGCAACGCAATGGTGAGTAGTAGTTTGAGTGAAGAGGGAGAAAAGACAGAGGGGAGAGAGAGAGAGAGAGAGAGAGAGAGAGATCAAATGAGAAGTGTGTTAGGAATCATAGAGATAGCATGTGTTGAGTTAGTAGGTCACACTCCGTCCGTGTTTATCGCAGGAACAGAATGAGAAAAGACAAATAGAGTGTAAGGAGAGGGAAAAGCATTTGCATGGCTGCTTTGAATACTGATAGCAAAGAGCAGCAATCTAGGTTCGGATGGATGACTATGGTTGTGAGAGGTGGCGAGGGGGATGAGAGTTGTTAACTTTTGGTGTTAACTTGTTTTCCTAGGAAAGCCTTAATCATTAATTTCATTCAACATATAACAGAAAACACAAAATAAGATATGACGTTTAAAGAGAACCAAACAAAGCATGCATTACAGAGTGCAAAGTGAATATGTTGACCAATACGTTTATAGATATTGACCTTCAACAGTTCCTCACGAACAGAATATATTGGAAGATACTGCCTTTGTTGTGAAATGGACTTCGACTTGGCGAACTCACTTACTGCTTCACCTTTCTCTTTCATATGCCTTGCAAACTTGGCTTCCTCTTTAAAATCCACTTCGCCTTCTTCTCCTACCACTGCAGTATCTGCATCAATCTGATATTTGAGGCAGAGAAAGTTGAGTTATTCAAAGGAGATGGACAAGAAAATTAATCAGCTAAGATCACAAATACTAACCTGCTCAGCTGTCTTCTGGACCCCTAGAATGTCACCAAGTTTTGATCCTGCCAGCTCCCAAAACCGTTGGCGTGACTTATTCATACTCTGCTTTTCATGAATTTCCCTAACCAGAGCAGAACCTTTACGAGCAATTATGGCCATATCTGATGTGGGATCTTTAATAGGCATTACAGGTTCAGCCTGTTTTGTGAATACCACCCTACCATCCAGGAAAGGGGGCTTTGTATCTGCAAAAAGTTGGAACAGGTGCTCAGTAACTTCAGCCACTTGGTAATACAATTCATTAGGACCAAACAACACACATATCAGTATAACCATGTTTTGCCAGAACATGTCAATTAACACACATATCAGTATGTGCACGGAGGAAGTTGTGAGCAAAAAGCACAAGCAGCCTTTTGCAAAAATAGAACTTCAGTCTAGAGGATTCATCACTAAGAGTTTTTTTTTCTTTTTTTTTTTTACTTCATCAAAGATAAGTTAGGATTCCTCCAAACAAACATGGTATTTAAATAAAATTTGACTCACTCAAAACAGTGGAAACAAACAACATCTCTCTGAAAGACCAGCATTTTTTCATGACGCATGGATATTTATCATAGATGATGGAATATCAGATAAGTCTAACGCAGGACAATTTCTATTATTCAAGTCTTTTATCTTTTTTATCAATGATGGCCCTTCAGGATCTCTCAAGAAACTGCTTATATTTACAAGACTTCCCAGTAGACTTCTTAAACAAAAGGGTAGCTTGCTTCTGGCATAGGTATTGTATACTATAAAGAATGCAAATGACATTCAAAATATCTTAGAAACAAGTGACATTTCTCTTCCATAAGCTCTCAAACAGCTAGTTACGTTTATTACAGAAACAAATTGCACATTTCACAACATAAATCCTTTTGGAAACATAGTAAGGAATTGAAATTCTTAAAACACAAATAGTGAATGTTAATCATTAGCACGTTAATTCTCACAATTGTAACCCAACTCTTTCCGAGTATTAATTAGCACAAGAAGCATCAACCTTAGGTTTCTGTAACAAAATGTATAGTGCATTGCACATCCGCATAATTTACAATAGAACTGAAGATGTTAACAAAATGTGAAATTGTAATAAAAAATGAGGAAGAACAATTTGAGCCCAAAGCCAAATTGCACTTAGTCAGGTCTCCATTGAGTCTAGATATGTCAGGGTTAATCTTCCTATTTTTTGTAAATTTATTTATCTTACAGATATTTTCTGGTCAAATTTGAGAAATGATTTTTTTCTATTTTCTAGGTATTACAAAATTATTTTCATTAAAATGTATAGAAATGATTTTTTACCATATTTGGATATATTTAGGTTATATTATGATTCTAATGTTATCCTTACTTTTTATATGATATGCAATACCAAATCTTGGTAAATAATCCTCCATTTTTTATAGATTTGGGTATCTTTAAATTAGATTAGGATTCTAATATTATCTTAATTTTTGGTAAGATATGTGATAACAAATCTTGGTACATAATCCTCAGGTTTGTTATGCCAAAATAATCACCAAAGTTGAACAGGAAAAATGTGCAATAATAGAAAAATATCGGACTTGATATATAAGAATTTTTTCTTTAATTTATGCAAAATCCTTTTGTAAGCACTAATATGAATCTGATTATAATGTGATTACCGTAGACACCTCACTAGAACTTGTGAACCAAAATCTATAGCATGAACAACAAACATCATCCTAAGAGTTCATTATCAACTTCATATTCCTCCTTCATGACAGAATAGGACACCGAGGTACTCACAGGAACATAGCATCAATGGTAATGATAAAGACATTACAGAGTAATACTGTAGAACAATTAGATCTAACTTCACCATACCATGAACTAAAAGGATGACTTTGCGCTCATCCTCATCCTCAAAGTTAATCTGCACCTCTGTTCCTCTAACAGCCCCCGATCTCAATAGCTGTCGGTCTTCCCACTGAGCATTATCAGCAGTCAATTGTGATAACTTCTTACTTTGGGCAAGGGTCATCAATGTTCCATCCTTACGAGTCTGCAGCATTACACATATATAAGAAAAAAAGTGGTATATGTAAATGAATTTATTTTTTCTACTATGACTTGCAATAATATTAGTACAATCTCCAAGTTGTATCAAGGATAAAGATCCAGCAGGTGATAATGACTTTGGGTTAACAAAGTCTAGATAAGTCAGGAATCTAATAAGCCAAGCTTTTCAACCGCTAAAGACAAATTTAATTAACTAGCCTTACCTCTTGAATACATCCAATATATTTCAGATGATGTTCCATACATGATAACTTAACAGGCTACATATCAAACTTTCCAGAGGTGCCATTCACTATTTTATTTATTCTGTCTAGACATTCATTTCAAAAGCCTTAAGCTGCTCCTACCATTTCAAATATTCTTCTCGGCTACTCAACATAGTGGCAGACAAAACATAGCTGCTCTTATAAATAATTTTCTTTTAATCTGAAGGGTTACTGCTGGTTCAAAAAAACATGTTCATATCAAGCCTAATACTAATGTCCTGCATCATGAGAGAGTACATGTCTTGTACAAGATGGGTCATACGACCACCGCAATATCAAAATCAGAAACATGAAACTGCATGGGGAGCATTCTAGAACCTTCCACTTCATATCAGTAATATCAAAATCCAAAAAAGCTTCAGTCAAATTATTATGAGTGAAGCAAGCACAGATGTAAGAGGTGTATAAAACAGAGCGAATGTGAACAAGGTAAAAGGCCAGATCAGAAACAAGATGAATCTTATAAGCAGGGAAAAAGGATGACCATGTCATACTTTAGGGAAAACTTATATATTAATTTCATAACTCGATACAACATACATTTCTCCTAAGTAGTATAATAAAAATTAAATCTCGATATAGATCAGAAAGACAATAAAGATTACAATTGACTGCTTGTATTTCTTATTTTCTTCTTTCTCCCAAGCCATAATCTTTAATACTGTCATATCAAAGGCTGATATGATGTATTATTGCTACATCCATCAAGTATAAGTTTGATGCTTATTTTGGATAACAATTAATTAGTTACACATACCAAAAGCTGCACTTCAAATATTTCACCAGAAACCAAGGTTAGAATCCTAAAATAACTAAAATAGTCTCAATCCCTTTTCACAACAAATACTAATAAATTAAAAATGAAAATTCTGAAAGACAGAAAAAAAATAACTTGACACAATTAATTAGGACCCAACCTCATCCATAGACTAAATCTAAATTTATAATTGCATTAGTGGTATTAACTGAAGATCCAAAATGCAAGTATCACCATGCTACCCAGGAGTATGTGCTACTAGCCTCACTTTTACCAAAACTAATTGGCTGAACTCACATTGAAGTACTTCCAACAAAAATCATTTGTGCTTCTAATTGCAAGCTAACATGAAGAGATATAAATTTATAGAGCAAAAATAATATGGAAGCTTATATTGCTAAAACTACATTATTTCGGTATCAGGAATGGAAGAGGCAATGATATATTATACCAGTTTCTTTGCCAGTGATGCTTCTTTCTTTTTATAAGAAGCATCATCCCCACCAAACAATGACGAGCTATCACCATCAAACATTGTGTTATGTTCATCTCTGTCGTACCTACAAAAAAAACATCAAGGGACTTAGAGCGCAATTGATACTTTCATGACATACCATTCATTAAGCCCCAAAGGATTATGTACAAGAAGCAATACGTCAAAATTATAGAAAATAAAAGGTGCTCAATCCTTGTTTTCAGTAAAAATCTTAGAAAAGACAAGTTGATTAAATTGAATGTCGGAGTAACATTTTCAAGACAAGTTTATAACACTTTGATTTCAGTCAAAAGAAAGGTTCATAAACAAGCACCTACCATGCTCGGTCAGCATTGTAATCCATCTCTTGGCGCATTTCCTCTGTGATCTCATAAGGCTTAAATGTGGTTAAGGTGCTTTCAGCTGCTTCATTTTCCTGGTATGGCAGATAAACCAATGAACAAACAAGCGCAGATAAGCCTTTGAATTCATTAAAAAATAACTAAGAATCAAAGAATACTAAAAACAAAGCACATAGGAGAATGAAGCAGAAGCTAGAAGGTCATAATAATGAAGACAAATGGTATGGTTTTCTCACCATGTATAAATGAGGCTACATTAACTTAATAAATAATGATATGGCAACCAAAAATGGACAATATTCCCTTGGGAGTAATTAGGCATGAATTAGTAACAGAGCCAGTGAAATGCATAGCAAACAACATTACCAGATTTCAACTTGGTATCGCTGAACCTATTAGACGATGCAACAATCAAGTATTTAACGCTAAAATCTGCGATGCCAAGCTGGTTGACATGTCCCTTTCACAAAGAATTATATAAAAATATGGTAACAATGTTCGTCTCAAGGCACAGCTTTAACTTAGTTGCTAATCGTCTGAAGCTTGTTGCCTTGTACAGGAGTCATGAAAAGAAAAATAACCATGGGGGTGTTATTTGTTCAAAATTCTTTTCTCGAAAGGTTTTTTATGGTAAGCCATTTTCTTTTTATTGGAAAACCTTTCTTGTGCCTAAACGGAACCAAAGGATGTGACTTGTAACAGCATGTTGTCAGGATGGCAACAGCACAATGCAAGTTAAAACATCATGCCAACAAGTTGACAGTATGCAACTAATAGAACCACAAAATCCATTATACATATCCACCCACAAGCTATATTTATCCGAACACCTAACCAGGATACGAAGAATCTATTCCACCAACCTCATAGTACAGATTCATCTCCAAGGTATCATTGTTGCATAAAAACCATTCATGTCATGCCATAACTAGCCACCGAATAAGAAAAATTTTGAAAGGGAAATGTATATCTCACTGGATTATCCTAGTTGTAATTACTGACCAATAAAGCATGCAGCAATAGATCTAGCATATCTTAAAACCGCATGGTTGGTCAGTGCTCTATAGTGTTTTTCTTCAGGTGGCTCAAAGGTGTTTTGTATTAATTACAACAATGTTCCTTGATGAAATAAATCTGACACACGATCTCAATTCTCAATTGCTTTTCATGAAATTAACAGCCTGGTGAGACCCACCTGGTGAAACTATGATGCGTGGCATTTGCTTATACTAGAACAGGCGAAGTGGAGATCTGCAACACAAATAAATTGGAACTCAATCAAGAACCAACCATTTGTTCCAGCAGAGAGGGAGTCGCAATGTTCCAACGGAGTAGTCATGATGCCCCTTTTAGTTTCTGATATCTACTTTAGATGGTTCTTTTTGTTGCATAACACCACCATTCTGTTCTTTCCAAATTGACAATTTGGCAAACAGCTAGAAAATGATGCAAGAGAACCCACTGGATGATTTTAAGAAAACTAAAGACTTATAACAGATTCCTATATATTAAAGACCTATTTCAGAAGAAAGTCCTCATAACGTATTTGCGCTACTCATTTGCAATAATCATATTCATTCCTCTAAATCGCATGTGCTCTTCTAGTGCATGCAACTCTTTCTACCAGATAATTCTGAAGCTTTATATCAAAACATAGGTCATAAATCAGAATCAGTATGTGGATCAGTCAATTGCAAAAACATAGCATTGGTTGGACCAGTCATATAAGAGAAATCAGAATCGAGAAACAAAAAAATCTCTAAATTTCAAATTTTATAAAATAAGGAAAATGAGAGGAATTAGAAAAAATAGACCAAAGACATCATAAAAATAATGTTGCATATCATATATTAATTTGTAATGAAGTTACTCTAAATTACTATATTTCATAAGAAAATACAGCATGACAAATAACAAATTAGCTGATGCATCTTATTTATAGTTAATATATGAATATAATATCCAAAGAAACACAAAGTGCCGTGTGTTATATTATTCATTACCTTTAAATTACTGATAAATCCTGAAGGGGTTTTGTTTTCCTAAAAACTGAAAATGTTTTGCAAATATAAATTTTATTAAACAAGTTAATAAAGAAAATAATATAAATAGAAAATGTTGAAAATGTTGAAACAATATTGCAAAAACTAAAAATAAAAAATTAATATTTAAAAGTTTTATATCATTTTAAAATATTTAAAAGATATGTTAAAAATTATTCCAGCAATACTATGTAAAAATAAAAAATAAATTAAAATCAAAATAAGATTGAAATCTTTGTAGCAATTAATTACTACTAAATTCTTTAAATGTGAATTGGCACTTTGTAATGCTTAACTTCAGAAAATGCAATATAACATACAACAATTACTATTATACTCACTGTTGTTAACAGGTCCAGTTAAATTATGTCATCATCATAACGATAGTAGTAGGTAACATGTAGACACTGGAGTCTAATCCATTCTCTGTGGAATATAAACAGCATGTTGAATCTGGTCTAAATCCAAAAATCCAATCAATAATCCAAGATACAAAAATTTAAGTGAGATTCCTAAATCTGTCAGTCTTTCCAGTTTTGGGGCCCAAAAGGGAGGGGCACTCTTTCTCCTCCCTCTATTGCGCTAAGTCTGCCTCCCTCTTTCTTGTCTTGTATTCCTCTGCAAAATTTCTTCTTCTAGGTGCCCTCTCTTCCCTCACAATCTCCCCTCCCTTTTCCCTCTCTTCTTCCTCGTCTCAGTTATATTCTCTCATTCTCTCGGTCAAATGGCAAGATTCCAAGACTTAATGGGTTGGGATGTGCTAGGATAAACCAATAATGGAAATGTCTGATCCCAGTCAATTTATCTAAATACCCAATTTCTCGGAATAAATCAGATCACCCTCAGCCAATATTGATCCAATTATCCAACTATCCTACAACACAAAACCTAGTCCTGCTCCTAATTTGTAAGACATTATGTAATCTGCACAATTACATACAATAAAGATTGACACAAAACGTAGTTAATTGCATCATGAATAAGAGTCTCTACTGTTTATAGTGCATGAACCAAGCTACAAGAACAAAAGACATTCATCTGGACATCACAGTCAATATAAGACTGCCCTCAGGTCTATAAGGTTATACAATCATCAAATAACAAAACTAACCACATACAAATTGGAATTCAGAGATAAATATGCATACAGAGCAAACTAATGCAAGGAAATAGCTGGCATCTCATTCGTCAAAATTCAAGTTAGTCTCTTCCATTTATATTAATCATAGTCTAGAGCTTAATGGCCATGGTTAAACAAGCAACTAGAGACAAGAAGCATTTATCATGATTGGCCGGATTAATATTAAAAGCTTGATTGAGGTGCTACTTCTAGCTTTAAATGTTTTGGGCATTTATCAATATGTGCAACTCTACCTTAATTTCCCAAAGTTCTGTTTTTGATGCTAATATATTCTAGGAAAAAAAACCCATCATACAGGCACATGCAAAACTGAGAACACAATGCCAGGAACCATATAGCACTGTACTTATTAGAATTAAATAGAAAATAGAAACCCTATACAGGTACCTCTGAATCAGCTGCAACAGTAAAATGTAGCCGATGTTTTCCACTCTGAGGCGAATCAGATCTTTTTGAGGAGCCTGTGGCACGTATTGGTGTTGGAGAGGGAGCTACACTATCCCATGGAGAACCTGTAGTCCCAATGGTCATTTTTATCATCAAAGCTTCTAGTGATAGTACAAATAAAGGTAAAAGAAAGAGATTTTCAAGTAAATGATATAATAACTAAAATCTGACTTATTTTGTCATACTTGCCTGCAGGACGAGGTGTATTACCGCCCAGCCACGGGGACACAAGCCATGCATCAGGTGAGGCACCTGCCAACATTGGAGAGGGTGAAGGTCGATATCTGTGAGACACAGAATAGTTGTCCCTAGAACCTCGACGTGGAGTATCTTCCCATTCCCACCTCCCGTCATCCCAGCCTGACCTAGCTGGGAATTATAGGTCTCATTAGCTCAAATAAAAAAACCATGTAGACAACTGAATAAACCACATTCAATCAAAAGATCAAACTTACAAGGAGTGTTTGAAGTCTGTTCGTGCCGACTCCTCTTCCTGCTATAATCCGTAGTATATCTGGATCTCCCGTGTTCATCTCTTCTGCCATATTCAACACTGCGATACCTTTGTTTCTCACTCCTCTCGTAATTATCTGAACTGCGAGAATGAATGCTCCTAGAGCTTCTAGACGAAGAGACCTTTCGAACATATTAAGATAGTGCATGTTAATATATACTAAAAATAGAACAGATCATCACAATATACCAAAGCTTATTTCATTTTTAACATCAAATAATCATTAATCAACAATTTGATTAGAAAATGTTAGTTACATGGTGATGACGATAAAGACGATATTTATCTGAGTTACCTTTGGAATTTTGGTCCTAGAGACTTAGTAATTTGTAATATCTAATCATCTCATTCTCTTCTGCTTTTCTAATATAACGAGATATAAAATATGTGCAGAAAAATGAAAAAGAACAGTAAAGTGGTACAAATGATGCTCCCAATCACTGATCTTCACTACAAAAGCACTTAAAGAAACTCAACCCAACCAGCATCTTGTTAATAAGGTCTATCATAGACCACCCATCGTCTTTGCAGACTTACTAGCCCACGAGGAATTACTTGCTTACGGTGGGCCTCGAATGGTGTAGATCCCAAAAGGCACCTTTGAGAGAGGAGCAGCCTTCAGCTTTGTCCTAGGCATTGGCTCTCCAACTCTTCAACTAATATGGAACTAAATGTGGCCTCATCACAGCTACAGATACTGTGGCCCGCAAAGATATGTCGGCTCTACGGTAAACCTTGCACAATTTTGACCTTTTAAGGTGGACCCCAAAGGAGATCTCCGAGAGCAGGTGGCTTTTGGCTCTCTTTATTAGGCATTCTTGCCAACTCGACTAGATGTGGCTCATCACTTGCAAAATAGAACATTATATAATTCTTAAGAAGGTTGAAGGCTTGAGGCTATATTTCTACACAAGAGATATAGTTGATATAACATGGTTAAACAGAACTATGCAAGTATAATATTTAGGATGGCCATCCATGCTTACTTAAGCGCACATCAAAAAGAACATAAAAAACTAACAATTTGCATTTACCCATTTTGATATGCACAGAATTCATATAAGCCGGCATGATAAGATTTTGGTGCTAACATGCACACCCTAAACCCAAAAAAATACCTAGTTTTAACAGCGAGCACGGTAACAACTTTTTTCTACGAAGATAGATTAGGCCTGCTACTTATTTCTAGTATGACATGATATATGCCTGAACCAGCAAAGGAAATGCATGGCAAGACATTGTACCATACCAACCAGACAACAAGCAATTCCTTCATACTTTCTTCCGTCATCGAGTCCCAATCTTAGCATACATACTGTTCTCACTTTCCAGCCACCACATACATGTCGCTAATCTCGGCTTTGGTTTTAGTAAAAATGCATTATTCCTAAACAAAAACCAACTGAAACAAACTCTATAGAAGCAACCCAATACAAGTAAAGAACTACATGCACATGATCCCCAAAAGAATATTCTCGAAAAAGCTGCATACAATTTTGATCTTACATAGTATCATTTAAACCAACATTATCATGTTGTTCTACTTTATTCAGCCCCAAGAGCCTCCACACTTCCTGACCACATCCACGGTCTAGCAGGATAACAAACTCTATTTTTCCAAGATAGTGGTTGTTGAGTTTATATCGATAACCTTTTTCACTTCCTACATTGATCAAATGGTGCACATGCAAATGCAAATGAAGTTGTCTAGTCAGAAGTATACCGATAAAAAACACAAGATCATAGGAGAATGTATGTTAAACCATGAAAAGAAATGGACTGGATAATTAATAACAGTTTAATAAAAGCTGAATATTAATTTAAAGCTCACCTCCATAATAGTTCTTCCACACGCTACTTGTGATGTGAAACGGATACTATCTGCATATAATTATGATACAATAGCATTCAATTAGAAAGCAGAAAGAACCATAAATGTTATGTAACAACAAATTATCAAAAAATAAATAAATTTTCAAACGAGTAAAGAGAAATATTCTATATTCTTATGAATGACCCCTTCAAACAAATCCAACCAAGTTTTTTTTTTCCTCAAAATCACTCAAGAACAAAAGATGATATCATAAAAACTTAACCCTCTCAAAATCTACATGCATCACGATAGTTCGTCTGAGGGGTATTTTCGTAATTTGGACAAAGGATAGAACCGAAATTTCTCAAATTTCGAAGGGTAAAACTGTCTTTTGCCCAGAAAACCCTAACCCTCTCCCCTTCTGTGTTGCCGGCGGCGGCCACTGCAGGGGCCGGGGGGCGGGGGGCGGGGGCGGCGCCGCCCCTGCAGGTGGGCGCCACCGCGGGCGCGGCACCCGCAGGAGCCGCTGCCTCGCGGCGCCTCTGCCCACGGGCGGCGCCGCACCAGCTGGCCAGCGCCGCCCGCTAGGGCTCGCTGCGCCGCTGCTAGCGGCTCGCGTGCAGGCCCAGCGCCGGCAGGCGACGCCCTTGCGCGCGGGCGCAGTGCCCGCGCGCAGGTGGCCGCCGTGCCTGCGGGCGCCGCTGCAGGCGACCTGCCTGCACGCAGATGGCAGCGCTGCCCCGTAAGCTTAGAAAAAGTACTAGCCCCGTATGCTTACTTCTTTCTTGATTTCTTCTTTGATTGAGCGCGGTTCTGCAGGGGCGATCTAAGGCCTCTTTCTTCTTGTAGGTGCCTTCGCAGCAGTCCGTCGTTTCTTGAGAATCGGACGTTGCTCGCTCAAAGATCCTATTCCAATCATAAGCCGCTGCAACAGTAATGTAGCCTACACCGCGGAGCGTAGCTTCCGGCCTTCCTTTAAGCCTATAAATAAGGGCAGCAGTTTACTCATCTCTTTTGAGTCTTGTCGGTTCTGTATCGATTGTGGCAGAAGGTTCGCCGAAACATAAAATAAATATTTTAAAATCAATCTATCGTACGAATAATATATCATTGTTGAAAAATCTTTAGGGTGAAATTACATACGTAACGAAAGAATAAAAAATAAAATCGTTAATTCCCCGTATGTTTGTTCGTTGTCGTGCGAAGATTGATACGCAAAAATTCGTAAAACTTAAAATTACATATATAATAGATAGATTGTATATCCCGATGCCTCTGTAAATTTTTACGAGAGGGTGAAAAGGGTCAAGCGCCCTCCTCTCCAGCAGTGATTCACACGGCAAAATTGCGACGCTCCTCAAAACTCCAAACTAAATAGAAGTCCCTATCAAACCCTAATGAATCCTCCCCTATTGAGTATTGGATCTGCATCCAATTACCCAAACCTTTTTAAATTCGTAGATCTATATATTTAATAATCTATAATTGGCTTTTATTAGATCTCATCCATAGGATCCAATAATTCATGGGCTTATTGGATATCTAATAAGATATATGCTCCCTCTAGGTCCAATATCGAGCTGGTCGTGAGTCATACCTGTCAGAACTCCTTCTAGCTTAGTGTATTATTATCTCCATAATAATTCATTCGACTCATCGACTATGGATATACTAGACCACTATGCCGCAGTCCCCAGATAATACAGAAGAATCCAATTAATTGGACCTGATCACGTGATCTACACGTATAAATAATGCAATTTTGAGTACAGTCAACTAACTAGATGTGTGTAAAAATGATCAAACATCCATCATCTTATTGACACCGACGGTCACCAGACTCTGAATCGACGCTTTCGATTCACATGGAGCATTGGAAAATGATCCCCACTCGACGTCTTATTAATTCCACGATGGCTGGTGACGTCTTATTAATTCTACGGTGGCTGGGGACGTCTTATTAATTCCACGGTGGCTGGTGCAGAAGGTCCGAAGACCTGGTGGTACGGTTACCCTCCTCCAATTGCAGATTAAGAGGACGAAAAATATACTAAAACCGTGAAAAGTGGTTCGATCCCCATTTATCTTACTATCATATTCTGTTAACAGATGCCAACTGCCAGCAGACTCCTTGTCATAACCTTACTCTCTCCGACTCGTCCAAAAACTCTTTAGCCTATCCATTGATATTCATTTTCAACCACTCGCTCGTAGGTCATAGATGATGTCAGCCAATTACATTGAATGCTTATTAGATGATGCTTCATGTCTAAGCTGGCTACACCACTTAGAGTTATTTTCTTATTAGACTTTCATAATCATAAGATGTTTTATTATGATCGATTCGATTATATCATTGTCATAAGAAGTTTCATGGCCGATTTGATCATTTTGTCAATTCGATCTCATTATTGTGTCGTAGGATGCTTGATGGTTGATTGTTGTCATCACATGTTAGTTCATGACTGATTGATTGCATCATTAATGTATGATGCATCAATTGTGCTATCATGGTAGAATGCTTCATGGACGATTCAATCACATTATTGTTAGAAGATACATCTTTGGATATTTCGATCGTGTTGATACAGGGATCGCCTCTTCATGTGGTTTTGGCGTGACTCTTCATTGCTTGTGTTATGCGTGTTATTCAATTTTCTCGCTTTGAATTTCGATTGCATAACGAATACTGTTTCGTGTGCAAAGTTTGTTAGTGCCTAGCCAAGATTTGATCGGTTGTGTTATGCATGTAATTTTAACACTGAAAAATTAGCATCCATCCTAGTTAAACAATGCATTTATGTTGAAGCGACTCTCTATTAAAGCAAAGATTTGGGTCTTAATCCATCAAATAAAATCGATCTTGAAGGTTGCAAACTGAAACCATTTCTACAAGCTCAATGCAATGTATCTTTCCCTCATAAAACATCGACTGCTGACTATCGCAAAAAAAAGACTTAAAAGAGCAATGAATAAAGAATAAAGAAAAATACCGTTTCCAAATGAACAGAACCAGCGCAATAATCAACATCAAGAAACCAAAATACCAACAATTACAAGAGTTTCGATATAAAAAAATATTAAATAAAAAAACAAACATGAAATACGAAAATTGGATCCAGCATTTACCCTTGAAACACATCGGCCAAGGATCACCTGATTATGAGCTCTAGACAATTGAATCGGGCTTCGACGGTCGCAACCATAGCTACGGAATCCGACATACAGAGGGCCGAACGATTCCCACAAATAAACCTTGCTTCTCGTGCTGCAAGCCTGATCTTTGGGGCAGCCCTAACCCAGGCATTGCTCCTCGCTTCGATTCAAAGCGAAGGGTGGGATGAGAGTCTCAGAAAGGATCTCTATAAGGAAAAGATTGGGAGGTACTTGGAAGGTGAAACAAATCGGTCGAAGAAAAGAACTTGGAATGGGAAAGAGACGTCGTTCGAAGAAAAGACACCCCCTTTTGTGCTCGTTGACCCATAATTACCGCTCATTAACGAGCAAGGCTATATAAGTAATATCGTTAGTCATCGGTTCTTTTGTAATATTTAATTTAAGACATATTATGTATAATTGATCGCATATAACTCATGCATTATATCTTCTACTTAGCAAACCGAAGGCACATTGTTTCATCGGTCAAGAATGTTAATATAGCATGCCTTGTTAAAATGTCCAGGTCGAAGATACGAGCAAAATATA